>NC_034613.1:38645667-38656604 GCF_900095145.1 Mus pahari | reverse complement strand
GAGAGAGAGAGAGAGAGAGAGAGAGAGAGAGAGAGAAAGTATTTAGAGACAGAATCTCTCAGCCATTCACACTAAGGTATGGATGACAGAGTAATATATAATATTTGGGGTCATCTGACTGCTATGGTACTATTTGCACAAATGACACCTTATTTTAGATGGGTTGTTTAGGAAGGTGTGTTGATGGAAGTTAACCAAACCACAGCTACTCTGGAAAGTATTTGCTTCATTTTGGAAACAGTATGCTTTGTGATTGTTTGGTATACTGTTTCTTACATGTTATATTGTCTGTTATCTCTAATGACAGAACTTTAAAGGCTAAGATATCAATCTTTCTATTGTTGATAAATGATGGGGAGACAAAGAAGCAATAGTTAATAGACTTGTTTATCCATACTTGCATCTTTTACAAAATACATTCAGTGATAATTGATTAATAGAAAGATGTGAACAGAACAGAAATGAAAAAAAAATCATAGCCGTTCAATTCAATGACCAATATCAGGTAACGTATCAGAAGTTGCCCTAGGTTTTGTGGAAGACTTAGACATTGTCCCCCTTGAGTTTTAAAATTCAGGGGTGCTGTCAAAGAGGGACTCCTGCATATTGGCCATTTGAGAAAATCAGAAAGCAAAACAGAAGACTTTTTCATAAAATGTGAGTCAGGTTTCACCTTTTTAACATCAAGTGATTCAAGTTCTCTTTCAGCAGAGTCTCCAAAGGTGACTGTTAACCATCAATCTAATCCTTTCAGAAACCCGGGAAAGGGCAGTCCTTAGAGGGACTGTGGGCTTTCCGAAGAAACGCTATGCTGAGAAAGACCAATAGCACTCATAAGCAGAGGAGTTCTTTGTGCAAGAAGGAGCGCCCCAAGGTACAGAGGTGCAGAATAGGTAGAACAGATTGAAGGGAAAGAGAATTTCTTCTGCACACATCTGTCAGGGGAACTCAGGTTCACTGTTGGGGGCATATGGAGAAGTAGAAATTTTAAGGGGCCACGAGCTGTGGGTTTCGTTCTCCACCCCCGAGTGCACCCCACAGTCAGGCAACAGTTGGTCCTGTGGGACCAGCCTGGGCTCTGGATGGGGAGGGGGAGTCTCGCGATTGGTGAGGGGGGGCGGAGAGGGGAGGGCGATGGGGGGAGGCCATGACGTAGGGTGGGTGGACGGAAGTGGGGCAGGGTTGAGGGTTATTTAAAGAAGGTGGGGGGCGAGCGAAGGGGTTGGAAGCTAGTATTCTCCACCCCTGCTCTAGCAAGCTCTTTCCAGCTCAGCCACTGCTGTCGCCCAGGAACCTCCCTTCTCCCCTTCCTCGTCCCACCTCGTCTTTCCCGCTCCAACGCCATGGAGCCGGACACGGCCACAGAGGCAGCCACCGTGGCAGCCTCGGATGCCAGAGCCACAATCGTGGTTGTAGAGGATGAGCAGCCCGGTCCGTCCACCTTTAAAGAGGAGGGAGCGGCTGCCGCCGCCACCGAAGGCACCACGGCCACTGAGAAGGGCGAGAAGAAGGAGGTAAATAGGAAAGGGGTGTGTGCGCGCGCTCTGTGTGTGCTGGACACATCCCGTGCCTGGCCCCTTACAGGGGCCCAAACCCTGACCTTTTGGAGCCGACAGGTACCAAGATCACTGCAGGGATTAGGGCAGCAGGGCGGCAGAACCATCTAGCATTCCCTCCCCTCCCCCTTTCCTGCTGGCCGCCTGCTGAGCGGGGGCGGGGCAGGGCGGGGGCGCGGCCGGGTAGCGGGGTGTCCCGATCCTGAGCCCCGCGTCTCTCCTAGACTCGGGCCCCCCTCTACCTTCCCGGAACTGGGGGAACCTTGTGGGGGATGGGACTGTGCAGGAAAATGCCTCCTCCTCTCTCTCCTTGCTCGCTCTTCTACCCCCCTCTTCCCGTCGGCCACTGCCTGGGAAATCTGGGCCCTTCAGTCCCACCGCCGCGCTGAAGGGGATTTGGCACGGGCTTATTTTTGTAATTTAAATTTCAAGGTGCTACTGGTGGTGGTGGTGGCGGCGGGCAGGAGGGGAAGAGGGAGAATGGTTGGAAGATAATGCTTGCTGTGACTGGCAGTGTCTGTCTTTGGGATTACAGAAATAAAAAAAAAATCTCTCATGTTCCTTTGATCTTTGCCTCATGGTGAGGAGGGGGTGTTATGTCAAGAAAACATCCTCTCTGCGCTTTATCTTACAACCCTCACACTGAGGAACCATGCTGTCTTAGGAAAATGTCCAACCTTTGCACCCTCTACCTCTCCTGCCCCGCCCCTGATGGTATAGGGTTTCACTCCCGGACACCCAGATGATCCCCCTTATCTGGCCTTTGGCCTTCCAGTCTTTCACTTCCCTTGCCTAGTGGGGCACTATTCACTCCTGGGCACGTTTATTTTAAACGTTGTAAAGTCCTACTCTGTAGGATGAACACATGAGAGAGGAGCACTGTCACACCTATTACAGATAAATCCAGGAAGTAGGTGTTATCTCCTATGAATATACAAGTAAAATTATACAATGCTTTGAAAAATTGATGTTAAAGAATAGGGTGGAACGTAAGAAGTTTTGATGTATAATAAAATTGCAGAACAGATTGTTTATAGGTGGATTTCCCCCCCCATTTAATAATACACACGATGATTTTAAAAATGGTGGGTAATTGAAATTATGTTTTAGGAATCTCAAGTGACTTTGTATAAATCATTATACAATGGTATATGACTAAATGAATAGCTTTTGGGGGAAATTAACACCTTTTGCCTTGAATCAGAAGAACAATGCTAAATCCATTAGTTAAGTCATGTAGTTTACTGTTGCAAGGTTGATTAAACAGAAAGTGCTAAGTGAAAATCATTGAAAACACTGGGTGTAAGATGTGTGTGGTACTTAGATCATTAAGATGGCACAGATCATTAAAGCTGGGCCAAATACCAAGTATTTGGTTAAGAAATTAAAAATGCATCTAGTGTCTTTTATTCTCTAGACTAGGCAAATATATGTGTTAATTATTTCTTCTTCTTCACATGGAACTCAATGTTGCATTTTGAAATTGTATACGTTTTTGGATTTCCACTTTGAAAAGACGGGGGATCAATTAAAATATATGTAATAAGCATGAAGATAATTGCTGTATGTTCATGATCTTTGTATGCTGTTATGAAGGAACTTCATTTATCCACTCAGAATAGAAGCTGCATTTCCTGGATCTCTAAACATTCTCATTTTGGTCCATCTTTTTTTTTTATTTATTTAATTTTAAATTGTCCTTAAAAGCTAAGTTTGGGATGGGATGGGAAAAAAGGTTAAGATCTCTTGACATATAATCATGAAAACTAGAATTTGGATTCTACCAACCACATAACGCAGCAGCACACATCTGAAGACCTCATCTTTGAGAGTGACAGAGATAGGATAGGGCAATTTCTGGGGCTTGGTTGCTGCAAGCCTAGTGAAGAAAAGGCAGTTCTTGGATGAGGGACAGACTCTGCCTCAAGGAAATGATATAAGACACCTGGTACTCTCTTCTGTCCCTCCACAGGGTACATGGGGTCATCACACCCACATGTGCATACACCCACACAGATGTATAGAAATCCACATAGATGAATCCTTTAAAATATTAAGTATATTTTGTACTACCTTGAATCTGTAAGGGGTTCACATTTATCCTTTCCTATAGCCTTAGGTTAGTGTACTTTGACAGTGTTACAAAGCCAGTTGACATTAAGCATGCTGATTTCCCTCAACTAAATAACCATTTCTCAGACTCTTTTTTAGTAATAATAACTTCTAATTATTTGTTTCTAATAATTCTTTCTGTCTCCTCGCTAGCCAGCTATTCACTTACAACTTTTAAAGACCTCATCTACTTTCATCAGAAGAAATTTATCTACCATAAAATCATGAAAATACCAGTGAAGCCCAACCCCAAGGATAAAGGATGCTACTAAACAAGAAGAAGCATTTTAGTTTTGGAGTTCTGCCATCTATTCCTGGTGTCCATGATAACCCTTTTTTGGTGGTCTTTACTGTGTCGTTTGTACTGCTTTCATTTCTTGGGGCATGCAAAGCTAGATTATCAAATGTGGTAGAACTGGATAGAAATAAGTGTAAACATACTTCTGAATGAAGAGTGCTTTCATGCTGAATCAAGTAGATGAGCTATCAGTGAACTGATTGTGATGTTTAGCCCACACAGGGGTATTTTCTTCTTACCTTCTAGTTCTTGAACTTACTTGGCTAAGTGATAGCTGGATTACTTAGGAATGTAGAAATAGTATTTTGCAGGAGTTAAAATTCCAAAGTCATGGTCTTTAAGGCAAATGCTTTTGGTGAACTTGTGCTACATTCTCTTGGCATCAATACTATAAGATCTGCATATATATATATATATATATATATATATATATATATATATATATGGCAGGAATGTAGGGGTGCATTAGCTGGGATAAAGAAGAGTTCACCAGAAGTTGGAGGGGATAAAGAGAAAAGGTGTGAAATTGACCAAATGTATCATACACATTTATGAAATGGTCAAAAATATATTAAAGACAGCAAGATGGTAAAATCCACAAGTATTCCATTAGACAAATCTTCTTTACCTTTTATCTTTTCTTGTATGTGAAATTTATTTTGGGACACATACTCAAATAGAAATAAGAAGGTTGAAAAGGTAGGTTTTTGAAAAAATTAAGGAATTTGTTGTGGAGAGTCATGCCAATGAAGTGGTTACCTATTACTTTTAATAGTACTCCTCAAGATGAGGGATTCAATTAGTGTGTGATTAGATTTTTAAGCACAGAAGTAACGAATACATATTTTCCTGAGATGTAATTCTCTGAAAGTGAAGTTTTCCTCACACCCTCCCCACACACACTCACACAAAGGTGAAGTAACTGTTACTATTTTAAAACTTCAAAACTCTACCTCATTGATCTTTTAAGATAAAGATGTGAATTTTGATATCTAAGAGTCAGTTGCTTTGAAAATGAGACTTCTACTATATGTGGCATTTTATGTTTGCTTAAGACAGGGTTTCTCTACATAGCTTTTGCTGTTCTGGAACTCTCAATGCAGACCAGGCTGTCCTCGAATTCACATAGATCTACTTGCCTCTGCCTCCCAAGTGCTGGTATTAAAGGCGTGTACCATGATTCACAGCATATCTGACATGTTGAAAGTATGGTCTTGAAAGTGTCTTTCTCAGTTTCTATTCCAATACACCAAGAATTACATTCAAGACATTTCATGACGTTGATCATAACACATGAGATGCTATAATCAAAATGGTTGGTATGTGATTAGTGCTCCAAAGTAGGACTCTGACCAAGGTCAAGCTCCATAATTTTTGTTTGAATTTCCTCAAAATAAAACGTCTAGCAAATGTTGGAAGACAGTCATTAATTATTGGAAGCATTCTTTTTCTTGCTTAAGGTCCAGTTCTGATGCTGAATTATTCTGTAAGATTTTTAACAACACATTGACAAAAGTTGTGACAAATGTGAACTAATTTCTTTTGTTTTTGCTTTAATTTCTGCAAAGTGTCTGTTTAAACTCAAATATTCTTGGTATTGATCTGGATGGATAGTTTCTTGCTTTTGTTATGTTATCTTTTGATTTCTCCTAGAGAAGCCTATTTACTCTATGTCTGTTCTGATATTTAAATCAATAGGTTTGTTTTTGACAAAATGTGGGATACATAAGATATTAACCCTGTACTTCCAGGTTGTTTTAGACTTTTCAAGTTAGTAATCAATGTTAGTGTTCACTAAAATTACAACTTTAAAAGTATCAACAGTATCCCTCCTACAGAATATTCTTGTAACCTGAATAGGCAGAATCATTTTCTTTACAGAGGAAATAAAGTGACCAGTTTGAAGCTGTACTATTGGGTTATTTTAAGAGTATGAGATCGTGTTGCACTGTATAAAAATATACATGCTTTAATTAGTCTAGGAAAACAAATTTTAAAAGTGTCATTTCAGGAACAGAAGCCAGAGTCTTTTATTTTGAAAGTCTGGCTTGTTTCCAGTACATAAAGAACTATTTGGGAGAGTTATTATTTACATTTCTTGAATTCTTTGGTTTGTGGTTGAACATTAGCCTGTTTGGGATTTCTAAGTCTCTTATATTATGGTTATACATTTCTTCTGCTTTAATTAAAAAATAGATGAAAAGGCCCAATGTTTTATTTTTGGTTTTTATTCTAATTAATGCAATCTCTCTGATATTTTAGTTTTTTTAATTGGATCTCAGGTACACAGAATTGGATTAATCATAAGACTTGCTTCATAACTTTCATCGTTGCTACAATGTGTGTCCCTCAGTGATTTATTTATCAAGTTATTTAATTATTTTTGTCTTCCTTCAAGGGAGAATATCTACGAGCTTAAAGACCTTGATTTGCAACTAGCTGATATTTATTTCCTTTGAAATTCTAGAAAATCACTTCTCCATTTCAACTCAAACTTGCTGCTAAAGCTACCAAATCTGAAAAGGAAATGGATCCAGAATATGAAGAGAAAATGGTAAATATACCCTTGGTAAGGTGGTAAACAGCATGTTTCTCTTTGTTTGTTTGTTTGTTTGTTTGTTTGTTTGTAAAATAGTCCTAATTTCTGTGATTACTGATGTACACTACCATACACGGATTTTGATTAATTTTTATAGAAATATCAAAGATGAAAAGACTTGTCTGTTTATGATGCATAATCCGATTTCAGAGTACAAACGTAATTTACTTATTAAATTGTCACAACCATTTTCTCTGTGATGTGTGTGTCTGTGAATGCGTACATGTGTGCGTGCATGTGTGTGTGTGTGTGTGTGTGTGTACATGTGTGTGCGTGTGTGTATGTGTGTGTGTAGGCCAGAAATGCCTGTCAGGTATATTTCTCAGTCACTGCTCACCTTAGTTTTTGATCTTGGATCTCTCCGACTTATCTTGAGGAAGGGTTTGGATAAGGTCCTTCTTAATCAAGCTCCACCTTAACTAATTTTTTTTTCACTGACTTAACTAAGAGTTTACAGATTTGATGAGGCTGGATGGCCACTGAAGTCTAGAGATCCACACATTTCCTCTTTGTTGATGCTGGGAATACAGGTGTATGCCACTATACCTAGCTTTTTATGTGGGTGTTAGGGATTTGAACTCCGGGTGTTATACCTTTGTGAAAAGCACTTTACCCATGGAACCTTCTCCCCAGTCAACAATTACATTTTATTGAATAAAGTATTCTCATTTTCAAAGGAGAAAATTAAAGATATCAGAAACTATGTGGAATAGTTGGGATGAGAACTCATGTCTTACTTTTTCTTGATGTTCTTTATCCAATACTAAGGTGCTGTAAGACAAAGACATTTTGTGTACTCAGTGGTGGAGGGATCTGTGGATGGCAGTATCAATGTGGCTTTGTACCCTGAGGGAAATGCTGTCGCAATACCAGATCAGCATTTTTCCTTTTAAAATTATATATAAACAAATGCTATACATTACCAAAATGTGTAGTATGGTAATATACCATTAGAGGCATATTCAGGCTTATTAACCCAATGCATGAAAGTATTATATAGTTAACTAGTGTGATCTTAGTTGAGCCCCATATATTGCTTTGGTAACTAGTTTAATTTTTAGACACCGAGGACCAAATAGCTAGTTGAAACGGATTCCCTGCCCCCAGAAGGACTATTTTTGCAGTTTTGAAACTAAATAGGGAGGAAATATGTGTTTTAGTTGCTGATAGCTATTTTTACAGGAGTCTGTGCCTTAATGTTTAAGACCACATCTAAGGAGACAGTTAATGTTTTAACAGTTCTCAAAACAACATTCCAGAGAGGATAACACGAATTGGGGAAGTTTTGGCCTCCTTCCAGCGTGTGATCTGAATGTACTTTTCTAAGTCTTGTATCTATGCTAATGAATTCTGTAAGTTTCTGGTGTTATTAATTTTTCACCAGTAATCAAGTATTCTCTGCTGAATGGTCAGAGAGTGACCATTAAGCAAAACGAAAATCTTTATTTCTTCCTTTATTTAGGATGAAGTAAACTCTTTTTTTTTTTTTTTTTTTTTTTTTTTTTTTTTTTTTTTTTTTTTTGGTTTTTCGATACAGGGTTTCTCTGTGTAGCCCTGGCTGTCCTGGAACTCACTTTGTAGACCAGGCTGGCCTCGAACTCAGAAATTCGCCTGCCTCTGCCTCCCAAGTGCTGGGATTAAAGGCGTGCGCCACCACTGCCTGGCTGAAGTAAACTCTTGAGCTTTTAACATTTTGTTGTGAATCAGTTTATTTTTATTTTTTTCTATTTTTCTTATATAGAAAATGGTTATTTTACTATATTCTGATTATGTTTTCCCTTCCTCTAATACCTCAGATTCTCCTTACCATGCCTCCCATCTAAATTCGCACCTTTTTTTCTTTTATTAGAAAGCAAATAGGTATCTAAGAATAAAAATAAAATAAAACAACCCATTTATTTTGATGCTGTAGATTATATGTAATGCTTAGGTACTTATTGAAATTTTAGACTACACATCAGCATTAAATGTGGAAATACTTAATATATACAAACTAGTTCACATATATGTGTGCCTATATTTTTCTCTAAGTTCTGTTCCCTCGTGTAGAATCTTACATACTAATAGCATAAAATATAAATTTTCAGATTGATGTAATTCAAAGAAGTGCCATTACATTATTGTATCATGACATTGAAAATATTTTTGAGAGCAGCTGGTACTCTATGCCTAGATCTCAGTTATTTCTAAATGTTGATTGGTAATTCGCAAACTTTGTAGTATGTATGAATTATAACATATGTATTTTATTCATTCATTTATAATTATTTTTGAGATAAGGTCTCTCTTTGTAGTCCTAGCTGTATTTAAACTTGCTCTGTGAACCAGGCTGACTTTGAACTCGCAGAGATTGTTCTGCCTCTGCAGAACAATGCTAGGATTAAAGTTGTGTGCCACCATGCCTGGTTCCAATATATATGTGTTTCTATTTAGGACATACATAATTGATGCAGTTTTTGAGTTAGAGAAAAAGAAGATCATGTTTAGAAATAGAATTAATTTTCTAATTTTGACTTTCTGATCTTACTGTCATATTGGGCACTGGGAATTGAACTCTTGGCCTTGGAAATACTGCACTATACTTCCAATCCCAAGGGTATACTTCTTTTGAGAGTATTTACTAAATCTGTCAGGTAATTTTTCTTCTGTTCAAACTACTTGAAATAGCATTTTAAAATTTGATTATTTACAATCTGGGGAAGCTTGGAAACGTTCCTTGCCCATTCTGTGCCTCCTTTTTATCATCTGTAAAATGGGTACGGCCCTAGTGCTCACCTCATGGATTTCAAAGGGAATTCAGTAGATTAATATGTTAAAAGTGCCAAGGATGTTTCATAATTAAGCAGAATATAAATGTTTGATAAATAACTTTGAATGAACATAAAAAGCAAATCTTTCTCTTTCCCTCTCGTTTGTAAATTAGAAAGCAGACAGAGCAAAGAGATTTGAGTTTTTACTGAAGCAGACGGAACTTTTTGCACATTTCATTCAGCCTTCAGCACAGAAGTCTCCTACATCTCCTCTCAATATGAAACTGGCTCGTCCTCGAGTAAAGAAAGATGACAAGCAGAGCTTGATTTCTGTTGGAGAGTATGCAGTCTTCTACTTTCTTCCCTTTCCCTTTTTTATCTCCCCCTTTGCCATTTCATTTGCTCAGTATAACTTTCTATGAATAATATGATTATTGACAATGTAAATATGTTTTGGAGATAATGATCTTTGTTGTTGTTGTTGTTTTCCTTACCAGAACTTAATTAGTTAAAAAAAACAAAACAAAACCAAAAAACCAAAAACCCGTAGACTGCTTCTACCACATTCTATGCCAGACACTAGATAACACATTCCTTTTTAAATAAAAGACATTTGCAAATCTAACTTGGTGTCTCAGCATTGGCTGTGAATGTGAAATCTCTTGTTTTTGTCTTTTCACCTAGCTATCGCCACAGGCGCACGGAACAAGAGGAAGATGAGGAGCTTCTGTCAGAGAGTAGGAAAACAGCGAATGTGTGTGTTAGATTCGAGGTCTCCCCATCCTGTGAGTATCACACTATGGTTGCTTTTGCAGTTTAGTGGGAGAAAACCAAATTTCCTTTAGTATACTAATAAAAGTCTGAGAGGTTCTTTGTTTTTGTTTTCAGATGTGAAAGGAGGACCACTGAGAGATTATCAGATCCGAGGACTAAACTGGTTGATTTCTTTGTATGAAAATGGAGTCAATGGTATTTTAGCTGATGAAATGGTAAGGCACTGATATTCAAAGAATGTCTGTCCTGAGTTACTACAAGTTTTTCATGTAAATTTGAACTACTTGTGTTGAATTTTCCTCAAGCCCGATGCTCAAAAGCTTTATTTAGTGGCAAAAATAATGTACTTTAGAAGATTTATGTATTTTACTTTATGTGTGTGAGTGGTTTTCCTGCCTATATGAGTGCCATGTGTTTGCAGTGTCCAGGGAGGAGAGAAGAGGGCATAGGATCCACTGGAACTAGATCCCCTGGAACTGGTTGTGAGCCACCACATGAGTGCTAGTAATGGAACCCAGGTCCTTTGTCAGAGTAACAAATGCTCTTAACCTCTGAACTATGTCTCCAGCCTGCACAAGAATGTTTGTCGTCTACAACTGTTCAAATAACCTGTAGAATATAACCTTTTGCATGGCTCAAAGATCGTATAGAGATTTGCTGAAGTGGTACAACACCTCCCTTTACTCTCGTTTTTTTGTTTGAACTTTGGCTTCCAAGAAGCCCAGAGAAAAGTACAATGCCAAAAGGGAGCATCCTTTCCTTTCCTTTCCTTTCCTTTCCTTTCCTTTCCTTTCCTTTCCTTTCCTTTCCTTTCCTTTCCTTTCCTTTCCTTTCCTTTCCTTTCCTTT
>NC_034613.1:38620802-38644242 GCF_900095145.1 Mus pahari | reverse complement strand
TCATCTTAGCTCTAAATTTTGTCTCTGTACCTATATCCTTTCATGGGTATTTTGTTCCTTATTCTAAGGAGGAATGAAGTATCCACACGATGGTCATGCTTCTTGGTTTTCNTGTGTTTTGCAAAATGTATCTTGTGTATTCTGAGTTTCTGGGCTAATATCCGAACTAGCCATTATTATATGTCCACAGACTAATAGGTTTCAATCCACTTGCCTTAGCCTTCTGAGTGTTCAGATTATAGGCATGGCCACAGTGTTCAGCTTCAGTGTTGAGCCTCCATAACAATAGAGTGCCAAGTCTCAATCTTTTGATAAGCTAATGAATCATGGGCTTGGAAAATAACTGAAGAAAAACTAAGGTCATATAAGATGCTAATTGAGTACATGAGGGGATTGTATAAGGCCCAGAGTTGTATGTTAAGATAAAATTCCTAAAATTAGACTTAAGAGAGGACAGAGGGACTTATATTATCTATTTAACCCAATAATATAATATCTATGAGACTCGGGAGCCATATTTTCAATCACTATTATCCAGAAGGCCAAATAATGAAAAACATCTTATGACATCTAGTATAGTCTATCCCATAGACACTCATTTTTGGCTGAGCAACTGTTTGGTATATGGCCAAGCATTTTTTTGAAAGCGAGGATTTGTAGCTCCTTATATTCTCATTATTCTGTTGAGGGCAATTTTCTGCTCATAGCAGGAGGGCCTTGGTTTATCTGTCAAGAGAAGGACAAGAACTTCTTGGCTACAACTAGTCTAAGACAAATGTTCTAAAGATCCTTCAAGAATCTGCTGATGCTGTATAACTTTTAATTCTATCTTATCTTCTAGTATCTTTCCCCCTTTTCTTTCCTTTTCCTTTCCAGAACTGGAGCTTAAAACTAAGGCCTTGTGTGTGTGCTAGGCAAGTGCTTGATTACCATGCTCCACACCAGTCCCTTTTATATGTTTTGTCTTGAGATAAGGTCCCAGTATGTTGCTCAAGTTTTAAACTTGTTGTTCTCTTGCTTCAGCCTCCCCTTAAGCTGAGATTACAGATGTATACCATCATGTTTAACTTGTTTTAAATACTAAAAGAGAGGAATGTATTTTAGAGAATATATGCAATTTAGAAAAAAAAAGAAATTAAGTAATAGTAATTAATAGCAATTCTGCCGTTGAGAAAAAAACAACAGTTGACATTTTGCTATTTTTGACATTTTCTCTTTATTTAATTTTTTTGCTTTTCTTTTTAATTAGATATTTTCTTTATTTACATTTCAAATGCTATCCCGAAAGTTCCCTATACCCTCCCCTGCCCCTGCTCCCTGTATTTAATTTTTAAAAAACTTTATTTCATCTTTTTTTACAGTCCAGATTTTATCCCCCTTCCTTGTCCACCCTCTGACTATTCCACATACTTCCTCTCTGAGTCTCCACGAAGATGTCCCCACTTCCCCACCAGGCCTCCCCACTCCCTGTGGCCTCCAGTCTCTTGAGGGTTAGGTGAATCTTCTCCGACTGAGTCTAGACCTGGAAGTCCTCTACTGTATATGTGTCGGGGGCCTCATACCAGCTGCCTGGCTGGTGTTCCAGTGTCTGAGAGATTTCAGGGGTCCAGGTTAATTGAGACTACTGGTCCTCCTATAGGATTGCCCTTCTCCTCAGCTTCTTTCAGGCTTCCCTAATTCAACAACAGGGGTCAGATCCTTTTGTCCATTGGTTGCATACAAATATCTACATCTGAATCAGCTGCTTGTTGGGTCTTTTGGAGGACAGTCATGATAGATACCTTTTTGTGAGCATTCCATAGCTTCAGTAATAGTGTCAGCCTTGGGGCCTCCCCTTGAGCTGGATCCCAATTTGAGTCTGTCACTGGACCTCCTTTTTCCAGGCTCTTCTCCATTTTTGTCCCTGCAGTTCTTTCAGACAGGAACAACTGTTTTTTTTTTAAAGATGTATAATTGAGATCATGTGGTATGTATAATTTGGCATTCATATGTATTTTTCATATCTCTCTAACATTTTGTCAAAGTAAGTTTTTACTGTCACCTAGTCCATAGGAGGTCCCACTGATTCCTTCCACTTCTCTCTTGACACTGCCCATTCGGATTGTTTGCAGTGGGGTATAATAGTGCTACTATGACAGTTTTATTGTTAGTTTCTCTGTGCTTCTCATGTTGTTATCATAAAATTCCTGGAAGTAGAATCAGTTTCTTAAGCATACTAAGGTTTTGGTGGATCTTGTCCATAACAATCCATCCTAAGTGGCTTATCAGATCAGATATAGCCCATAAAAGTGGCACTTAGCTTAGATTCATAGATTGAAGTTTTGTACTCTTCTTAGAGATTAAGCAAAAGCGGGTTAATTATTTAGTGTTTACTTTTACTCTGGAGGCTGGGATCAAACCCAGAGCTTCATACTAAACATGTGCTCTCCACTGAGCCACACCCTAAGTCTATTTTAAAGTGCTGACTCTTATTTTTAAAGGCTGAACAGCATACTGCAGAGTTCCTGCTCCCACGGGCTAGGCGCCAGGCTCATGGGTGTTTGATATATTACTTTTAAAAAAGCACACTGAGCTAGTGATCTGTAAGGTCTTTTCACACTGCTGTGCTCTGTGACTTTCTGATTCCTAAGGTCTTTAATGGTGTGGGGTGTCAGTAGACAGCTATGAGCCTCTTGAAAGGCACAGTCTGAATATTTAATGCCTGGGCTGGAATCATGATCAGAACAATAGGAAAGAAAGGTCACTATCTCAACAGGTTCTAGAAAGAAGTCTATTTTTGTGAAACATGCACCCCAAAATTCCTAGGTTTGTATCTACTAGAAAAGATTACAGATCATTTTGCTTGTTCCTCGACAGATTCAGCATTCCCTAAATAGAAAAGTGATTTGACTGCATGTTTTTGGTTCTTTTCTTCTCCACTCACAACGAATAATGAATTGAAATGGTTTTGTGTTTTTCTTCTTTTTACAAAGTCCCTCTTCATTTTCATTGCTAGAAACCTAATCCCTAATGTGAGATAATTGGCAAGATTTTTTTTTTTTTGTAATGTTGTTTCTAAAAAATTGTTTCATTAAAAAACTGTATTTACATGTTTCCCCCCCTTGTGATGATAAATACAGGGTCTTGGGAAGACTTTACAAACCATTGCTTTGCTTGGTTACCTGAAGCACTACAGAAACATTCCTGGACCCCACATGGTTTTAGTTCCCAAGTCTACTTTACATAACTGGATGAATGAATTTAAACGATGGGTTCCATCTCTCCGTGTTATTTGTTTCGTTGGAGACAAAGATGTGAGAGTAAGTGAGAAACGACTTTTAAAAAGACTGTCAAGAATATTATTTCTAGACTGCAGTTGTATAATGTTCACATTAAACACATTTAAATCAGCTATGACTGCTACCACTAAATGACACTTCAGATGGACTGACTCTTAGCTAGGCTCTGTTGTACTGTCCATATACTAACTCATTTACTTACCACATTTATGAATTGTGTTTACTTTTTAGTATGTACTGTTAGTCACTTTATCATTTGTGCTACTTAGGAGACAGAATTGTGGAAATTAGAATGACTTAAGTTTTTCTATTTAAAGTTTTGGCTTTACACACTTGTTCATACATAGAAATCTTCTGTGACTGCAAAGAACCTCACCATTTTGTATATGCAAGGCTTGTAACATGCCTGTATATATTCTCAGTTAATACTAGAAACTTGGATTTTGGCCATGGAGGAAGAGGTATTTATATTAACTATTTGTCCAGTTAGTAGTCTATAATTATTTTAGGATTGTAGAATCAATCAAAAAGTAATAAATTATGCAAAACCACAAAAATAATTTGCTTAGAAAGAGTATTATTCAAATTTGTCTTTATTTTCCTTCCAGAGAACAGAGTTTAAAATAAAAGTTTTTATTATTTTACATATTTAGATAGATGAATTATCAGGAGATACTCTCAGTGGAATAGTCCCATAATGAATTATGTAATTTTATCATTATCATTTTGCTTGAAGAAAAATTACTTAAATTTATTTAAATTTAACTTATAAATAATTTAAATATTGAAATACTGAGTTCATAAATTTAGAATCACAAGGTTGATTTTTCCTGAAGCCTACTATTTTTCCATAGCAAATTGGTCACTTAAAATTCTGTCTGGTCATTGCTACTATTCAATATTCACTTCTTGGAGATTGATGTTGATGTATCTAAAATTCTAGATGATCATTGGTAGACCCATTTGAACCTTGGTATCTTATGGGATAGATATGTTGACCCTCCCATTTTTTCTGGCTTTTAGTGAATATTTTTGGAGACTAGTATTTATTAATGAAAAATTAGGTGACTATAAAAGACATTTTAGTTGTGATGTTAGAGATATTCTTGATCCTGTCTATATAAAAAGAGATTCTCTTGATCCTAGTTGGAATAAAGTCATCTTGCAGTTTCTTGCAGTATTGTTTTTCTTTATCTAACACAGAGAAATCCATATCTAGTAGACATGGAAACAGATATGGTTTAATTTCCCATATAATTACTGTTTGTGTAGTTTATGAGTTTCAATGTGCACAATTTTAAGAGCCTTTGGGTCATGTGGTCTTCAATATTTTATCAAGATACTTAACCCTAAAAATGTCAATAGTTTCAAAATTCTAAAAGAGAGTTAAGTTAAATATAAAACAAGTCTCAATTTCATGAAGTTCTTGAGGAAACATGTTGCTGAACCTTTCAAGGAGTGAAACAAGGATAAGGTGGTACTAGGAGTCAATGAGATCTGGTACCCAATCTTTCCCACCCCTGTAACAGTCCTCTAAAGTTTTAATTGCCTTTTAAAATGTGACAATTTCTCAGCATATAACTAAGGTGGCTACAAAGGTAATTTCTGTCCACTGTGTTAGTCTAGAAAATCTTTTAATATATACTGAATACTTATAAATATTGTTGAATGAATCAACAATGCTTTTAGTGCATGTTTAGGAATTATAAAGTAGAGACTTTGTAATAACCCATTGATTTTGTTTATGTGCCATAACTCTGAAATTATAATACCAAGTAGTTCCTTTTCACATAAAATTTTCTGCTTCCTTTAAAATTTTGTGGTTTTTCTTTGGCCCATAATATCTGGAGTGAAGTTCATACCAGTTACAGATGTTTTCAGTCAATTTGGCTACCATGTTGGCCACTGCCTGTGAAGATTAAAAAATAGTTGTAAATAGTATCTGTATTTTTAATAAAAGATTTATTTATTTAATGTGAGCACACTGTTGCTGTCTTCAGATACACAAGAAGAGGGCATTTGATCCCATTACAGATGATTGTGAGACACCATGTGGTTGCTGGGAATTGAACTCAGGACCTCTGGAAGAGTAGTCAGTGCTCTTAACCACTGGGCGATCTCACCAGTGTATCTTGGTTTTTAATAGCTTCCTTTTCTACACAGAGAAGATTCTCTTTATGAAGCCACATCCATAGCCTTATAATAACATTAAGAACCTCACAAAAATATTAAGGAGCTTCTGGGACTCCTTACCAAAACACATAATTATTCCCTGTTGGGAAATGAAGGAAAATATAAGATGTCTCCAAAGGCAGGAAATGTCACTATGTGTTAAATATTTTATGGTTGTTAAATGAGACTATGTTAGTGCTTGGATCTTTGTGACACTAAGATCCTATGTCGTTACATGTTCTTTTGGGCCTCTCATGACATAAAGTGTTATTCTGGTTCATGTAAGGTGAGATTTTGTTTTGTTGATAAGTATATTCTCAATACAGCTAGACTATTGGCCACAAAGTTATCTTTGAGCCTTTTTGTGAGAGATTTTCCTATCTCTCAAATGGATTAGACAAAGTGGTCTATGATGTCCCATATAGCTCTTAATATTTTCCCGGCAGTTTCTTTCAGTAATTCCCTTGTCAACATAATCTAATATACACACTTTATTTTGCATTAGGCAGCTTTTATTCGTGATGAAATGATGCCAGGAGAGTGGGATGTTTGCGTGACTTCTTATGAGATGGTAATTAAAGAAAAATCTGTATTTAAAAAGTTTCACTGGAGATACCTAGTCATCGATGAAGCTCACAGAATAAAAAATGAAAAATCTAAGGTAAGTTCTCAGTCCCGTTATCTTGCTTGCTTGTTCACTTTTCTGTGTTTTAAATAAAAAACAAGTAGCAGAGATTGGGCTTTTATTCACAGAATGCGAATGACAATTAGTTTTTAAAGTGCCCATAAAGGCTAAATTATTCAATACGGAACCAATAAAAGTTAAGTACTGGCTTTAATGCAAATTAGATATTTATTTGCAGGCTGTCCTGTTGCAACCTAACTCTGTCATGCTATTTTAATATCGCTGAGAATATTTGATGTACAAACATCATTTGCATTGACTTATTTTTTTATTGAGGAGCTACTTACCTTATGTGTATGTATTCCTATGGATTAGAAAAGGGAGTTTTCTGATTTATGTGAATTAGAGTCTGGTATTAATATTGAAAATTATAAATTATTTGTTGCCATTCAACTTCATCAACAGTAGGAAAAACTTCACTTGTAATGATGAACCTCTCTTTGGATCACTGGGCTACTTTGGGAGAAACAGGGACAGAACTGGAGCAAAACCACCAGGTGGAGCATACTAATTTCACATTGGAACTAATACTTGATAAAAGGACGCATGTTAAAGAATTGCTTCATTAAGAACATTATGAAAATAGGATTTTTTTCAAAAATTACTGATTTTATGTTTTTGTCATTTTTTTGGTGGTCTTAAAACTTGAAATCTTAATACATAGTATCAAGGAAAATGAGATCAATTCTGGTGCTAAATAATTGTGGAAAGGCCAGAGTTGGAGCTTAACTATGCATGTAGATGACGATGGTTGCTGGGGAGAAGATGCTGTTATATAAAGTGATAGCTTGGATCCAATGGAAGAAATCTGATTTTCTGAAACCCCCAAATGGAGAAACTAAAAATTTTCACGATGGGGGAGGGATCTCAGTTGTAAATATGATTTGAATTCTTTTAGGTGTGGACATGTCTAGGATATTAGTGTTCGGTTGTGCTTTGTTGTGGCAATGCCTACTGAAGTAGGATATTTTTCCATAGAAAATTAATTTTAATGATGTGTATAACTGAGTTCCAAGAACCAGAACAATGCTTATGTAACTTTTATTTTTATTTTAGCTTTCAGAGATTGTTCGTGAGTTCAAGTCAACTAATCGCTTACTTCTAACTGGGACACCTTTGCAGAATAACTTGCATGAGCTCTGGGCATTACTTAACTTTTTATTGCCAGATGTCTTTAATTCTGCAGATGTAAGTTTAAAACAAAGTATTTGTGTGAGGGGGAGTGGTGCTCAGGGTTGAAGCCAGGGTGCTTAGCTAATGCTTTACTATTGATCTCCAATCCCAGCTTGAAGCCACACATCTTAATATATATTCTTAATGTTCAGAATCATCTATGCTCTCTCCTTCCCTCCCTCCAGCCCTCCCTCCTTCCATCTTTCCTCTTCTCCTTTATTGTTATTATTATTGTTTATACATGTGTGAATGTGTGGACATCAGAGGAAAACTCGATCTAGTCAGTTCTCTTCTTGAATCTTTTTGTGTGTTTTGGGGAATCGAACTCATGTTATTATGCTGACCCTGAGAGCCATCTTGCTGGCCTGAGATATCTGTTTTCAAAGTATAGAAAATAGGTTAAATTTTATACATTTTCCATTTGTGATTCTTTCATTTGCTTATTTTAGTTTCTCAAGCATATTTTGGCAAATAGTATGTTTCTCTTCTTCTGATAATTCTGTCTGTTATTTTGTATATACTGCATTGTTACCACACTGATAAGAGAGACTCAGTTCATAGTGATGTATTCAACCTTTTCATTTAATTTGAGAGACTAATTATTTTTCTTCATTACCAGCACAGTTTTGTGAGATTAGCAAATCAAATGGAATGATTTAGGGTTTTAAGGCTTGATTTTTATATCCTATTCTTCTTAACTAGATACAACATCATGTGATATAGTAAAACCTAATATTTTCTAAGGTGATGGTGTTATTTACATTGCCATTAAAATTTTGCCAATGGTTGCAGTATTTTCACCTCTTATAAAAGTAAAACATTATGACTATCACAATAAAGTGTTTAAAGAGTACTTTTATAGTGGATTATTTGTATACTAGTTGTACATGAATGTATAGAATATCGAGTTTATTTTAAAAATCTTGTGCACTTACTGTAGAATTTTTACCCCTCCACAGGACTTTGATTCTTGGTTTGACACTAAAAATTGCCTTGGTGATCAAAAGCTTGTGGAAAGACTCCACGCAGTAAGTAATAGTGGTCATAAGCGTCAATAATCAACTTAATGGAATATAATTGAGCAAGAAAACAAACACACATAGAATCTGACACTTTGGGCTTCCTGCTTGTCTCAGTCTCATTGTTTCTTCCAAGTAGCCTTTGTAATAACTCTGTGTTGAACAAAGCTATTATATCCTTGACCTCTCCAGAGGACTCAATAATTCTGTGGTCCTTCCTTGTGAAGGCTCTTCACTCTCATACCCTAAAAATTCTCCAGATAGTATCAGTGTTCTCCTTGTTGCTAAGTAACCTTTCTGAGCCACTACTGCTCTTCCACGGTATGTGTAAACCTCTGTTTTAGAACCAAGAGACCTCTTTTGGTTCTATCTCCCACCCACTGTCTTCTGTATCATCTGGTAATGAACAGGTAATGCCCTCATATTTATTGGTCAACATTTTTCATTCTTGATAAATATTTACATCTACATTTACTCCTTCTATTTCTTTTGTAACATGGAAGAGACCTCCAGTCCCTAGATCCCTACTTCAATCTGAAACAACATTTTCCATACTTGGATCACTCTTTTGCTCCTACTGTTGAGACTTTTTGCACCCTTGTTCTTCTGCTACATCTGCCCTGAAAACTCCAAACTGGAAAAATGTAATGCTGTTTCCTTCTTTGTACTGACACTGCTCAATACTGAGACAGTTCTACAACTCTCCACTATGATTTCATGTTCTCTAGGATAAGCTGGAATCTCATAGTATTGACTCCTTCAACATGATCTTCTATAGTCTTCTTTCTTTTTTCTTCTAACAGCTGATTTAGGTATCACCCAACCTCAAGAGTTCTGTGTCAGGGATCTCTTCCCCCCTCCCCTGCTCAGTATGTAGCACTATTCTCTTCTGAATGACCAAACAGAAGTCGTTAGGTAGAAATTCCTTCATATGGTCCTGTCTTCCAAAGCATTGTACATTTTGGTTAGTCAGTTGCCTGAGTGGAAGCATTATTTTTTCTTTGCTCAATGGCAAATTCTTCCACATGAACTCTGAATTTCATCATTTCTGGTTTTCTTATGGACTTTATTCCATGGTTTAGTCCTACAACTAACTACAATTTTTACTCATCCTTCTCTATTGTCTCATTTCCCTCAATACATAAGCATGCTCAAGTAGCTTCCCTGAGGTCCTTGAGAAGAAGTATCTGAGTTACAAGTTGCACTCTGACATTAACTTGTTTATTTTATTTTATTTTATTTTTTTGCCATATTTAAGCATAGCACAGTTTTGGAAAAACAGTTCTGTTAACGATTCACTCAACCCTGTGAATACAACAACGCTTAAGACATGTTTACATTGAAGCTCTTTACAAAGTCCATGTGGCTTCATGTCTAAGATGGGTTCTTTAGACTTAGAAACTATGCTTAAGATGAGGGTCTGTGGGAAATGACTGAGGTAAACATAATCCCATGGGAATCAGGAGTTGGCCTGCCCCTAAGCTAAAACAGAAGTCACATAGGCTGTTACAAACTACAAATGATATCTCTCACAAGGATGCATTTTATGGCCTAGAAGTAATGCTCAATGTTTTAGGGAGAAAGGGGCTGAGATAGTAAAACATAAACTCTGCAAGATATGGGGGCAGATCCTGGCTTATCAGACAGCAAAGGATTAACGGGTTGTAAACTCTGTCCATTCCTAGCATTCCTCGAGGATGGTATGCTAAACATCCCTTTCCTTTGAAGGATGCCTGTGAATTTAATTTTCCTGGGTTCTCCAGTGCTTAACTGTATGCACAAGCACTTTTCTCCCTATTGATCAATGGATCGATGGATGGATCAATCGATCCATCAATCTATCGATCCATCCATCCATCTCCCTATCTATCATTGCTTCTTCAACTTTGGATCCTTAACTGTGATTTTCTCTTCATGACAGCCAACCTTCTTGAAAGTAGTTTTTCTCTACATTTTCACTATCTAAACTCCTATTTACTCATAAACACACTAATGACTGATGGTTCTTCATTTCATATGAGTGAAACCTATGCACATAGTTTTCAATGACTTTCCAGTTGCTAAATTCAGGATATACTAGCAATAGCATATGTGTTAATCATTATTAGAAACTATTTCTTGTTTTTTCTGGAGAGTTACTCTCATGGCTTCCTCTACCTTAGCCTATATATTTCTAACTCAAGTTTACTTCTCATAAGCATCTTATAAATCTATACAGTACCTCTCCTTTTTCTACAGTTTTGATTTCTATCATTCCAGTTACCCATGATTAATTATAGCCCCAAAATATAGAAAATCATAGAACTGAAAACAATGTTATTCTCTATGCATTAAATACCAACAATTTCCATACCAGTCATTATCCTTAGTACAAAATACTTCCTGCTGTTGAAAGAAAATACATTCATATAATTTATAATTATGTTGTATTATAACATGTTTGTTCTATTTTATTATTATGATTGACTATATTACTGTGCTGGATTAATAAATTAAATTTATCATAGGTATATGCTAATAGACATATTATATGTAGGATTGTATATATCTTGCTATTTTGAGCATCTTATAGAGATCTTGGACACTGTTTTCAATGGGACTAATCTTTAACTTTTTACTGCCTTCAGAGCATTTTTGCCTCTAAGTCTTAAAGACAGCTTGCTTAATAAACTTTTAGATAAGTTTAAAATGTTCAAGCCATAAACCAACAGTCTTATTATCTCTTATAGATCTCTAATAATAATGGCTGCAGTTTATTGTACATCTACCATGAATAACCTATGTATGAACTATTACAAATTTCTCTAGTAGCTTTAAAATAGATATTATTATTTTCAATGCAAAATATGTTAAATATACTGAATGAAATATTTTTAGATGAATGAAGAAGTAAATTAAAAAAAATTAAAGTCTGAGTCTTTAAATCAGCTTCTAATTATTAGTATAGTGGCCGGTGAATTTACTGAAATTGAAATAATCATGTTTAGCTGGGTGTGGTGGCACACACCTTTAATCCAATCACTCATGGAGCTGTGAGTTTGAGGCTAGCCTGGTCTGCAAAGTGAATTTCACGACAGCTAGAGCTACATAGAGAAACACTGTCTCCAAAAAACCCAAAACCAAAACTAAACCACCCAACCACCCAACCACCCAACCAACTACCATCCAAAAACACAACAAAAAAGAAATAATCATATTCAGAGTTGTATAGACAATTCAGCAGTTTAAGACGGTTGTTGCTCCTATATAGAGAAGACTCAGGCTTGATTCCTGGCACCTATATGGTAGCTTACAACCACTCATAACTCTAGTTTCAGGGGATATAACACTCTCCTCTGGCCTTCAGGGGTACCAGGTACACATGTTACACAAACATACATACAGGAAAAACTGAAATAAATAAATAAATGAACAAGAAAACTCTGAAATTGTAAATAAAATAAGTCAGAAAAATTGAAAAAAGTAACAATTATATTTATTTCAATGATTTATTATGAGGATTAACTACTACCTACAATTTTAATGATGTAGTATGTGGCACATTGCTGGAGGAACACAAAATCTCTCTTTCAGGTATACAGTAATAACCACTCATTGTTTCTCCATTTATTGCTTTTTAAAACGATGTCTAAACTTTTTTTTAAACATTGAATTTTTTCTCCTCGTTCATTTATTGAATTATTTTAAATGACTGAATTTTAAGTTTATTTTGAGGGAATTTAAACTGAATCTGTCAGGTCATATTTTCTCCATGTTATAAAACCTTGTATTAAGAGTAGTACGTAAAAGCAAGACTTCTTCCATGGTTATTCAGTAGCCAATAGTCTTGTTTTATATTTTAGCATATTTTATCCTGTCAAGTCATGGGTGTTTACTTTCCTCCCTCATTTCTAGAGGATCCGGGAATTGAACCTAGAGTCCTGTGAATGATGAACATTCACTCTCTTTTATGAACATCACCACAGCCTCCATTCTCATTCTTTAAGGGATCATGATTTGGTGGTTATTTACTGAGAAATTAGGAAGCTGTTACTTTTGGTTATTGTTGGTATTTGTTAGATTATACATCAGGATGGAAGTTTTAACTGTTAAAAACTGTAATATTAGTAAAACATACCATTGGGAATCATATGTGCTTTATATGCTTTTATAATAAACATTGCTTTTTTAGGTTTTAAAACCATTTTTGTTACGCCGTATAAAAACTGATGTAGAGAAGAGCCTACCGCCTAAGAAGGAGATAAAGATATACTTGGGACTGAGTAAAATGCAACGAGAATGGTGAGCAATTTTACATCTGGCAACATTTATTTACATATGAGTTTATTAAAAATCACATTTGTTGATTGTTCAGCTATGATAATTTACTTAAGTGGTAAGTTATGTTGTTCAAGTATTCTATTAGAAAATTATTGTGTTCCATTTAAAAGGGAAAATTAGATTACTATTAGCTCAAATGTGAATATAGCTCAAATAAGTAAAAGTTGGCTGTAAACTTTTGGCAAGTATTGTAGTTAGTGGATAATTCTCAGATGTAGGTTCTGGAACAATCGTTAGCTGATGACAGTTTCTAGTAATGGAAATAGGTCCGTAAGCAACATGGAAGTAAGTAACATACAAAACAAACTGTTCAAATCTTTAATTCCTTGGTTTTTTCAGATCATATTTTCTTTCAAATCAAAAAGATTTTTTTCTTTTTGTGATTGAACCCAGGGTACTGTGAATATTAAGCATGCAGTCTACCACTGACTGATACTTCTAGCACTCAATTCAAATTTGCCTTTATCTACTTTATTCGCACTTACTAGGAATCCAGCCATGTTGCTAGTGGAACCTTTCTTTATGGCATTGTGCTCTTAAAAGTGATTAATTATAGTTTAACATTTTAGGTATACAAAAATTCTGATGAAAGATATCGATGTCTTAAACTCTTCTGGCAAGATGGACAAGATGCGACTCTTGAATATTCTGATGCAGCTCCGAAAGTGTTGTAATCATCCTTATCTGTTTGATGGAGCAGAGCCTGGTCCACCTTATACGACAGATGAGCACATTGTCAGCAATAGTGGTAAAATGGTCGCTCTGGATAAGCTATTGGCGAGAATTAAAGAACAGGGTGAGTGAGGAATTTTTTTTTTTAAGTTAGCACGGAATAAACTTATGATAATGATTTGTATGTGAATAAAATGTCTTAGATTCATTCATCCACTACGTTAGACAACATTGCTGAGTACTTACTCTTTGCCAGGAATTCTCCTGTAGTCTAGGAATGCAAAGATCACAATGATGGCTTTGCTTTGGAGAAGCTCACAGTGTAGGGAGGAAGAAGAGTTGCAGTTCATTGTGCTAAGCGCACTTCATCATGCTGTTGAGAAAGTGGGAATTGGGAACGTCTTCACAGTGATGCTATTGGAAGTGAAGACTGGAGTTTGAAAGCAGGAGTGAGCCATCGATAATGGGACAGGTGTGCTTGTCTAGGGCGGTGAAACAGGGAGCACAGCGCAGGCATTTATGGGATGTAATGTCGTGTGGCATTTCGTGAATTTGCTAAGGATAGATAGTGCCAAATTATGCACCATTATGCACCAAACTATGGAAAGTCTTTAAAATCATACTTCAAAGACTTTTATTTTGGATGTAGAGGAGTTAAAGAAGACTTGATGCTAGGAAGTAACATTATTAGACGTCAGGAGGATAATTCTGGAAACACTCTGTGGGAAATCTACTGGGAATGAGAGAGTAAAACCAGAAACCAAGGTGAAGACAGTTGCAGTAATAATCCAGAGAGATCATATGGACCACTGTAGATCCTCAGGACAAAGATAAGGCAGAATATAAGTCATTGTAGTATATGTGCAAGACTTTAAAAAAATTACTTATTTGTTTACATCCTAAACGCTGCTCCTCTTCCAGGTCCCTCCCTCACCAAGTCCCTTCTCCTGATCCCCCCATTCCCTTCTCCTCTGAGCATGTGGGGTCCCCCCTGGGTATCCTCTCATCCTGGAACATCATGTCTCTGCCAGATTAGGTGCATCCTCTCCCACTGAGTCTAGACAGGGCAGCCATGAAGACTGAGCTACCTGTTTGTTACATATGTGGCGGGGGCCTCATTCCAGCCTGTGTATGTTCTACCAACAGAGTTCAGATTCTGAGAGCTCCCAGGGGTTCAGGTTTGTTGTCTTAGTTGGTCTTCCTGTGGAGTTTCCCTCTACTTCAGGGGCTTCAATCCTTCCTCCAACTCTTCCATACGTGTCCACAACCTCTGTCTAATGTTTGGCTGAGGGTCTCTATATCTATTTCAGTCAGATGCTGGGTAGAGCCCCTCAGAGGACAGTTATGCTAGGGTTCTGTCTGCAAGCATAACAGAGTACCATTAATAGTGACAGGAACTGGTGCTTGCCCATGGGATGGGTTTCTAGTTGGCCTGGCTACAGGAGATGGCTTCTACAGGTTTCATATCCCTAGTGTTAGTCATCATAGCAATGACTCCTGGGAACCTCCCCCATCCCTGGTCTCTGGGCCTTCCTAGTGATTCTCCATTTCCCCCCACCCCAGTCAGCTGCCTCTCCCCATAACTAATCTTGACCCCCCCATTTCCCAACCTCTCCACTCTCCCACCCAGTTACCTTCCTCCCTTTCCTCCCTATGACCATTTTGTTTCTCCTAAGTGTGATTCAATTATCCTCACTTGGGTCTTCCTTCTTGTTTAGCTTCTTTGGGTCTGTGGGGGTGTATTGTGGGAATCCTGCACTTTATGGCTAATGTCCACTTATAAGTGTATACATTCCATGCATTTCTTTTTGGGTCTGGATTATATCACTCTGGATAACATTTTCTAGTTCCATCTATTTGCCTGCAAGATTCATGATGTCTGTAAGATTTTATTTAAGACCTTTAGGTTAACAAACAGATTACATCGTGTAACATTTTCTTTGTTTGCGTTGGCATGTTTATATGCCATATTATTTAGATTGTTTATGATGCTTTATTTTCTTTTTGGCTTTCAAGGTATCTGAAATCATTTGCATGTCTTAACTGCACACAGATAATGTATTTCATTGTATAATTTTCATACTTTACACATGTCGTGTAACTATTTTCTGGTGAACTATTTTAGGATCAAGGGTTCTCATCTTTAGCCAGATGACTCGACTGCTAGACATTTTGGAGGATTATTGTATGTGGCGTGGTTATGAGTATTCTAGACTGGATGGACAAACCCCACATGAAGAAAGAGAGGTGAGGACAGGACAAGAAAGTGAAGCAAGACGTCAAAAATTGGCACTCAGTTGCACAATATGTTTCTTTACTGTTGTTTTCAATTTTGGTCTGCTCTACTGCTCAGTGATACTGACTTCCTCACTGCCACCAAAATCTTTCTTCTATCATCACTCTTCCACACTTAGTTTCCATTCCACCGATTTTTTTCCCAAATCATCCTAGAATCTTCAGAGATATGCTTTTCTAAGAATATGATCTTTTTTAGCCACTGCCCCAATTGATTACTGTCTGTCAAACTGACACCCCGACTTCTGATTATATGTTTCTTTTCTTTCTGAATTTGTATCCCATGGTTGACCCTGGCCATTTGTGGAGTTTAGTAGTAGTCATTTGGCTGATTTATGATCAACCAACTCTAGTATTGAAGGAACAGTCTTGGCTGTGGAGGGCTTTTGTAAAAATGAAGTATGACAAAATAAATGTAGATTCTTATGATTTTGGGATTTTAGGTGGTAAAATGTTGGTTTGTAAGCATGAATAAGTACACCTACCTAGCACCCAGTGTCGTCTTTATATTTTGAAATTCTTATAAGTCTTTAGGTTATCTGTCACAGAAGTCATGATTGAAAGGCACTTTAAACCCATTAAATCACTTTGTGGATGGCTTTGTCACATTCTAGGCAAATGGACAAGATTTTATGGTATAGTGGAAATACCCAGAACTTGGTTTGAAGACCTGATTTTTAGCACTAACACCGCCACTTTCTAGTGGCCGTTTAATTCTATAAACCTCAGTATAGTTGATAGTATCATAAAGATAAAATTGATACTAATGCTTCTTCCTGATGACATTGTGAGGGTTCGTGGGTATAATAGGTATAAACAGTTTAAATCCATGTAGTGCACTATGTTCTGTGTGACAGGACATTGCACACAGGTCTTTCTGTTTGTTTCAGGACACCTTCTCAGGCCACAGTTCCTTCCATTGACAAGACTTCCTGTCTCTTATGAACACCTTTACTGAAGCCTAGCTATCACATACTTCAGCTCTGCCAAGAGTACACAGACTTTTTTATGTTAAGGCTTTTCTGCTACCTATTAAAGGAAACAGTTGTGGTAACTTTTGCATATAAATGAATGCTTAAAAACTTCAATGATTTCCCACCTTATAGTTTGAAGTTCTCTGAGACAGTTCTCTCTTGAACTTTTTGTTAACTTAGTACTGAGAACCCATTTCTTCATAAAGCATAACACCGTTCTTACTGTTCAAGATGAATGCCCTTCTTGCTAGAATGAAGAGGATACCAAGGCAATATTTAGTAGGTATTATCTGGCCTCAAAATGCCAGTTGTCATTTCTGACCTATTTCCCTGTTCATTACCTAGCTATATGGAAATTCTTGTGTTTTTTATTTTTTCTGTTGTGTTTCTTTTTTCTTTCTTTTATTATTTATCTATTTATTATTTATTTATTTATTTCATTTATTTATATCCCAAATGTTGCCCCATCCCCCCTCACAGAGTTCTTGCCCTTCCTCTCCTCTTCGTGTGTGTGTGTGTGTGTGTGTGTGTGTGTGTGTGTGGTGTATATGTGTGTGTCTTTTTTTTTCATCTTCAAGTATTATTCTTCGTTCAAAGTTTTTGAATTACAGGCATCACATTTGAGTACAGAGATGCCAGACCCATTTTTTTCCTCTGGGAGATGTTGTGTTTATATTGCTATTCATATAATCGTTTCATGTCTTTTTTACATTTGATTCTTTGCTCTGTGTATCAGCAGTGGAGATCTTTCCCCCCTCTATAGTTCTGACATTTACCCTTTCCCTATGGGAAACTAACTCAGCTAGTTCGGCCTCTGATCATCATTGGACTTAATTGGTTTCACTTTTATAGGGAAAGGACTTAACATTTAGCAAGAAGCTACTATAGGCTAGGCACTCGGTGGTTCTCAATGATTCTCCCAATAATCTGGGTCAAGGTACTGATAAACTTGTGCCACATTAAATTGTGTCTCAGAGAAGTCAAAGGCTGTGTTTCAGATGTGGTTATATGGCTGAGTTGTATTTCACTTCCAGGTTTTCGCAATTTTCTTTACACCAGGGCGCCTGTCATCGAACCTTTTTGTGTTCTGTACTCCACGGTTCCGTGCTCTACTGACTGTAGTAATGCTAGGCACCAAGTCTCACTAGAACTTAGACCATCTTTTTCTATTGCATTAAAAAATAACTGTGCATTTTGTGACTATATAATTAATATATGAGTACTGGCAGATTTACAAAATCAATTATCTCTGGAAAATCTTTATGAGAAATAATATGTAAGAAGTTGGTACCATACTTTATATATGTGCTATATATAAAGTTCAGAATATTAGTACTTTTAGTCAGGATTATATTGTGCTCTATTACTATAGTTTTAGGAAAATATTTAACCTTGATACATAAAGGTACATAATATGTCCCTTTATTGCTGATGATTTAGGTTGTTTCCAACTCTCACTGTTATAAATAATAGTACAGTGGAAGTCATTATACATAAATATTGTGCACATCTCTGATATTTTTCCTTAGGATAAGTTCCTCGAAGTGGAATTACTGGGTCAAAGGGTATGAACAGTATTAAGGTTCTCGGTGCATGATGTCAAATTGCTTTCTAGAAAGGTTGTTCCAATGTACACTCCCAAGAAGCAGTGTCCCTCTGCTCCCTCATCAGCTTTGAGCATTAATATTTTGATTTAGACTTAAAATGTCATTATATTATTTGTTTGCATCTATGTGATAACTAGTGAGAAATTAACATTATTCTTGTAGTTTTCGTATATTTGTATTTATTCTGTGAGTAGAAGTTCTTCTCCTTTCAGGCTTATTGTTTTATTGGAGACAGCATTTTCCTAATTAATTTCTATGAGAACTTTGTATTGAGGATATTGACAATGTATTAATTTTAAAGATTCATTACTAAATATTCCTGGACATGTCATTCCTATTTTCTTGATTATTTTCCCTTTGTCATTATTCTGGTACAGATTATCTTACTCTCATTTGCATTTCTCAACTTTTCTCTCTTGTTTATCAGTCCTCAGAATGATCTTGGCATTCTGATATGTTACCCAAATATATATTCAGCTTTTAATTAATTGGAATACTTTTACTATTATTTTCAAAGAATGCAAATGAATGATTTACTTAGTTAAATTTATTTGTATGATTGTTTTATGTTTGTCTCTATTGGTTCACATTTGCAAATTTCATGTATAAAGACATTTTCTCCAGCAACTTACACAGTAAGTATAGAGAAACAGTGTGGAAGATGGAAGAATATTATAAACTATTAGGTTATGAAGAATTTTATATACAAAGTATAAAAGTATTTTCTGTGAGCATGCTAACTTTTCTCTCTCTTAAAATTTGGAATTTAATTGTTTTTCTCTTTTTATATTTCTTTGTTAATTAAAAAAAGGAAGCAATAGATGCCTTCAATGCTCCAAATAGCAGCAAATTCATCTTTATGCTGAGTACTAGGGCTGGAGGACTCGGAATTAATTTGGCAAGTGCTGATGTGGTCATCCTATATGATTCAGACTGGAATCCACAGGTTGATTTACAAGCTATGGTTAGTAACATTTAATGATAACAGGAAATCATTGAACCCCAGAATGTTATTGTTTACATAGAACAAAGGCAATGTATGATTATAGTGTAACAGTTTTGAAGTGATTTTTGTAAAGGTTAGGTAGAGTTAAAGTTGATGAGTTAATTGTGAAAACAAAGTGAAAGCTAACAGATATGCTTCAAATAAAAGTGTAAAACTTACATATCTATCTATATCTGATCTATACCTATATCTATATGTATATCTAATCTATATATAGCCTATATCTATATCATCTATATCTCTATCTAATTTATACCTAATCTATATCTATATATGTCAACTTTTTCCTATCTTGACTATTGAGGAGGCTTTCTGAGTTTATTTTATTGAGAAGGATAAACAATTAATTTCATTATTTTGCTTAACAAGTGCCTATTAAAATCTTTAGGTCAGGCATGATGGCTTTTAGTCCTAGCACTCAGAAACAGAGGCAGGGGGCTCCCTATGAGTTTGAGGTCTACCAGTTCTACATAACGAGTTCTAGGCCAGCTGGGGCTGCATGGACCCTGTTAAAAAATAAAACCTTTAGTACTGAAATTTGAAACCATTAGATTTTAACATTTGTACTGAAATAATTGGAATAAATAGGTAAAAATGGAAGAAAGGAAAGTGTGTTGTTTTTGTGTGCATGTGTGTATTCCTGAGAGAGCACATGTGGAAGCCTGAGACTGACATGAGTATGTGTTCCCCAATTGGATCTCTATCTTATGTTTGAGACAGATTCTCTTCCTGAATCTGGAGTTTGCCACTGTGGCTTGACAGGTTGATCCATGCCCCCAGCCCTGCCCCAAGTCTTAGCCTCAGTGCTGGAGTTGTAAGTGAACGGCACCATGCCTGGATTTGATGTGGGTGCTAGAGATCTCAACTTAGGTCCTTATACTTGAACAGTAAGCACTTTACCCACTGAACCATTGAGTTGTGTGTGTGTGTGTGTGTGTGTGTGTGTGTGTGTGTATTTAAAAGAATGTTTTATCTTATCTTTTATCACAGTCTGGCCACTCAGAGATTACTGGTTGGAGTTTAAAGTTTTAGATATTTGTACAGTATTGAATTCTCTCTGAAAGTAGGTTATTGCCACTTGGTTATTGGATTGGATTGTTTTCCCGTTTACTACAGGGACTGTTTTCAAGCCTGTTTCTTTGATTCTCCCCACCTCCTCTCTGTTCTCATTTGCTCTGTCAGTTTCTGCATTTTAAACACACTCTGCACATGCTTATATTTTGCCAGAAGTTGCCACCTGCCACCTTTGCTAATTATAAACCATTGGAGCAATTCTAGATTCTTAAAATTATGAAGATCTCATTAATATTTATGAGCTTTTACTATGTATCCCAGAATTGCCTTGGTAAGCAGAAAGAACTGCTTGATGGTGAGATAAAGCAGACTTTTGTAACACAGCAGCCCTTGCTCACTTCTTTGTTCCTTTAGAAGCTCCTTGCTTGTCCTGGAGATGTTTGCATTTAGTGAGTTAATGTTACCCAGTAACTCAATGCAGAAGCCTTAGCTGCTGTTTATCCTCATCTTAAAGAGTATTTGTCTTATGACATTCTGGAAGTTTCCAGTAGCACACTTTGAGATTTCTTTGTTCCCAGAAATCTTTGGAAATCCTGAACATTTATCATTCTCCTTTCAGAAGTGATAGGTTTAGAGAGATTGAAGTCTGAATTTCATTTTCAGATATTTATAGCATTGTAGTTATATGTCTAAGTCTTGTCTACAGTCTCCAGCATCTTACAGTTGGACTTTTTCTGTTAGGATCGGGCACATCGCATTGGTCAGAAGAAGCCAGTACGAGTCTTCCGTCTCATTACAGACAACACAGTGGAAGAGAGGATTGTAGAAAGAGCTGAGATAAAACTGAGACTTGATTCAATTGTTATACAGCAAGGTATTTCTATGCAGACGCTTCTTTAATTTGAGAAGGTGCAAAATACATTTAGTTTCTTTTAAAGGATACTGCTTTTCAATAAAGGTTGACGGAAAATTACAAACAGTGAAAATAATATTTTTCCTTTTACCTTTAGCTCATATTATAATTCAGTAATTTCTTTCTTCCCCTTCTTCCCTCCAAACCCATATATATATATATATATATATATATATATATATATATATATATATATATATATATAAAATCCATGTGTATGTTTATATATGTACACACACATATATTTCTCCTATCTCTTTCAAATTAATGGGCTCTTTTTAATTGATTGTTATTACATGCATATATATGCATATTTCTAAACATAATATTTTCAGTTTATATAATATTGCATATATGTAAATAATCTTTGAAAAGATGTTTGTAACTTTTGTAATTTAGGCTTATGCCTTCAGTACATGAAGTAAATTCACTGTGTTATACTTGAATGTCAATGACATGACTTTTGTAGTACCGTATACTATTATTTAGCAGAAAAATATTGACTTCTGAAAAATTTAAACAAATATACATACATCAAAGCATCTTTTCCATACAGAAAAGTTATCTGAAAAATGAAATTGGAACACAAAAATTATTAACAAAATAGTGAATAGGAAATGCAGTAGAAGAAAAACTTCTAGTTACTTATTAAGTAGATAACATTAAACTTACCAATTTTCTCATAAAGCTTCTTTAAGTATGATTTAGTCCAATGTGCCTGATCAGAACCATTATACTGTACTTTCTTTGAAATATAATTGAATATATTCCATTTTTATTATTTTTAGGAAGACTCATTGACCAACAATCTAACAAGCTAGCAAAAGAGGAAATGCTACAAATGATCCGTCATGGAGCTACGCATGTTTTTGCCTGTAAAGAAAGTGAGCTAACAGATGAGGACATTGTAACTATTCTGGAAAGAGGAGAAAAGAAGGTTAGTTTTAAATAGCACTGTATTTCCATAATGTAGGTTATTTACAATTTATACATTTCTACATATATGTTGTAATTGGGTTGAACTGCATGTTTCAAATTAACTTAAGTTCTTCCTAAGAATTTGAAGAATTGTCTTTGCCAGCATAAGGTCCTGCTTTACTTTCTTTTTTTTTTTTCTTTTTTTTTTTTTTTAAGGTCAGCAACACTAGGCAGCAGCATTTAAAATTAAGTGACTTTGTATCCTTTTGAAAATACTGTACTTAAACACCCAGTGCATCTTGTAATAAATCACATATGGATGGACTGCATTGTGTGATTTTTTTTGCATTGTATTATACACAATACAACCAATCGAAAGTGTTTTGTAAACAGTGTGAGACAGTAAATCATTCTTTAATCACCCTAAGTGTTTACAGTATTGCAATTTTATGTCTGATGTGGCCATTCCACAAATGATGCTTAGTTTCAAACAGAAGAAAAGGGGATCAGAATGCTCTAATGATTTTCCATGTGCTTATCACCCTTTCTACTTCAAAACAAAACAAAACAAAACAAAACAAAACAAAACAAAAAAACACAGCTTTGTTTCACCTGGAACTACCTTGGTATTTTTAATGACATCAGATATTTAATATCCAGTAACTACTCAAACTCTTAAGTGTTTCATAGCTAGTTAGTTGTATTTAAAGAAATATTTCCCCCTTTAAAAAGTGCAGGTAAAGCCTGCACACTGCAATTGGTGATATGTTGCCCATAAGCTCATCCTCTCTTTGTGTATTTTCCCCCAATTTACTTGGTAAACAACCAGGGTTGTTTGCCTTTTGACTTAATCATTGTATAGGTTTTGTGGATTACACATCAATGGCTCTTTTAAACATGTTCAGGATTCTCTTGGTTCCTTTGCTCTTTCTATAACAAAATACCTGAGGCTGATTACTTTGTAGGGAAAAAAGATGTTTGGAAGTGCAAGACCCTGGTGCTAGCTTTGGCTTCCAGTGGGGCCTCCTGGAGGATAGCACTGTCTGGTGGGAGCTTGTGTGCACAAGAGAGAGTGAGTAAGAGAACTTCAGAAGATTTCCTGGCTTTATAACAACCCATTGTCATAGTAATTAACCCAGTCACACAAGAGCTAGAGAACAGGCCTCTGAGACCTAACTCACTTCTGAGGGAAAACCCTTAATCTCTCTCTCTCTCTCTTTTTAAATTAGATATTTTCTTTATTTACATTTCAAATGCTATCCCGAAAGTTCCCTACACCATCCTCCCACCCCTGCTCCCCTACCCACCCACTCCCACTTCTTGGCCCTGGCCTTCCCCTGTGTTGGGTCATATAAAGTTTGCAAGACCAAGGGGCCTCTCTTCCCAATGATGGC
>NC_034613.1:38618475-38620085 GCF_900095145.1 Mus pahari | reverse complement strand
TCCGGTAGTACTATGTCCAGTTTTCTGAGGAACTGCCAGATTGACAGCAGATGCTGGTGAGGATGTGGAGAAAGAGGAACACTCCCCCATTGCTGGTGGGATTGCAAGCTTGTACAACCACTTTGGAAATCAGTCTGGGGGTTCCTTAATCTCTCTTAAAGACATAATCAACATTTCTTTGATGTTCTGGCAATTCAATACCATTACAGTGTGGACCAAACTTGCAGTTTATAACCTTTGGGAAACCAAAAAATTATTCAAAATGTAGTAAATGTATATCCTGCAAAGGTTCAATTTGATTCTCAAAATGCTTTTGTTTTAAAGGTCATAGAACAATCTTGTGTTATTATATATCAATATGTAAAAATATTTTAGTTTAACTTTACCTTTATGATAGTACTAGTGATTTCTCTAATTAAAATTATACAATGGAAATTATAATATGGTTACATCTTTAGTGATAACTGTCCTATAAAAAACCCTGAGTGAAAATATTTGGGAATGAAACATTTGCTTTTTTCAAATACTTGATAGAAGTTAAAATTTTACGTGTGTGTGTGTGTGTGTGTGTGTGTGTGTGTGTGTGTGTGACTTGGGATAGCATGTAGGGTCTTGCATGTTATACTGTACCACAGATTTTACCGTCATGTCAAGAAAAAAAATTCTTTCCCCCTCTTCTCTTTCAGCACTGAATTATTTTTAGAATTTTTATCTTATTACTTTATTTTATTTTATTTATTCTACGTGTATGGGTATTTTCCTGCATGTATGCACACGATGTGCATGCCTGGTGCCTCTGGAGGACAGAAGAGGATGTCCAGTAAACTTGGATTGGAGTTATGACTGAGCTACTATGTAGGTGCTGGGAATTGAACTCGAGCCTCTAGAAGAGCAGCAAGTGCTTAAACTGCTTGGACATCTCTCCGGCTCTAGTATTTCATTCTCCCCTTGTAACTTAGCAGAGCAGATATTTCATGTCAAACCTGGATTCCAGAAAAATAGAAAGTTCGCATTTTGTAAGTTGATTGACTGATAATTTTCTCATTTCAATATATTCTACTTTAGACTGCAGAGATGAATGAACGCATGCAGAAAATGGGAGAGTCATCTCTAAGAAATTTTAGAATGGATCTTGAACAAAGTCTGTACAAGTTTGAAGGAGAAGATTACAGAGAAAAACAAAAGGTAACTTAATACTTCCAGCCATTAGGCTGTCAAATTTTTGTTTTTCCTTGTACAATTTATTAAAATAACATAGGCACTTAAGTAGTGCTTTAATATAATTTGATTTCATATAATGATAGTCATATTTGCTTCTGACATTGCTAGTGGAATAGTCTTGTCTCAAGTTTTGGATCAAAAACATTTCATGTTTTGGAGGGTTTTTGCTGTTGTTTTCTGTTTGTTTTGGTTTGGATTTTGGTCTTGTTTTTGGCATATTTGCTGAGACATTACTGGTCTGACAATTTGAAGCCTGAAACATTCCAAAAATTTCCTTAAAACTTGGAATTTGAGGTGGAACAACAATATGAACTAACCAGTACCCCCTGAGCTCGTGTCTCTAGCTGCATATGTAGCAGAAGATGGCCTAATCGGCCATCATTGGGAAG
>NC_034613.1:38584327-38617030 GCF_900095145.1 Mus pahari | reverse complement strand
AAGCAGTATGGAAATGTAAGCCAAATAAACCCTTTCCTCCCCAACTTGCTTCTTGGTCATGATGTTTGTGCAGGAATAGAAACCCTGACTAAGACACCAAGTTTTGGTGGTTATGAATAAATCTACTGCACACATCTGTATGTAGGATGTCTTAAAACACAAGATTTTGATTCCTTTTGGAATATCAGAGAATATGCTTGTTGAGTCCTATGACAAAAGTAGGTTGAGATTTATAAATCTAGTTAAATCTAATACTTCCAAAGTGGTTATGGCATTTCATATTTTCCCAGTTCCAAATGAAAACTCAGTATACCTCTTTGCTAATATTTAGGTGGTGTCAAAATATTGGATTTCACCTTTCTAATAGGTATATAGTGGTTTTTCCTTATTTTTTTCTGCAATTTAATTTTGAGATTATAATAAAATTACATCATTCCCCCTTCCCCTTTTATCTTCAAATAAGCTCTACCCTATTCTCTTTAAAATCAGTCTCTTAAATATATAAATACAACCTGATCAGTTTGTATAATGTTACTTGTATGTATGTTTTCAGGGCGAACTATATTGGTATTGTATAACTAACCCATTTGCTCTTGCCTGAGGAAGACTATTTCTCCTGCTGTCAGCATTCCTTTGTTACCTGTAGTTCTTTCTGTAGGGTTTAGGACATATGAGCTTCCCTCCTGCCTACATTAGCATGCCTATTGGTATTGTTCTTATTCAGTTTTTATTTAGGCATTTATGTTAGTGAAACTTCATTAGTGTAGCTTCTTAGACATTTCTAGGAGACACAACCTCACAGCAAACTTTCTCTTCTTCTGGCTGTTAGAAATTTTTATCTTTCTGCCTTAGTTGGGGTTTCCATTGCTGTGAAGAGACACCATGACCAAGGCAACTCTAGCACAATTGGTGCTAGCTTACAGGTTCAGAGGTTTAGTCCATTATCATCAAGGCAGGAAGCATGGCAGCATCCAGGTAGGCATGGCACTGGAGGAGAAGCTTAGAGTTCTATATCATCATCCTAAGGCTTTTACATCATGATCCCAAGACTTGCTTCTACAGGCAGCCAGGAGCAGTCTCTCTCTTCAGCAGTGGGTGGAGCTTGAGCACTAGGAGCCCTCAAAGCCCTCCTACACAGTGACACACTTCCTCCAACCAGGCCACACCTATTCAAACAAGGCCACATCTCCTAATAGTGCCACTTCCCATGGGCCAAGCATATTCAAACCACCACACTCCTCTTTTGAAATGATCTTGGAGCATCAGGTGCAGGAGTTGTGTTACAGATGTATCATTTGAGACTGGGATCTACAACTGTGCAGTTTGATTGGTTATAGTTTTCTATGATGATCTCTGTTGTAAAGAGAAATCTTCTCAATGTAGGTTGATAGCTACATTGTATCTGTGGATATAAGGATTAATACTCAGAATTCAGTTAGAACTTATGTTGGTTTAGTAAAGTGGTGGTTGGAGGTTCTCTGCAAATAACAATGGCCTCACTAGCCTGAGTAGTTGGCTAGGTTTCTAGTACCACGAATGATTTCCCTCCTCTTGCATGTGTTTTAAGTCCAATTAAAAAGCTGTTAGTTGCTTCCAACACACTCAGGGCTATTGTGCCATGCTGGTCATCATTGTGGTTTATAAGTATCATCACTATGTAGGACTGTTGGTTGTCTTCCTCTTTTGGAAATTTGCATGGCACCTTCTGGTACCATGAGAGCTAGTCCTCAAGGAGGAGGCATCCAGATAAGGAACTCTGTCTGAAATGCATGGTATCTTCAGCAATAGGGAACTTCCTTTTCACTTCTAGGGGCAACGAAGGTTAATAGCAATACCCTGAAGTATTTTGGAGTATCTTGGGTTCCTCTGACCAACAACTCAAAAGAGGAATTCTCATGCCTGATATTGGGGCTTTTATTGGATAAATCTGTGCCTTTTTAGGAGAACATTGCCAGCTGAGATAGGAAGATTTCCCTTAAGCTGTCTATGTATATTTATACACAGATGTAGTATGTCTTATAGGTATTTTTTAGATAGTTACTGTATGATTTCCTTGTTGCTTTTCCAGACATCATAACTGTTACTGTGGATGGGAAGGCATCTGATGAGTTTCTTTCCTACAAATTTAATATTTTGACTTTTGTAATTGGTACCTATCTTGTTAAGGATGTTTTCAAGCTTGTGTGCAATGATCTTAGCATCTGTTGGGGGAATTATGGTCTTGGTATTTGCCTGAGGGCAATTTCCTCATTCCATCTCTATTTCCTAAGAAGAATTTCTGTAATAAGAAGCTACCCTTTCTGTGTCAATTATTTCTGTCCTTGTTTACTTATATCACTATAGATTCATGTCTGTGTATTTCTGATATACAATAGTTTTTATTGTGGTTGTAGCTAAAATTGGTCCATAAAACATAGTTTTGAACAGATAAAAATGATATTTTATTAAAGAAGAACTCCTTTTTAGATCTTGATTTTACTGAAAAGTGAGAGCTAAGCCCTTTTACAAGGCATTGCACTCACTATACTGACAAAGCTTTCTTGCTGTGGCCTGCCTCTGATAGGTTTTGTTTTTTAACTTATATTTGTCTGTTTTATTTGCAATTTTAACTCAGACTGCTTTGTGCTTTATCCTGCTTAGATGGAGGTGATGGCCTTTCTGCACAGGGTGGAAATTGCCTGCCTAATATGTTTTTTAGATCTAATTATATGATATGACTTTTATTTATTCTCCAATTATTCCTATGGGTTAGTGGTACCAAGACTGTTTTATAAAGTAGAAAAAATATCGGTAGAAGCTAAATATCATTGGAACTTCTTTTTTTTTTTCAGTCTTGGGACCCTTTTATGCTCAGCACATCCTATACTACTGAACTGCATCCCTAGCTTCATTCACAGTTTTAGAATAAGATTAGTATTAGTAAAATAATTGTTTTGTGTAATATAATAGGCTTTTCCAAGCTTTGATTTCTAGCAAACATCATAATTTACAGATAAGATATATAATTGATTTATTTTAACTTTATGTATATTCGTGTTCTGCTGACATGTATAGTCTGTGTGAGGGTGTCAGATCCTATGAAACTGGAGTCTCAGACTATTGTGAGCTGCTATGTGGTTGCTGGGAATTGAACCTGGGTACCTTGGAAGAACAGCCAGTGTTCTTAACAGCTGAGCCACCTCTCCGGCTCCAGATAAGATATATTTTAATGATTTTGGTTACTTTTATAATTGAATATTTAACATTAATAGTAATAGCCAAAAAATAAGGATTTTTGAATATTCTCATTTGAGGTTACATATTATTTCTGTACATTCATGTTTTTCTAGATAGGATCATAAATTAAGTTGACCTTGTTTCTAAAGAGAATTAGGAATCTGAAGGTATTGTTTATAAATCTTAGAAATTATACATTAAGGTAGACCTCCATTTATGATTTGTTGAATCAGTTACATTATTTTACTAGCATGCCTAGTAAATTAAATCATGGTAGCTGACATTAATCCTCTATAAATCGACTTGAATATGTTAGTATTAATATACTTTCTTTCATCTAAAACAAGCCAACTCAGTATAATTTATTCTGTTTTGAAAGTTCAAGAACTAGCCTTTAACATTTATTTCAAAATTCAACATCTAGACTTTCAAACAAACACTGATTGGATGGCTAAATAAATTACTTTTAAAAAGTTAGTTTCAAGTATAAAGTTTTACTTTTGAAAGGTTAAGTTGTATGCTATTTATAAAACCCTTTTTTTGCAAGCATGTATATGTGTGTATGTATGTGCACATTAATGTTGGTGTACATGCATGTTCACACATGTGTGGAGACCAGAGGTTGGTATCTGATGCCTTATATATGGAGGCAGTGTTTCTCACATGAAGCAATAGTTCACTGATCGGGCTTGCTAGATTGCCAGCTTCCTCTGGGAATCCTCGGTTACCATCTCCTGAGCTATTTATAAAATCTTTTTGTCTCCATTACTGTCACCTAATACGTGAACTCATTTGGTACAAAAGCCACAATTCATCTCCTCCTTTACCTTATTTCTTCCCTCCCTTTCTCCCACTGTTCTTTCCTTCCCTTGTTTGGTGTTGAACCCTGGGCTTCTTACATGCTAGCCAAGTTCTCTACTACTGACATACATCTCTAGCCCTAGATGTGGATATTATTTTATTTAGGCACCACATTATAATTTTTATAACCTTTTAGAGACATTAAAGGCCATTTACTCTAACCTTTCTTGTAATTAAGAAATCTCACTTTATAGGGTGAGCAAGATGGCTCAGTGAAAGCCTGACAACCTGAGCTCAGTCCTTGGAATCCGTATGGTGGAGAGAACCGACTCCTAAAAGTTGTTCTCTGATCTTCGCAGGTGCGACATGGCATGAACATGCATGCACACATACACACGCGTGCACCCACAAATAAATAAACAAATATGATTAAAAAAGAAATCTCATTTACAGCTTCTCCAATTGATGATAGCTTGTGTTTTAATTCTGAAGTGCTAGGATTCCTCCCTTTCTCAGGGTAGTTCCTTTCACTGTTTGTCATCTTGTCTTTGTGTATTCTAGGCAAACAGTCTACCATTGAGCTACATCCCTAGCTGTGTTAATTTATATGGCACAATGGTGTTGTTTCTTGTAACTTTGCACATTGGTTTGAATCTTAGAAATCAATAAAAAAAAAAATCTAATCTTTGCTATTGCCCGGACTTTGACTTATCCACCCTAACTTTGGGATTATTTTCTTGGGACCATGTGAGAACATGTAGATCTCTAACCACCCTCATTATCCTTAGTTTATTATCTACAGTTTTCTTAAGTGGTTTTGGGGATTGAACCAAGGGCCTTGTGCATGATAAGCAATTGTTCTACCACTCAGCCTTGCCATCTACTTTTTGCCTATGGTGCCATATTGAAGCCAACCTTAAGGTAAGCGATAGGACAATTAATGATTCATGAATGGCATTTTAAAGGTCCCATGGTTCATTTATTTAAAGTCACTAGGCTACAAACTGAAATGGAGAAAAACAGGAATGAGAAAAATTTTCCTTGGACTCTAGAACTTTGTGTTGTCAGTTTGTTTATTGACTATTAAAATGCACTTTCTAGCTGACAATGGGTAGGTTTTATAATGCTGCAAGCCAATGGTAATATTAATTTTAATGTGTAATAATACCTTCTATTTAACTGTTGAAGTTACTGTGTTTGGTGTTGTGGCTCCAACCCAAGGCCATGCATAAGTTACTGAGCTAGATTCCTAGATCCTTTGTGGTCATATTTAATCTTACAGGTAAGTATTAAGTATTCTCATTTCATGAAAAGCAAACATAATCCTCAAAGGTATGTGACCAGTGAAATGCTAGGATTCAGATTCAAATCTGAATCTTTCTGATTCTAGTGACTTTTTCCCACTGCACTACAGCTTACCTTTCTTGAAAGTTCCCTTTGAGCTTTTTTTTCTTGATTTGAAGATGTGAATGACATGTTGCTTCTTGTCATTTTCTACTCTGACCTACTGTATGTTTAAAGTTACCAGAATCAATATTACTTTTCTTTTTATGACAGTTACTCCTCATTTATTTAAATTTGCATTTGATGCTAAATGGGTTATGCAGATCATTCTCAATTAAGGAGGGAATAATTTTAAAATTATTTTCAAAAATGCAAAGCAACAACAATAACAAAAATGTCTTCACTCTTAAACTTTATCTTCATCAGTGCTGTGGAACTTTGCAGGTAGAAGCAGGATTTGTGAAGCAGGTTTTAATTGCTTCTAGTTACTGCCTTATTGCATGTGGTGCTGAGGAAATAATCTGCAGTAATTAAACCTCTTGTTCTTGCTTGTTGTGTGTAGCTGGGTACAGTGGAATGGATTGAACCTCCTAAACGAGAACGCAAAGCCAACTATGCAGTGGATGCCTACTTTAGAGAGGCTTTACGTGTCAGCGAGCCAAAGATCCCAAAGGTAAAACTGTCCAAGGCCACTTCTTATGTTTTGTTGTAGAATTTTTTGATAACATGGTTTGTGATTCAGATTTTCTTATTACTTGCTAAAATATAACAACATGCAAAAACTTAATGGGAAGCAGCTATGTGAATGAATTCTATTATATTTAATTTTCTAAATGTAAAATAATAAAATCACCAGCATGACTTATATTAGCTGTGCTTCACGAGAGCAAATACCTATGTATGTAATAGTATGTAATATATTTTTCTCTCACAGGCTCCTCGGCCTCCAAAACAGCCAAATGTTCAAGATTTTCAATTTTTTCCACCACGCTTATTTGAGCTCTTGGAAAAGGAAATTCTTTATTATCGGAAGACTATAGGTTACAAGGTAATTGTTCAAATTAGTGTATTAAAATATTTTAAAATTATTTTGTTTGTTATGAGTGCTTTGCCTGCATGTTTTTCTGTGAACCATACATGTGCAAGGTGTCCATACAGACCAGAAGAGAGTATGAGGTTCCCTAGAACAAAAGTTACAGGTTGCAATGAGCCACTGTGTGGGTTTTGGGAAATGAAACTGGAAAAGCATCAAAGTACTCTCAACTCTTGAATCATTTCTTCTAGTCTCAATAATCTTTAGCACACTGTTGTTGTAGAATTATCTTATAACCTGGTTTGTTATTCTGATTTTCTTATATTATTGATAAATCATAGGTCCTAAAATATAACAAAACAGCAAGCACTGGTTAAAATAGACAATGCACTCTATTTACTTCTATTTACTGTTAAAGAATATAAGAGCACAGAACATTTTGAACTAGTAGTAATGATTCAACTTTCAAATCATTCAAAAGGGACATCAATGAAAGTAATTGGTCTCCCAATATTTCAACAGTAACATCTGTAATGTGTTTAGATTGTCAAAGAATATGTAGAAAGAACCTGCATGTGATTGGAAATGAATTTTGATATGTGATTGATTTTTAAATGATTTTCTTTAATAGAACTAAGAAACAGTATTTTTATGTTTATTGCTCATAAGTTAATAAAGCTCTCTTGGTAATTAGTGGTCACTTAGATGCCAAAGATAACAAATCATATGAGAATGATTCATATAATTATACAATAAAATGATTTTTAAAAATCAAAATTCCTCTTTGCATATACAGATACAAATTTTAATAAATAAAATTTAAGGGTTGTAATCGTATATCCATATTCTTGAAAGATTAAGAAAACAAGGTTATTTCTGTATGTGAAAGTTGGCTTCCTAGTCAATGAAGATGGTTGACCAAAGGTATGGGAATCACTAATATAAATGAAAAATGTAAAATATCAGCAGAATTGTAATCTTAAGAAAATTTCTGCTTTATGAATTGGAAATTATGTTTTAACATTTATTTTGTTCCACCTTAGAGTTGGAACTATGATGAATTATCTTGATTAGTAGCTGGAAATGTACCTAAAAAATCTCTATATATTTTGAAAATTAATTTGTATTTCCAAACTAGAGTGGGCCTCTAGAATGTTTACAGTATTTTTCTATACTGGGAGTATTGTATTTGAATCAGAGCAAAACAGTCTTCCTCACTCTGTATGTGTGAAGGTTTAAAAAAACATATACATACCCAAGTTCTAGTAGTATATTTCTTTATTTAATTCTGGCACTTGGGAAGTTAAGGCAGGAAGATTGCAAGTTTGAGTGCAGTTTGGACTGCATAGTGATTGTCTTAGGGTTTTACTGCTGTGAGCAGACACCATGACCAAGGCAATTCTTATAAGGACATTTAATTGGGGCTGGCTAACAAGGTCAGAGGATCAGTCCATTATCATCATGGCGGGAACGCAGCAGTGTCCAGGCAGGCGTGGTTCAGGAGGAACCGAGAGTTCTACATCTTCATCTGAAAGCTGTTAGGGGAAGACTGACTTCCAGGAATCTAGGAGGAGAGTTTCAAAGCCTATGCTCACAGTGACACACTTCCTCCAACAAGGCCACACCCACTCCAACAAGACCACAACTCATAATAGTGCCACTCCCTGGGCCCAGTGTATTGGGCCCAAAAGTGACTTCAAGGACAATGAGATCTTGTTTCAGAAAACTGATGAATTTAAAGAGAATATACATGGGTTAGTTATGATATTGTTAGAGAAATGTGGTTAAATTGGGAAGAATCATTTGTAGGACAGTGTAGCAGAGTAAAACAACCATGTTTGACTGCTCAGGGTATACATAAGACTACTTTCAAAGAAAGTGAATGCAATATGGAGACAGAATGCAAAATGTAAACCCTTAGTTATTAAATAGTTAATTTCCCAGTATAAACAGACATATAGAAGTTCACCTTTGTTTGTAGTTATTCTTGACATAAACATTATTTTCAGTTTCTTTTATCAGCTTTTATCAGTAAGACTTGAAAGGAGAATTAATTGGAATACTAGATCTTGACTACCAAATGAAATATTTGTGCAGAACATTGTCTAATTTACCCAGTGCTTTAACATATATTTCACTTGATTCTAACAGCCTCATTATATGGGTTTGATTGTCTGCTTGTAATTGGTGAGGAAACTGAAGTTCAGTAAGGTTCAGTTTTGTACAAGGTCACAGAGCTAATGAGGTTGCCCTGCTGTCTCAAACCCTTTTACTACACTTTAAACACTGTGTTCTTTCTATCCAGACATTCTCAGCTACTTCTGCATGTGTTATAACCCCATTCTTTTCTGTAGTCCTAAATAAGGATTGTGTTTATTAGTGGTAGTGACATGTCATTTGGGAGGTGGGCCAAGTGGTAGTCAAGTAGCAGCAACAAAACAAAACAAAACAAAAAAACAAACAAAAACCCCAAAACCAATCATCACAGAATGATGGAACTATTCACACACCTTTGGAGATGGTGTGATTTTTTTCCCCTGTGAGAATTCCAATGCCCACTACATTCTGGCCACAGATTCAGTTAGAATGTAAACAGTGCCTTTAGTACAGACAGTTTGTGGTTAGGAGCAAGGTCTCAGAACAATTATTTGGGTGGTGGCCAGCTGGAAGAACACGGAGGGAGGGAAGAAACCTTATAAGACAGGGCAATGAACAGACAGCTGCAAGGGCTAAGAGAAAGGAAGAGGGAAGGGGTGGAAGACAGAGGAAAAGCTTGAGTGGGGAGGTGCAAGATGCTATGTAGTTCAAATTCTTGCACTCTGCTGTTTAATTTCACTCAGCTCACAGAAAGTGGTAGAGAACAGCAAAGGGTGAAAGGGCTCCATTTAATACAGGTTCACTGAGCACTGCTTTGTGTTAGGTGCTGGAATAGGCACTTGGGAGAAAGTGATAAACTTAGCTGCTGGATAACTGCCATGATGGGACACAGACACGCTCCTGGAAACGACCTGTTCTTGTTGACAATCCCCTTTGCTGCAGTATTGCTGCTTGAAGGGAGTTGATATCTGCCCGTGTGAGGCAGCGTATTTACAAACTGATGGAGAAGGGCCAGACTCCATCAACTCAGTCTGCTCTTTAGTATCTGTTGTGCTGGGTAATGTAATTATGGGAATTCATAAGTCTAAAGGACATACTCCCAGCCTTCCTGAAGAGCATTACTATTTAACTAAGGAAATAGTTGCTGTTTGTAGGCATCTTCAGGGGAAATTAAAGGATAAACATACTAAATTCCATCTGATTCTTAAAGAAAAATTCACCAATTAACACAACACAATCAAGATCATCCATTAGAAATATAGTCACAGCCTCTACCCTAGTGGCATAAGCACACATATGTACTTAACGCAATAAAGTCCTAACAGTAGTAGCAATAGTAATAATGATAATAAAGAAATGACAGATTCTGAGAATTTAGATTATAATTCCAGAGACAGACATAAACAGACATTACAATGCAGTGGTGTTATCTGTGCTTATGAAGGGTGGCTGTCAGGCAGTTTGGTAGGTATACAAAGTGGTGCAGAAGATGGAGGCAATGCTCCCAAGGGAAAAGTCACTTAAGTCAAGACTTATAAGATGATGGGATTGAGTCTGTTAAGTGTAGGAGAGAAGAGATCAGGTCACCGTATTCTTTGTGCTAAGCAGAGCCCTGAGGTGGCGAAGAGGAGGCAGTTTTCCAGAGGTAGAGTGTGATCAGAGGTGGAAATACGTATAGGTCACAACGAGGTTGAAATATAACTTCAGAGTAAAGGAAACTACTCAGATTCCTTTAAAGCAGAGATATGGGTGGGTGGCAAAATGATACTGATCTAAGCTTTCCTAGTGTTTTATAAAATTCCAAGTTCTGTATAAATATTAGCCTGGCATCTTCATTATAGGAACTACATCTTTATTTTACAAATGAGGATCTGAGGCACAGTAAACGTTTTCTCAGAGTTATAGGATGTATAGGTGGTAAAGGCCGATCAGATTCACATTTTGCAGAATTATTTAAACTGTGTGTATGTTCCTGTGCATGCTATGCCCAGGGAGTCAGAGCATGACATCATTCTAGAGTTGATGCTCCCTTCTTACCATATGGGAATCCAGGAACTGAACTCATGTTGTCAGACTTTTGTGGCAAGAGCCCTTAACATGCTAAGCCATCTCATTGACACTTGACTTACATTTTTAAATTATCATCCTGGATGTAACACATTTATTGACAGTACATTTATTAGGAAAACTACCCAGAAGACTGTTGAAATATGAAAATGAGAGACAGAGGTGAAACCTTGGGCTGCAGTTGTGACAGGCATGGTGTTGGCAATGACAGGAGAGCCATTGCTCTGCTGGTCTCTTCCTAGCTTTGTGCTCTCTTTGGTTCCATCTTGGACTCCCACTGTACATCTAAAGATTTGCTGGGAGTCTCATTTAGGAATACCTAGGCAAGGATTTAGAAGATAAATACCACATTCCAGTTACTTACAACTTTCTGAACTTTGTCTCTCCCATTCTTTCCTAAGAACTATGGGTCTGAGCTTAGGTGGGTTATCTAATTGGAAGGGTCTCATGATTGAGTTCAGAGTACAGACAGATCAGCATGGCTTGTTAATCATCTACAGAGTTTCAAAGATAACATTATATGTAGCTTAAGAAATTCCTAGGATTGGGCTGGAGAGATGGCTCTGCCAGTAAAGGTTGTTTATTGCTAAGCCTAAGGACCTGAGTTTAATCTCTGGAACTCATATGGTGGAAGGAGGGAAGTGACTTTCTCAAGTTGTCCTCTGGCCCCCACACACGTGCTGTAGCATGTGCTCACCTGCACATAAACACACACAAAATAAATGTAATCAAAAAATTCAAAGATAAATATTTACTTAATATTAGTTCTACCTTATGCATCTAGAAAACTCATCCAAGTTACAAAATAAATGAAGCAATAGTTTATTTTTATGTGAGCAAAGCTGCTGTAGTGGAGTTACTTGATGTTTTCTATACACATGTTCTCAAAAACTTGAGCTCTGTCCCCTTTTGATGTTTGTAGTAATAATCATTCAGGGGTGTCCAATCTTTTGTCATCTCAGCATGACCCTGCCATCTCTAATGTTCACCCTCAAGACCCATACAATATAATTATAAAAAATAAACAGAGAATCTTGTGTTTTAAATAAGTTTATGGTTTTGTATTGGACTACATTCATAGCTTCCCTTGGCCTCATATGGTACTTGGCCTCAGGTTAAAATAAGGGGTAAGAGGAAATAGGAATGGTCCATAGTTGGGTACACTGTAGCTAATGATGATGATTTGTCCATTTTGAATCTCCAACGTGTTACCCTACAGTGACTGAAGAAAGGGCTAGTAAGGGACTCAATTGCTTGCTTATGTTTTTGTTCTGAGATGGGGTCTCACTATGCAATGCTGGCTGGCCTGGAACTCTCTATGTAAATCACACTAACCTCAAACTCCCAGAATTCTGCCTGCCTCTGCCTTCCAGACCTGGGATTAAAGGCATACACCTAGTGTGGGCTCACTAGTTCTGAAGCAGTTGTTAATACATGTTCTCGAGAGCCTGCTTATTAGCTATTAGCATTTTTTGTTTTCTCTCCTTACACATTTGGTACACCGAGGCCACACCAGTAGTGTGCCCAGTAAGAGTTTCAGTTAATAGGTTTCATTGGGCGCTGGGAGTAGTGGTTGTTTGCTTTAGTGTTATCACTTTGGGGCTGGCAGGGTCAATTCTTCTCCACCCAAGCTTTGACCTTGCTGTAAGTGGGGCATCTTCAGAGGCCTTATTACTCTCTACAATTAAAGGAGTTGATTTAATATACTTACGTGTTCACTAAAGTCTTATCATTGGAAGAGGGTGACTACTGAAATTTTAACTTGTAGTCGATCTAAGAGCATGAATGAAAAGTGTTTTGCCATATTTAAAGCTGCACAAAGCTTCAGGACATTCCTGTGTCTATCTCCAAAAGATTTCTTTAGGGACAGATATAAACATTTGACAAATGGACGAGGTTCCATGCACTTCGTGAGCTATGGTAATGTGTCATTGTGGGATGCCTGTTAAGCTATGGAGAGCTGATTTCAGGCGACTGCTCTCATTTTCTGTGCTGCCACGTTTAATTTAGCAATCCATATTTCTATAAAATCTTGCTGAACTCCTAAGCAATAAGTTTTTTATTTTTTTACTCTCTCGTGGAATCTAGCTCCTCTTTATTCATTTATTTATTTTGAGGGGATAGAGTCCACACCACTTTGTGGCCCTGGAGGTCAAAGGACAACTTGTGGGAGTCAGCTCTGTCCTTCCACCACCGTCTGGGTTGCAGGGATTGCCCTTACCTGCTGAGCTATTCGGAATGACACTGGCCTTTCATCAGCTGCTACATTTCATGTTTGGTTTATGCCTTTTCTTTTCTTTTGTCACCGTACTTCATTTCCAACTTATAATGTCTCAGCAGTTCTCTGCCTCTGGCTAGGGGGAGTTGGCACAGAACACCCTCAGACCCCCAAATCTCAGCACACACAAGGTTTATTTTACCTCAGAGGATTCAACTTGGGGGGTAGGGTGCTACCTCTGGATCTGGCAAAGACAGCAGCAGGTGTCTCTGCAGAATGTTTTTTTTTTCATTTTTATTAGCTATTTTCTTTATTTACATTTCAAATGTTATCCCCTTTCCTAGTTTCGCCTCTGAAAATTCCCTCTCCCCTCTCCCTTCACCCTACTCCCCAACCCACCCACTCTCATTCCCAGTCCTGGCATTTCACTATACTGGGGCATAGAGCCTTCATAGGACCTAGGGCCTCTCCTCCCATTGATGACCGACTAGGCCATCCTCTGCTACATATACAGCTAGAGCCATGAGTCCCACCATGTGTTTTCTTTCATTGGAATGGTTTCTAAGGAGAAAAGGAGGGAAGTCTGAGCTAGGATGAGTTCATAAGTTCTGACTGGACATGTTAATCACTATAACCAAATAATGCATCTTGATAACTTGGACCTTGGTGTTTTGATAGCTGGACCTTGGGTGACCAGCCTCAGGAATGTGTCAGGCACAAGGAAATAGCCAGATAAAGGAGTGGAACTTGGTGGCTAGGTTTGGAATGTGGAAGTGTCTGAATGAGGGAATCTAATAGTTTAGTAAAGGAGAGAGGAGGGAGGGGCAGGGCAAGATCTGCCGGCATTATCTTTGCAATGTGCTGGACCTGTTAGAGAGCCCTTCAGGTAGTTTCTCTAGTTTGCTCCATCTATTGGAAGGACTATAGTGAAAATAAGTTATTTTGATACTTCACTACCATGATCAAAAGCCCCTCATGGAGTTTGGGACCCTCTGAGTCCATGTACCAAGCTTTTTGTTGTTGGTGTTCTTTTCTCAATATTAGTCCCAACACTTTTTCCAGTGCTTGCAATAGAACCCGAAGTTTCACACTCCTCAGCCTAACCTGTGCCTAATACAACTCCCGAGTAACCCTGGGCCTTTCTGCCTTCAAATTTTTGCTTATATTGTGCCAGTCTAAAAAAATCTTTGCTTCCCATCTCCCCAGAACTTTAGGGTTTTAGTCATTGTCTAGTCTTCGTTTCTTTTTCTTCCCTTTCTTCTTCCTCTTCTTTTCCCTCTTCTTTTCCCACCACTACTCCTGTTTTACTCTTCCCTCTCATCTTTCCTCTCTCTCCCTCTGTCTTACTCGTGAGCTGTTTTCCTGTGTCAGCTTCCAAGCTGCTAAGAGAAATGGATGTGTACTAGCACAGCCCATCCTTTCTCTTTTTATGAGATAGCTCTTGTCGTGTAACCCAGTCATTCTTGAACTCACAAGGTAGACCAAGCTGGCCTCAAACTTACAATCTTCCTACTTTGGTTTTCAAGTCCTAAGTTCACAGTTGTATGCCAGCACATCTGGTGAAACTAGGTCAAAATCACAGGAAGTTTGGAAATTTCTTGTGGGCAAGAGTTGTGTCCAGTAAATCAATCCGTACTTATTTTAGTACTAAGCATATAATATACAGTCAATACATATTGATCTGATTATCTGGTACTTATGGTTACAAATGAATTGGCTTTTAAACATATCCAGTATTGCTTTTTTTTTTTTTTCCGAGACAGGGTTTCTCTGTATAGTCCTGACTGTCCTGGAACTCATTTTGTAGACCAGGCTGGTCTCGAACTCAGAAATCCGCCTTTCTATGCCTCCCAAGTGCTGGGATTAAAGGCGTGAGCCACCATGCCCGGGTCAGTATTTCTAAGTATCTATTTGGTAAGTTTTTAATCCAGAGAACTATTGTGTATAGCACATTTAAAGGGCTTACCTTTAAGTTATAATGATACAATTATAAATGCTATAAAGTATGTATAGCAATGAGAAAAAATGTTTTGTAATATATGCTATAATTTTATTGTGGTATGTCTATTTGATGTTTCTAGGGAATGAGTCATTTATATTACGTGTGCATTCCAAACAGTGAAGACTTACTGCCAAGCTTTTCATTTTTCATGTTTAATGGAATGCTATAAAATGTACTACACATGTTCTGTACCTGCTGTCTTAAATCATTGAGCTGCGTCGTGTTTCCAGATGTTGCAGTAATGATAGGAGGCTTCAAGGCTGGAAACCAGCTTTGTCCTTTCGTGAAAGGAGTGCTGTCCAAATGCTGCTGAACTCCAGTGGACCACGTGCACACCCTGATGCACGGAGGCCTTCTGAGCTACCATTCTGATCTGCAGAAATCTCAGCTTCTGTCCTCAGTGGTTCCGGTTCATGCTTTCTTCTCAGTTGTCAAAGTTCTGTTCTTTAAAGAGCACTCTTATTATCTTTAGTGATCATTGCCAGTGCACAAGGTTTCTCCCATGAATGATGGCTCCATCACAGCTGTTGGTGTGGTCTAGCGTACACTCCCTCTCCACCCGCTTCTTAAATTTGTCATTGCTTTGTTTCCTTCTTTATGTTGCCACTCTCTCTGGAATACTTTTCTTATATCAAACACTCTGGCTTTACAACTTCTATCAGGGAATAAAAGCACTCTATTTTTTCCACGACTTAAGACAACCAGAACATTGCTGTCATCTTTAGGTGTAGTGCTTCTGTATATGCTCTGCTGTATACTGGGAGTCTTTAGACACTAAATACCAAAATGTGTGTTTATTCTACACAATGCTGTATGATGGGGATGTATTTTGTAACACAGTATAATGAGATTTAAACTACACTGTGGCATTCATTTATCAATGGGCTACAGTCCTCAAATATTATACCATAATAAGAATGGTTTTAACTAGGATAAAACCATAGTGGTAGAAATGCAGCGAAGACTGTGAGCCATCTACTTCTGAGGCTCTACTGTCTACTGTTGAGACAACTCTCCAGATTAGTATGTGCATGTGTACTTTTTCTGATTAATTTTTTCTCATAGGTTTATTCATTTCTCTTTTGATCTTAGGTTCCAAGAAATCCTGAGATCCCTAACCCAGCTATAGCTCAAAGAGAAGAGCAAAAAAAGATTGATGGAGCAGAACCTCTTACACCACAAGAGACTGAAGAGAAGGATAAACTTCTCACACAAGTAAACTATTTTAAGTAGCTGAACTACTTTTAGTCAACTAATAGAAAAAAATATCTGCTTTTTAGTATATACAGTTTTCTGGTCTGATATATCCATAAATACACATTTTGACCACATTTCTTTACTTTTTAGAAAATTCTTTGTAAAAGATGCTTTCTTGGAAATATTGGGTGACTATGTATATGTAAAACAAAAGTGTTAGCTATTAAAAATAAGACATGCTTTTACCAATTATAATAATGTCAGTGAATTCAGATTTGAATTTTATTAAATAATAATTTCCAACATATACCTGAAAATTAAATTTCATTAATTGACTTGATCCCTGAAACTGTACTTCATAATTTTTTCTTTGTTTATTAAAAAATTCCTTTTGATGGAAGTTAAGAGTTCTCAAGAAAGAATGTGAATGCAATAGTGAGAAATTCCTGAAGCATTTTAATGTGATCATTATGTAATTAAAAGATAATATTAAATAGGGAAGGTTTCCACCTTAAAGCTTTCAAGTAATTGTTGCTTTAATAAATTTTGTATCACATTTCTGAAAAGAGTTCTGGTAAGATAAAATAAAATGTGAATTTATGACACTGCCTTACCCAACAAAATTTATTTTTTGAACTATTTTTTGGAACAATGTGAAAGACACAGAAGTAGGGGATTCTCCACCGTAATTGTTAGCTGATAATTTGAAATGTTTTTCATACAAAGGAAGGATTAATGCTTGAGGTGATATATATGCAAGGTGAAGAATGTGTTTTACAATATCACACTGTGTCTCAGGAATGTGAATTAATTAAAAGTAAAATAAGTGGTTTTTTATATGTTGATACAGACCTTTTGCTTTTAATATTATATAATTTTATTGAATGAATTTTAACAAAATACTTTCATAAGTTTTGAACAAATGCCTGGAAGTCATCAAAATTTAGTGGGAAATATAATTGCAGTTGGCAGAGTTCTAAGAACAACCACAGAATAAAACATTTAAATATTAATGTTTGCTTTATTTTAATTTCAAAGCTTATTTCCTGAGCACAAAAATAAAGTTGTGCCTTTTGAATGCTACACTGCCTATCATATATTCTGAATATACAGTATAATGTGAATATGTAATCTCAATTGAGATAATTGAGTTTATAATTAGAAGCATAATCAAGTTTTTTTGTCCCTCAGAGTTGAATTTAAGCCATCTTTTCCTGATTCTGCAAATTTAATGCTCAAGTTTTCCTTTTTTTAAAAAAAGAGATTCATGCTTCCCATAATGGCCTTGAGTTCATCCTGTAGTTGAGGATGACCTTGAACTTCTGATCCTCCTGCCTTCATATCCTGCCTGTTGGAGTTACAGGCATGTGCCACCATGTCTGTTTTATGTGATGCTCTGAATTGAACTCGGGGCTTCACCCATGCTAGGCAAGGTTTCTGCCAACTGACCATTGATGGAATAATATGTTGCATACTTTAGTAAAACAGTTCAGATGCCTGAGTACTGTATTTACAGAGGTCCTATTTATGAATATAGTCTTTAAAATAACATTATTTATTATTATTAAAAGAGGTGTGCACATGTTTGGCATCTACAGAAAGGTCATAGGAGAACTTTTGAGAATCAGTTCTTTGCTTCCACAGTGGGATCTGGGGCTTGCACTCAGGTTTTCGGACTGGTATGGGAAGCACTTTCAACTTGTGTTCCATCTTGCTGGTCCTTATGAATGCAATGTTGAAGAGAAATGATTTATTCATTGTCGTCAGAAATGATCAAACGAACATCTTGCATTCTTTCTGAATTTTCTTTCAGTGTTCTTTGAATTCAATACATCCACATCTGTCTCTCTTAGATCTGTGGGAAAAGTCTTTGAGACACTGGGATATCAGAACTTAAGCATTTATATTAGAATTTATATCACAATTGTAGTTTAATGTGGGCATTTAGAAATATGGAATTAAGACCATACAATGTCTTAAGATTATAAATCAAGTTAAAGTACTTGAAAAGTACATTTTCTTTAAAATAAAAAAGCAGTTATTTCTTTAACAACTCAAACTCAGCTTTTTGACTCCACTTTAAAGAAATGAACTTTATAAAAGGGCACATGCTAAGTATTTTAAACTGCTTTTCATGCTTCATTGTTCAGATATAAGTAGGATAGTAACTGACTTTATTAATTTGCTATCTACTGATGATGTTTAAATTTTTATTCATAGGGTTTCACAAACTGGACTAAGCGAGATTTTAACCAGTTTATTAAAGCTAATGAGAAGTATGGGAGAGATGACATTGATAATATAGCTCGAGAAGTGGAGGGCAAGTCCCCCGAGGAGGTCATGGAGTATTCAGGTTTGTATGTCACTTCAAATGGGATACTTTTATTTAAATGTATGAATGTCTTTTGAAAGAGAGATTCATTTATTTTTCTGTGTGCGTTTGTGTCCATGTGGATGTAGCCTATGTATGAACAGGTGCCTATGGAGAACAGAAGAAAGCATCAGATGCCCTGGAGCTGGAGTTACAAGTTGTGAGCTGTCTTGTGTGGGTGCCAGGAACCACATTTTGGTCCTGTAGAAGAGCAGCAAGTGCTCTTAACCACTGTGCCATCTCTCCAACTTCTGATTCTTTGTTAATTTAGTTGTGTCTTTGTTCAGAGGTGTTACAACATTTGTGAATGAGATGTAAGTGAAGATGTGATATGATTGGCTAGGAGACAACTAAGATTGCCAAGTAAAGCATAAACAAAAGTGGCCACTGCATCTCTCATTTCTCTGGTTTGGTCTTTCTAAAGTCTCTTCCCGAGGCTTCTGGTTTAGTGGTTTGAAATAGTCATTGTAGGTCATCTTTGAAGTATAGAGTTCTTATCAGGCCCACTTAGAGACTCAACTGCCCTCAAGGAATTCAATCAGGTAGTGGCGGGCCCTATTAACTTAAGGTAATTTAGAATAGATCTAAAAAGATTTCTTGGCTAAATCTGTTCAGTGGCCCTTGAATCATTTCCCTCTCTTGCTCAGCTGTGTCTTTAGCCTCAATCAGAATCAGAATAGCGGCATAGAAGCATGTGGAGTTAATATTAATTCCTGTGTCAAAGCATATCTAAACTGTCAGGCTTCTGGAAAGAAATCTTATTAAAATAGATTAATCTATCTGTTTTCTGAGTGTAGTTAAATTTCAAATAGGCTGACCTTTCAAATTTAGTCTGAATATCAGGTATTTATAATTGAGAGAGTTTTCCATAAAAAGGATGCAATGTTAAAAATGTTATGGTTTCTTTGTCCCCTCCCAGCCAGATAATTGAGATAGCTAGAAAATAAACCAACCAAACAAAAGAAAACATTAAAAAAAACCTCACAAATAAATCAAAGTTTTATCATTACTAGTTATAGCTTTTAGTTTATTTAGAGTACTAGTTAGCACATAAAGAAAATCAGTTGTAATTAGAGAACACCTACCTACTCTATTTTCCCTCAAGGAGACCTCAAAGGGAATTTGGAAGTTAATTTTGTCTGGACTTTATTTTATATAACATCGAATTCATGAAACTCTTTTTTCTTGAACAGTAGCCTGATACTACTACTTATCTGAAGGGTGAAAACTATGAGATCTTTTGGGAAACAATAGATGGGAGAGATAAAATTTTCATGAAATTTGAATGAAAAGAATGTAAAGAGACATGGCATTGATGTGGGTCAAGTGTAAGTTATAACTGTTTCTAAAAGACATCAGATAACTAAGCATGGAAATGCAGTTCTGTGATCACAGTGTATGGAGTCTGAGGTAGGAGAATCCTGAGGTTGATGGCAGCCTAGTCTGTATAGCATGTTTGTGGCCAGCTTGGGTATAGCGAGATCATGTTTTAAAAATATAAGGGCTAAGGTGTCATAGCAAGGGTCCTAGGTTCCACTTACTGCTCTGAAATAAAGAAGGGAGGAATGAGAGAATGAAAGCTGTGGAGGAAAAGAAAGATACACTGAGCTGGGGTTTTAGTGCAGTGGTAGATGTCCCCTTAAGATTGTCACTAAGCCAAGCACCAGGAAATGAGTGTGAAAGGCAGGTACAGTGAGGTTTTCTGAAGAATTTTCTTTCTTCTATCCTCAAGTTCTATGGAGCAATCCCAGGGCCTTTAAGACCAAGCAAGTGTTCCTTGCTGTTTCTGTGCATACTTCCAGTCTTTCTAAAGGATTTTCTTCAGACTGGAGAGAGATGGCAGGACTGGTTAATTGTGGTTCATCAGATTGGAGGTCATGTCAGAGGCAGGGGAGAATTGAGTGGGCTTATTTAATTGATTGATAGGAGAAGAATTATACAAAATTGTATGTTCATGAGTATTTTGTATCTTAATGTAAGAAATTGCATGAGTGTGTGCATGTGTGTGTGTGTGTGTGTGTGTGTGTGTGTGTATGTGTTTTGAATGAGTAACTGGGAGAATGCATAAGTGAACATAAGTGCTTATGCAAACCATCAAGTGCTAACATACCTTTCTTGATATGCTCTAAAATGGAAGAATTTTGGGATGTAGAAAATGTTATTAGAAGGCCTTTCTCTGAAATCAAAAGATGTGACATATGAATGCAGCAGATTGTTTGGCTCATCAGTAAAATTTGGTTGGGTGATTTTGATATTTGAATATCTTTTGGTGTGTGTCCAGTTAAAATATCTCTTCTTTTAAGAAGGTGACTAGAACTATAAGATTAGTGAATAATTTCACATATAACCAACACTTTCTGTAGAAATTGTCACTTCATAGGAAAAAGGTAGTAAGTATATTTTCATTTTTTGTTACTAGAAAGCTATATTTACATTTATATGCATATCTTATTTCTGTTTCACTTTATGTTTTTTGTTTCCTTTGCATCATATTTAGGTAAAATGGTAACTTAAGAGCATTTAATTACTGAATATGCTATATACACATAAATGACACCATATCTGCCTGTTATTAGTATTCTGTAATTCCTCAAATTCATTTGCTTAAATGGTAGTAATTTAAAGTAACCACTTTCTTTTCAGCTGTATTTTGGGAACGCTGCAATGAATTACAGGACATTGAGAAAATTATGGCTCAAATTGAACGTGGAGAAGCAAGAATTCAGCGAAGGATCAGTATTAAGAAAGCACTGGATGCCAAAGTACTATATTCTATTTCAGTTTATTAGTAGATTATTATATTTGCTGTAGTGATTAACTTTGACTTGGTATTGCATATTCCATTAAAAGGGCAATTTTTGTTGAAACTTACAGATTGCAAGATACAAGGCTCCATTTCATCAGTTGCGTATTCAGTATGGAACCAGTAAAGGAAAGAACTATACTGAAGAAGAAGACAGATTCTTGATCTGTATGTTACACAAAATGGGCTTTGACAGAGAAAATGTATATGAAGAATTAAGGCAGTGTGTACGGAATGCTCCCCAGTTTAGATTTGACTGGTTTATCAAGTCGAGAACTGCCATGGTATGCATTCCTTTTCTTGCTTATTTATTTTGGGAAAGTTCGCATTTCAAAGTTTCTCTTTTACTCTGTTCCTCCAATTGTCAACATTTCATTCTATTAGCTTTCTCTCCCATCTCCTTCAACATAGAACTAGATATACATATGCACAAAGTAAAAGAAATATCAGAACATCTATATTCAGAAACACACCTGCATTTTATGTTAATAACAATTTGTTTATGTGATGTATTTGTGTAAGTGTATTTATTTATGAACCATTTTAAAGTAAGTTGCAGACAACAAAATTGTTCATTGTAGAATCTTCAATGTAGATACTTTAACATATAGGATGATTCCTAACATCACCCTCAGGCCTTCACTGCACATGCACAGACAATGGGCCCACTCATATGCTAACACACACACACACACACACACACACACATGTACACACATGTGCACACATACATGCATACACACACTTGCACAGGCACATACACATATGCCTTCCCCTTCCCAACTCATGGAAAACAAAGCGAGGAGGGCTGGAAAGATGACTCATTGGTTAAGAATAATTGCTGCTCTTCCAGAGGACCTGAATTCAGTTCCCACTAGCTCACAACCACCTGTAATGCCAGAACCAGGGCTTCCAATGATGTCTTCTGGTCGCTACATGCATTCACATACATGTGACACAGAGAGAAAGACAAATATGTACAAATAATTAGAAACCTTTAAAGTGAATAATAAAATAAAAGAATATATGTCTCATAAGAAGATCTTTCTACATAATAACTACAATCACATGCAAATATTAGCATTCACTCAATAATACAAAATCCTATAAACAGACATTTTTGGCAGTACTCCAAATGTCTCCTTTTGCAGCATGTCACCAGGAATACTGCATCAGATTATCACACTACTTGTGATGCTAAATTTGGTCACTTGGTTTATGCTATAATTCCCAAGGTTCACCACTTTTTATGGTACATTTTCCCTTTGTAACTAATCAGGTGACATTTGAGAGTGTAGAGATGACTTGAGGATTTGTTTTCAGTGAAAAGAGATTGTAGCCCTAGCTGGGTCTTCCTAAGAACATTATAAGAAAGTATAGTTAAGTAAAAGTTAGCTTATTTCTTGCCTCTGCAATTTCCTCTATAGCTTTCCAACATTAATTCTGTTCTTTGTAAATTCTACTGCTCCTGAACAGCACTGTTTGTGATGACACTCAAATGTATGCAGCTTATAAACAAACAAACAAACAAACAAACAAACAAACGGATTTATTGACAGGTTTTCAATTTGTAGCTGAAGCTGGCTTGGAACTTGCTCTGTAGCCCAGGCTGTCCTTGAGTTAAAGCTCTTTCTACATTATCCTTCCAAATCCTGGGATTACAGGCTTTCCCACCATGCTCAGCCTCACGTGAAAACACTTTTAAGGTTGTCATTGAAGTTCTTTCATGAGCCAAGGTCATTAAAACAAAACTAGAGTTATATTGCCTAAAACTATAAAGAGCCTAAACCCAACAATCCCAGCAGTGGTTTTGTGACTAGTTGTAAAATGGCATCCATTTCTTAAATTTTTCTCATAAATATTTTATTTTCTAAAAGTTCTTTGGGGTATGAAAAAGTGCTTCATATTTTTTTTCTGATTTATTTTATACCTTCAGCTCACACTGATGAATAAAAGGGAAAATATGTGTTGTTTTGTTGAAGGCATTGTTTTGGAAAAGGCTTTGCAATATTATTTGTTCAAACATTAATAAATACATCTTTACCATCAAACATACAGATGACATAATTTTCAGAGAGTTAGCAAGTAAATCCAGGATCTGTGAGAACTTAGGCTAGTTGGAATAATGTTTTAGTTGACATTTTTAGCATTGTATTCAAATGGTGTATTTATGTGAAAGGACATGGAGAGATGTGTACATTACTACAACACAGAAGGATTGAAGGAAGAATGAAAAAGAGAAATTAATCTGCAACACAAAGGACCATGACCGGCCTTAGGGACAGAACAGTTGTTTGATAGGGTTCTTCGGATCATTAACATAGATTATTGAAACAAATTTAGAATTGCTTTTTTAAATTCTCTTTTGGAAATAAGATTTTATTTTGACTGTGAGTTAGTTTGTCATCTCATTCAGGGAATCCATGAATATGCATAACAGATGACTCTTTTCAAAGCCACATATTTAGCTTTCTAGCCACTTGTTTTTTTTTTTTAATGTAATGACAAAATTTAGGGCAGCACCAATGATTTCTAAAAGAAAAATGCTTAACTGCATTTTTCAAGAAATCGCATTTTCAAACATACATGCCCTTTTATGTGATGAAACATTTATTGAATTCTGTGATATTTCAGTGATATTTTACTAATTTTTAAAAGGTTGAAAGATTGATGTTGGGTCTCGTTTCTTCAGTTATTAAACTAAGGCAATAGGATGAAAGAGATTGAAGGTGCAAGGAAAGACTTACACTGTTAGTAATAAGATGATCTTAGAACTAAATAGCCTTCATACTCAGTCACAGAGGGGGAAAAAGCTCCAATATATTAACAACCACTAGATGTCTCTGAACTCCCTTGTAAAGAATTTTAGTTTTCCTCCATCTTATTTTTTTTGAGACATTTGCCTCCATGCCTTTTCTTTTTCTAGATATTTAAATTTTCAGAGCATATTTGCTGAAAGGCAGAATTAACTATATGAGTGGTTACAAATGTGGACCTGTATTTTGTCTATTAAACTGGGGAATGCCTGTATCCTTTATTACCATTTAGAAAGTAGAATTTCTAATTTTTACAGACTCATTAAAAATATAGCCATTTATTTTATAATTCAATATGTTAATTTAAGGGCTTTTTTAGGTAAAATTTTCTCTTATGCTAAAATTTGATTTCTCTTCTAACTAGTGGACAACTTTTACTTGTATTTCTGGAATTAGAGAACAAGTCATATATTTAAAATATGCATATATTTATATCATCTTTTTACATTACATTAATATCAATAGTTATAGAGTTGTAAAAATGGTTTATTAATATCTGTAGATCATCTTCCTCCATATTTTTAAAAATAACTTTCATTTTAGTGAGTCATTTTCACAATCTAGGGAGAGAATCCACCTTCCTGAGAGAGGCAGCTGCGAGTTCTGTAATAAACAACATTGGAAAATCATTGAAAAATCTTATCTTTGAGATACAGGATGCAATTTGATTCGTTTTGTGACTATAGCTGTGTTTAAATTCAAATCTTTCTAATGATTGAACTCGGCTTACTAAAAAGATTTTTCTTTCCCAGACACATCACTAAATAGTGTGAAATCTTTCTTAGAAAAAAAATGTAAGAACATTAATAGTTATATTTTATGTGCTAATCTCAAAGTACTGAATTCATGACATCTGACTTAACTAACACACACAAAGTGCCTAAAGGAATGAATCCCCACTTTCAAATATGCCACACTTTGAAAGGCTTTCACTAAAGGGTGAAGATTTCGAAGCTCTTCTCCATTTAAAACTGCTGGCTGTACAAAAGAGAAAATAAGATTCACTTCCATCTCTCTGTGCTAAAAAGATCGTGAATTTTTCGCAGAGAAATTGTGTGGTCTTTAAGTAAGTAATCAGCCTCTATTGAACTCCATAAACAAGTAGGAAGCATATGCTGAACTCGGATTTTTAAGCTCAGAGCATATGAATTGCCTTCCACTCTCATCTTGGTGCTGGGAGATCCTAGAATAGGACCTTAGTATTTGGTTGTTCAAAAACTACTAATATGCTTTACTTATGTAAGATGTCTTTTATAGGATGCTGACCTGTCTCCTTATCAACATTAGCTCATTAATTTTCTTGCTATCTCTGTTCATTTATTAGTGACTGATGGGACATAGCATGTTGAAGAAAATCTGAGACTTCTAAAGGCCATTAAAACATTGATCAGTTCATTGGACAGTGCACATGGGAAAGGAACCTAGCCTTCAATCAGTAATGCCTTAATCTTTCTTAGTTTTCTTCTAGGTAGTTAAAGAATAAAAAGTAAAATTTAATTCTCAGAAATAAACATTCATTGATAAAATGTTTATTGTTTCCTCTATAGGATGACTTTGGTTCTTAATTTTAGTTAAAAAAAATTTTACCTTTCAATTGCTGAAGAACATTATTTTTCCTCATCAGCCAGCTCAGGAAGCTGTGTGTTGCTTTGCCCGTGGCCAAGAACATTACAGTTGAAGCTGAGTATTAGTAATTAATCATTACAATTACCCTGTCTTTTGTAGTAGTTTAAATGAGTTTTGGCGATAGCATCTCAGAGAATCACACACTGTTGAATACTGGGTAATAAAAATTTCATGTTATTAGTTTGTTTTCAAATCACAACTTTATTATTAATGAAATTGTGCCTTATTTAAAAGTAATAAAGTGACATTTCTTATTAGAACTGTAGGAGAAAAAACTACTTTCTAGAAATTATTGTTATAGCTTTTTATGAACTTGCTTCCCACTTTATATGGTTATCACAGTGGCTAGTAAATGCTAATTAGGTTACTGGTTCTGCACAGAATACTTTTCTAAATGTTCAAACTAGTCAGAAAGGATGTTTCTTTTTAGATACTTTAGAGGAATAAAAGGGAAACAGAAATTTCCTGGTTGTTCCATAATCACAGTGATGCTTTGTTGCTTATGACTCTAATATATTACATTATTACTTAACTACATTGAATATCTAGTGTTGATATTTTAGAAGACTGAGTTCTTAATGAAATATAAGAAAGATTAACAATATGCTGGCAAAATCGATAAATTATAAATGTTCTGATGGGTTCTTCTTGGTTATGGAAGTGTATGTGACCTAAAAGTGGAAAGAAAGCTTAGGAGTAGGAGGGCAGAAAAAGGAGGGTCTGATTGGGAAGAAGTGGAGGCCGAGAGAAACAACAAAAACAAATTTTGCTTAGAAAAACACAATAAAACCTAATTCGTTTTAAAGTCAAGTACATTTTAACTAATAGGAACCTGTTCACTTCCCTGTGTTTGAAAGACTAGAATATTCCCTCTCTGCCTTGATTTTGAAAATGTCTTAGAATAGAGAAGGTAGTGATTAACTTTGCTATGTGGCAAAGGAATGAGGGAAATAGCTTCATAGAAGAGGTGCATTTCAATTTGTGGAAGCAGGATTATACAAAAGGGATAAATAAGCCCAGTATATTCCAAAAGTGGTAATGTATTATGGGAAAGTGGTAGAAGATGTAACCAGCAGCCAAGTGATGGAGAAAGCTGCGGTGCTGCATTGAAGACTAAATTTGGATCATTAGTGTACACAAAGTAGGAGAGACAATAACAGATTGTAGCAGGGCAACCCGATTTAGATATTGTAAACACAGCTCTGTAGATGTTTACTTCACTTACCAGCTATAGTAAAAACTCTCAAATTTATTTCTACCCTGTTTCCTATCTTATTTTGCTCCCTTTGACCAATGTACCACTGACTGTCTGTCCTTGAGTCATTTTTTTCCTACCAGTTTTAACCTCGAAGTGACACTGGTTTTATTCAAGGAGAACAACATGGGATCTTACCCAGAGTAGGCATTAGGTCAATAAACCAACACAGATGGTTTGGGCTTCCGTTTGTCTCAACCCCTGCAACTGAACAAGTTTTGGTGGGATCTAAGAAATTTCACCAATATGCTACAGTTTATTTCTGACCCTGTGTCCTGGTAGACTTTTGACCCTAAGTACTGTGGCTTTTATTTATTAGTATGTTTGAGTATCACTTGCAAATACCATTTGTGTCTACACATGTAGCTATAGTGTTTCATTTGTAATCCTAAGTTATTTGGACAAACAGAAATACAGTTAGTGTACTAAACAGGGATCATTTTGGGTATTTACACCAGTGTATCATTAGGTGGGATGTAACAAATTATTTCATAAAGTAACAATGTTTTTAGTTGACAGTACTTAAATAAAAACATCCCACCATACAAAACTTATTTGGATAATGTAGGCTACCTTTATTTGAACATGAACTTCCATTCAGTTGCCAACATTGTTGGGTTATGACTGTCTATTATATATTGCCATTTTTTTTTAGTATTACAGACATTCAAAAGTGTTTTCAGATTTGGGGAATATATTGCAGGATTTGCAGATGAAGATATTTATTTCAAATAAGTCGGGGTTTTTTTTTTGGGGGGGTGATATATATGGAGTACCTAAAAGAACAAAATGACAAAGGAAAAAAAATATCCTTTTTGTTATACTGAAAATCCTAGAACAAAATTCTAACCTTACAGAATTTCATGTACAAATTCAGAGACACACATGTGGAGTGTAGATGTTTTCTTCAATTTACTTTTTTTTGGTTCCTTGCTTATTCATCATTTTTGCCTTTCAACCCTAACATACAAACTGAAACCCACTACTTGTTTCATATGGCATATAGGCTAAGAATTATCTTTACACTTTTATAAAGAAATAAAAACCATGTTTTGACATCTGAAAATTATAATACAAAATTCCAGAATTACTATTTGTCCTTAAGATTTTATTTGAACACGGGTACGTGCTCAGTTGCATATTTTCAGTGACTAGTTACATTGTTACAATGGAAGAGATGAATAGTGTGACAGAGACTGTATCTTTTACAAAATTGAAAATATTCTCCACCAATCCCAGTCACCAATACAGTAACTCAAGGCATGAACCTGGAGACAGGATCTGAAACACAGACCACATACAAACACTGTTTATTGTGGGGTTTCAGCTGCTTTCTAGTGTAACCCAAGACCACTGCCCAGGGCATCCCCTACAGCAGAGGTTCTTAATCTTCCTAATGCAGTTTAATACAGTTTATCATGTTGTGGTGACTCCCAACCATAAAACTATTTTTGTTGCTATTTCATAACTAATTTACCTACTGTTATGAATTTTAGTGTAAATACCTGGTATGCAGGTTACCGGATACACAACCACCAAAAGGGTCATGACTCTCACGTTGAGAACTGCTGCTCTCCAGAGTGCTAGGCCTTTTCACATCCATTATACCTACAGATAATTTGATGAAGGCATTTCCTCAATTGAGGCTCCTTTTCCCATATAACTACAGTTTGTGTCAAATTGACCAAAGGGGGGGGGAACATGCCAGGCAGTAATATGTTATGCTGCCTTGAAATTTTCTCCACAGGTAAATCAGTCCATTAATTAATCTTTACTCAAATTTTATGTATGGTCTTATCATGTATACTATATGACGTCTATTCCAAGTTTTAATAGAATCCCCTTCTGAAACCTATGAGCACAGTCTTTAATCTCTCTATGCTTTTACTTGCATTCTGGTCTTTGGGACTCCCAGCAGAATCATTCATTAATCTCTCCTTATAGCATTCTTCTCTACCCAACTTCTTTCAATGTTTCCAAACTCCACCAATAAGCTGTCTCTAAACGTGTCTGAGGCACGTCACCAGATAGTCATAGTATGACTACATTTCTCAGTTATATTTTTCATTGTGATAATAAATGCAAGAGAAAAACAAGGAAGGAAAGATATAGTTGTGAACGCTTTCAGAGGTTTTAGCCCATAAAGGTAGGGAGGATATAGTGGAGCAGAGAGTATATTTTCTTTATTATGGCCAGGAAGGAGAGAGAGAGAGAGAGAGAGAGAGAGAGAGAGAGAGAGAGAGAGAGAGAAGAATGCCTGCAGGATATCTGACATGCAGCCACCAAAGAGGTCATGACCATCAAGTTGAGAACTGCTGTCCTACAGTGTGCTGGGCCTTTTCATGTTGGTTATTAATCAAGAAAACATCCTTCAGATCTTCTTCCCTGTTTCATAGTTGTATGCACATTCAGGTCAGGGTTTCCTATTTAATCCTCTATGAAAACACTCTCAAAGGCAGATGGAAGGTTGTACTCTACCAATCTGTGAGCTTCTCAACTCCATCAAGTTGACAGTCAAGATTAACCATCACAAGTATATTTATGTGTTATGCATCTTCCAAGAAATGTTTTACACGAAGGATGGTAAAGAGAGGATATTTACTCTAAACATGGGTTATTTGTGGTTCTACAGATGATTCTGGTTGAGGAAGCTGTCTTGAAACACAGGATTGTTAGGCAGAGAGGAAATTGGCTTGTTCTCTTTGACTATACAGGTTAGATATGGAACCCATTGATAGATATAAGGTAACAAATAACAGTGTTGCAGAAGGAAAGGTGTTTGAGGTTTTCAGAGTTGAAATAGTGAGGCTTAGAGGGTATCAAGTACTCTGACACTGGGGGGAATCAGATAGATGGCTAAGATGCATAATTTATTAGCAAGGATATAGTATTGAGGATTCCTGTATCAACTTGAACATTTTTTTAAATGTTAACCTGTTCCTAATTTTGAGCCTGAGATTTTTATGAAGAGCTAATATGTATAAATGAGTTTCTGAACACAAAAGACACATTGATTGTGTGTCTCTGCTCAAAATTTGTCACAGAGCTCCCTTTGCCAGGGAAATTATGTATAAGCCTTCAATTCTTTTTTTTCCCTGGGCTGTATATAACTTAGCCTTAGCCACTGCTATTACTTTGTGTATGGTTTGCCAAGTTGGCATCTACTAAACATTATTTCAGAACCAGAAACATGTTTTGTGTCAGAAAAATAGATTTGGGGCATGCTGACATTGAATCTTGCAAGCCACTGAGACTTCAAATCTACATTAGAATGCTAACAGCTTTGTGAAGTTTGTTTGCCTCTTTGAGTTTCCCACATGTGTGAACACAGAATTCTTAAACCATTTCCCACAGCTTCCAACCCAGCAGAACAGTTTTTCAATTTGTTGTTTCTTATTGTCTTCTGTCTCCCCTAATTGCTTTGGCATCTCTTTTCTGACTTCACTGTGTTATTTTTCCTTCTTCCAAATTCATTCCTAAATCAAGAGTGGGGAATCGGTGAAAGAGATAATTAGATTACAGAACTATAGAAGTTGTTTGACATTCCATGAACCATTCCCTTAACTTCAGAAAAATAGGAAGAAAAGAAACAGAGGAACTGAAGAGGACAAAAGTGCTTGTCCTCTCTTTGTTGCCTTTCTGAAGAGGGTTCTTTGTTCTTTGTTGTTGTTTTTTTGTTTGTTTTTGTTTTTGTTTTGGAGTAGTGAGTGACAGGTTCAAAGGAATCGTGGTGAGAATTTTCTTGTGAATATTTTGAATCATTTTGTAATAACTTATCTCCTTACATATAAGACTGTCTGAAAGTATTAGTATTTGTCCCTGAATCATTCATATGAACCATGAATATGTATCGAAAGATATCTGCAATTGCAGGCAACTATTACTTATTGAGAATAATAATAGCCAGGGGGTATAGCTTAATGATTCAAGAATCAGCTTTTTATAAAGAATCTATGTAGTCTCCCTAGAAACCAAGGATCAGATCTCATCAGGGTCAACATAGCCCTTTCTATAATAGATACATCGAATAACATGCTGTTTAATTTGTATGTGTATGTATTATTGAGTGAAACTATGATGAATATTTAGTCTGCATGTTCAATGTATTACCATTACTTTAGTAAGTAATCCAAATTACAGAGTTATTATTATCAGTTTATCTAATCTTGGGTAATTATGAATGTCTAAGAAACTTGAAAATTCTGATGTTGCATAAGATTGTTTTTGTTTTTAATTGGAAAACACAAATTTGTTAATGCGTAATATCTTTCTGGTTAGTCTATTGTTTTTTTTTTTTTTTGTTTCTTTTGGGGCTTGAGTTAGAGAGTATAAAATTTTTTGGTTAGTTGATAATATAGTCAATTTCAACATTCCCTATGTTGTGTGGCAGTTTTCTAGATCTTACTTAGATAGATAAAATTGTGTTTTAAAAGTATTTTTTTGCCATTTCTTACAACTTTATAGATTTTCTCAAAACTTAAATGATCAGTTTAGAAAAGTTGGGAATATAGACATGAGTTGCTATGGCAAAAGTGTCTTTAGAACTTTGGTGTAAATGCATCCTCTGCAGAATAAACAACTTTTTAAAGCAAAATTCATCACTGGTGCTATTTTCAGAGCTAGCTAATGTCAGCTACTAGTTAGTGTTCTTTCAGCTACTTCCAGTGCCTGCATCTTTATTACCAAGTACCAAAAATTTGTTTCAAGAGCTAGTTCAGTAGTTTTCTTGCTATCAGTGTTCTAAGTACTTTCTGGAAATATTTTATGAACCTTCTTATTATAGTAAGTGTCTAAGAATGAGATTGTTAAGTCACAGGATGTAAAATTTTAGAAATATTTTTTTTGCTATTTCTAATTCATTTTCTTGAAGGGAAGTGTATCAGTTTTCTACTCAATGCTGTGACAAAGAACCACAGACTTGATGGGGTAGGCAACACTTCTTTTTTTGTTGTCTTGTTCTGGGGACTAGAATCCAAGACTAAGGTGCCAACAAGGGTAATCTATTGGGTAGATGGCCACCTTTTACACATGATGAAAAGGTGATGGGAGGGTTAGTACCCTACCCCTTTTAACTCATTTAACCTTAAATACTCCTGTAAATTATGCATCTCTAAATATAGGCAGAAGATGGCATCAGATCTCATGGATTTCCTAAATATGACAGTTTGCACCTTAACTGTTTAATTTTGGGGAGAAAGTTTAGTTTATAAAAAGTAACATTGTCATTTAACATCAGTGAATGGAAGTTCTCATTTGCATCTTACTATAAACAAGTACACACACTGTACTCAAGTATGCACGAAGCATGGGCACGTCACTAATAATGTTATAGGAATGGCGTTATTTGGCTTCCCATTTCTTTGAGCCTTGGTTTCACAAAACAAATTGTGTGTATGTGTGTGTGTGTGTGTGTGTGTGTGTGTGTGTGTGTGTGTGTGTGTGTATGCATGAGTATTTCTAGACAGGTTGTGGAAGTGCTCTACCACTGAACCTCAGCTCTTAAAACTTATAAAAAAAAATCTTGTACCAGGCCTGGCGAGATGACTCAGTGTGTAATAACAGGTCTACATGTGCACAGACATGCATACAGGAAAACACTCATAGTATAAAATAAAAATAAAACCTTAATAATTCTTTGAAAGTTTGCTGAGTTTTCTATTGTTAGACTTTGATCATTTTCTTTCTTTTTTCTTGTCTTTTTCTTAATTGTTAGAAAAATGTTTTTTTGTTTGTTTTGAGTGTTTAACTGTTTTTTTTAAAATTTTTTTTATTTTCTTTATTTACATTTCAAATGCTATCCCGAAAGTTCCCTATACCCCCTCCCCCGACCCCTGCTCCCCTACCCACCCACTCCCACTACTTGGCCCTGGCCTTCCCCTGTGCTGGGTCATATAAAGTTTACAAGACCAAGGGGCCT
>NC_034613.1:38578586-38583967 GCF_900095145.1 Mus pahari | reverse complement strand
CTTGGGTATTCTAAGTTTCTGGGCTAATATCCCCTTATCAGTGAGTGCATATCTAGTGACTTCTTTTGTGATTGGGTTACCTCACTAAGAATGATATCCTCNAGATACATCCATTTGCCCAAGAATTTCATAAATTTATTGTTTTTAATAGCTGAGTAGTACTCCATTGTGTAAATGTACCACAGTTTCTGTATCCATTGCTCTATTGAGGGACATCTGCGTTCTTTCCAGCTTCTGGCTATTATAAATAAGGCTGCTATGAACATAGTGGAGTATGTGTCCTTATTACCAGTTTAACTGTTTTCTGTTTTGTCAGGCATTTCTTTTTACACAGAAAAGGAGTCATATATTTAAACATTATTTATCCTTTGATATTAATCCATTATTTACCTTTTAGCACAGCAAAGTATACAGGGTTAATAATAAATGAGTTTCCATATTAATGAATCATATCTTTAATGCTTACCATACATTCATAAAGCCTGTTTATAGTTTGGATGCATTGATTGCTGGCAGTAAAATATAGTAGTGGTAAGGTTAATGCAAAAATCTTTTCAGATAGTATTTACTTTGAATTAGCAAGTTCATCTCTGATTCCCAGAACTTAAATCCCATATGATGTATACTGAGACTTCTGTTGGCTAAGTAGCTTTGGGAACGGTTATATCTTATGTCCCCTTCCTAGTGGTTCATAATGATCATCAGGGACTGAAGGTTCCCTAAAGCCCTATAATAAAGAAATCTGTTTTAGCAAACTACAACCAATCAAAATATACAGTTGTGGAGCTCAGTCCCAATGGACATGAGTTGAGTATCTATAGAGTAATATTGCAATATGAAAATTCATATTAATATAATCCACAGAGCTTGAGATATCATTTGTACAGGCATCATTGTGTGTGTGTATTTTCATGGAATGTTACCATTTGTAGACATATGGAAACCATTGATTCCACAAGTCAGATGTACTACCTCTAGCTACATGGATTCTTCCACTCTTCTTAGCATCAGACAAACATTGTTCTGTTCTATTCTCCAATTCTATCCTTTAATGGCATAATGGCCCATACCTGTTATCACAACATCTGGCCAATACCTGTTATCACAGCATCTGGAGGCTGGCTGCACATTTAAAGCCAGCCTGACCACATTAGTGAGTTCTAGTTTAGCATGGACTAAAGATGTCACCATGCTTCAAAAACATGTTATATAAATGGAAGCATATTAGACATAACCTTTGTGAGTGGATTTTTCACTCGGTGTAATTCTCTGGACTCCATGATGTTTTATCTGTAAATACTTCCTTCCATTTTATTGTTGAACAATGTTCCATGGTAAAACAGACCAGGTTTTTTTTAACTTTTCATCCATCAAATGACACTTAGCCCACCTCTGTTTTACTGGGACCTATTAATACCCTATAGGAATGGTGTTCTGAAAAATACTGGTTTGATTGGAGGACAGAGAAAAAAATACAAACTTTGGAAAGTCTCTTCTACAGAAATGATACAATTAAATAAGTATCTTAAAACATCTTAAGAGGATATGTTTTAGAAATTAAATTCTTTATTATTTCATTTAGGAATTTCAGAGACGCTGTAATACTTTGATTACATTGATTGAAAAAGAAAATATGGAAATTGAGGAAAGAGAGAGAGCAGAAAAGAAGAAACGGGCAACTAAAACTCCAATGGTAAAATTTTCAGCATTTTCCTAACTTTTAGGTAGATCTCATTTTTTTTACATAATTACAAATGTTTATACTATGTTTAATTCTGGGTTTTATGAAATACTAATTTGTTTTAGATCAAAGAAGAATCACATCATAAACGTACTTCTTTTTTGTTTGAAGAATATGTGGTTAGGAATTCCCTTGTTACAAGACTCAGTATTTAAGAAATTCCTCGCAAATTTAAGCAGAGGCATAATAAAAGTGAGATCCTATGAATTGAGACTAGGTCGCCGTTGGGGCAGCGGAAGGTTAGAGTAGGGATGGGATGGTATGAAGACTGAAACCTGAGTTGATCAAATAAGTTGTTTGATCTTTGTGGAACTGTGTATACAAATGAGAACCCTGAGCAGACAAGATAGCCTGTTTTGGCAATAAGTTAACTGCTGGATAAAAATGTGATTTTAATCCTGTTGGGATATTGTGTATATCAATGATTCAAAGTATTCTGTTTGAGTGTGTTAAGTAGTCCACCATATTTCATCAAATCTACGATGCTTTCTGTTGTAAGACACAACTTTTTTGTGCCACTAAGAGATATGATGCCAAGTATCATCTCAGTTGTAAAATACATCCTGATTTCAGAGGTGCTAAAGGGGAAAAGTAATGTGCATCATAGAAGATATGAAATATGGTGTGTTAACATTTATCTTAACATTATTAAATAACACTCACAAATAAAAATTTCCTCAGAAACTTTAAATATTAAGTAGTTCTTTAAGATAAAAGTACATTTATAAGCCATGTGTAAGTAGATACTTGATGACTATTTTTGATGGATATTTTATGTCTTTTCATAAAAAGAAACACCTTTAAAAGTTATTTTGCATTGGGTTATATAGTTTGTTGGGCTATATAGAGCATTAACTGTGAGTCTAACATTGAAGTGAATATTCATGTTAAAAATTTTAATGCATTTACGTCCTAGATTTAACATTGTTGGGCCATTTAAAAGTGTGCATATTGGAGCAGAACATTAAATCTGTTTCCATTTTAGTCACAGAAAAGAAAAGCAGAGTCAGCTACTGAGAGCTCTGGAAAGAACGATGTCAAGAAGGTGAAATCCTAAAGCCTAGAAATAAAGTTTTAAATGGGAAACTGCTATTTTCTTGTCCCCATCTTCAAATGCTAATTACCAGTTCCAGTGTATTCATGGTACTCTAAGGAAAAAAAGGAATACTCCTTGGTTTTGATTTCTTGCATATTTTATATATTTTACAATGCTTTCTACCTGAAATGTGTAGCTTTCTATTTTATGCATTGTAGTATTTTGTGTACTGTATTTTGTGCATTTCATGTCTTCATCAAATTCCTCTCAGTCCTTGTTTTTTTGAAGCTTGTGCTGAGGTTTTAGCTTTTCTATGTTTTCTATGCCGCTGCTTTGAAAGAGAACCTAGATTCTATAGCTGTATTATTGTTGTTTCAGACTTTACATTTATATGGCTGTGGAAAAATGAATTAAAACGATTTGAGGAGAAAGACTTTCTCACTTCTTTGTTGCTTTCTTTTCTATTGAGTCTGGGTTTGTGTGTGTGTTACTGCATACTGTGATTAGCATAATAATTGTTTCTTTGAGGTCATCTAAATACTTTTTCCTAAGGAAATAAAGGGTGAAAAAGGAAAAATCTTAAAAATAAACCCTAATATTTGATACTGTGTTTGCTGTCAGTGTGCGTTACATTTAAATTATTCTCTAAATATTCAAGTGGGAAAAATATAATAAAGGACTGTCTATAAGAAATGTAGTTATTTCCTGTTTTTTGTACAGTAGAAAGCAATTGTGTTTCCTGAATTGTATTGCCCACTGCTATGTATTTTGGGTAAAAGTTAAAACTTTGCTTGCTGATTGGTTCATGATCATCTGTCCCATAGATCTAATACAGGATTCTAGGTATAACATACAGATCTAGTTGCAACTAAATTATAAGACGATGACATAAGTGCTGTGCATTAAGGAAGAAAGGAAGCTGTTTTCATTAGGGATACATTCATGTTCACATAGCAAGCTCAGAGCATCAGGGGTTTTGAAAAGCAATAATTTGTTTCTTGCTCACACTGCAAATCCCATTCAGGTTGGAAGACGTGGATGGGAAGGAATGTGCTTCACACAGTCACTCAAGGGTCTACACTGAACTGAAGTTCTGCTGCTTTGTAGTTTATCCATCTGGAGCACACAGCCTTTTCATCTGTCACTGTAGGGGAAGAATGAGAGACTGGAGAATTTTATACAGGCTCTTTACTGCTTCAGCCCAGAAGTGACACATGCCACACCTACTTAGATTACATTGTCCTCAGCTAGCCACATGGCCCTGTGTATTTCCAAGAGAATAAGCAAATGTAGAGGAACACATGAAAATGACTACATTACTCTTTCACTAACTCGTACTATGACCTACAAACTGTAATCCAGAGCTATTAAGTTTCAAATCAGATTTTGGGATTTTCCACTCAAATGAGTTGAAAAGCTTCCAACAGTTACCGGAGTTGGAGAAAATGATACCCAGAAGTTCACTTGATGCCCCCAAGTTCTTTGTATTAGAGGAACCTTTGTTTTTTTTTTTTTTTGTTTTCTGGGAGGGTGAAGATGAAGGGCAGGAACATGGGCAGTTGGAAATGTAAGTCACTACATCTTATTCTTTACTGTTAACCCAAAGTGGTTAATGTATAAGCTGTTTGTGTCTGCTGTAAGGAAGAAAATTTGCAGGTAAGTTCTTCAAGCTTTGTCATGAGGCTTTTTTTTTTTTTTTTTTTTTTTTTTGGTCGATAGCATGACTTGTGGCATCCAGCTCTCGAATACTGTCAGTGAAATCTTGAGATGTCATCCTTAGAAACTTGTGAAATGGTTTTATGTAAGAGTCACAAACCACACACTATACTTGGTGAAGCATATCTTTTGTATTTAAAGATAGGTGATTGCATTACTGGACTTAAACTTTTAAGAAGACCACAAATACAGCGATTACCAGATGATAGCAGACTAAATAATGTCACATCTAGGGCATTGTAAAACCCCTTTTACTTATTAAATTTACAGAGAAACCAAACTGGCATAGACAATTTTAAAATTCCAGTAGAGAAATAACATTTCAAACAAGAGGTCTAGACTTAGGGAATCATATCCCTAGAGGTGGCTGCTATGTTCCAGAGAGAAAGATGCAGAGACAATTTGCCAAATAAGCTGCTTGAAGGCCAGGAGAAGCAGAACAGAATGCCACATATGCACATGGAATTCTACAAGAGCACAATGACCCTGCACTCCGTTCTCTAGCAACAGCATTCTAATTGATTGCCAACCCAATTCTTTGTTTGGAAAGTGTGAAGGGATGAGGGGGTTGAGAAACATGGACCTTTAGGAGTCTCCTTCACTCAAAGAATCTATCCTGAAGACAAGGGCTGATGAAATCTGTGGGGCAATGGGCTATGCACAGACAGCTGGTCTCCAGTCGAGCTGAGGTAGTGAACTCCAGTAGGACCCAGTGGTGGTAATTTTCACCTACATGGGACAGAAGGTGTTCCCTCATGTTTCCTGGACCCCTGGCTCCTGTTGAAGTTACCGCCCCCACATCTCCCACAGGAGAAGCATGTGGCTAGCAGTCAGGTAGACAATGTCCCAAGCTTCTGACCTTCAGGCTAGACTCCTCCCAGTTACCTA
>NC_034613.1:38577043-38578296 GCF_900095145.1 Mus pahari | reverse complement strand
TCTCTCTCTCTCTCTCTCTCTCTCTCTCTCTCTCATCATCTCTCTTTCCCCCCACCTTTCTATAATAAAGCTCTAAAACCATAGAATGTTTCTGTTTATCAAGACCCAGATTAAGAACTCTCGCCTGCCTGTCACCCCGGGGTCCCCTATTCTATTTTTAGCTCCTCTGCAGTATCCAGTGTGAGATGCCAGAGACTGAGAACCTGGTACCAGGTGCTGCCCCTTGTCCACCCCCTGCTGTGTGGTGTCAGTGGCTTCACACAGCCAGATGCACACCCTGGGGCTGAGTGGAAAGCTTCCTTCCTCCTGTGTCCACCTGCCCAGAGCACAGGAACTCTGGCCAGACTCGGGATCTCTCCCACACCCCTCTTCCCCTACACCCACAACCCTGCAAAGGTTCCCAACAACAGCAAGGTTTCTATAGGGTCCCTTGTAAAGTAGCCATCTTAAGCTCTGGCCTAATTGCCTTACATTCACACAATGATACTCAGTCATTGCTTTCTCATCTTCACTCTTTGGATCTCCTTGGTGCACAGTCTGATTCTGTATTTCTTTGTATGAAAAAATGTTCATAAAAATTTTACACTTTGAGACCCTCTGTGTATCACAGTTTATTAAATAGAATATTTACAGCTACATGTATCAACTTGCTATGATACATGTTTTGGTTTGAAAGAAAAGACCATTTAACTGGTAGAATTATCCACTATTGCTGAAATAAAATGCCATTTCCCTAAGTTTTGTCAAAGGTTTGTCCAGGTGGTCTAATTGTCCCCCCTATTAGCAGTACTTAGGTTTCCCTGACCGATGTCCAGGCCCATGATTAATACTGACGTCTATGTTACTTTCTCTTCAGGTGTTTTTACCGGTTCCTGAAAACTTCAATTGCCACCAGATTACTATTTTCTTGTATCATTTATCACTTTGCTACTCCTCACAGTGTTTTTCTCAGGTTAGCTTTCTCTTTTCCTTATTCCTATTCCCCCTTCTTTCACTGGGGTTACTTATGTAGCTCTGACTTGCCTGCAACTTATGGCCCTACTGTTTCAGCACAACTGGCTCTGGAGTCAGTTCTTTTTTTCATTTTATTATAATTTTATTTTATTTTTTATTTTTTTATTTTTTCCAATTTTTATTAGGTATTTACTTCATTTACATTTTAAATGCTATCCCCAAAGTCCCCTATACCCTCCCCCCACGCTCCCCTACCCACCCACTCCCCCTTCTTGGCCCTGGTGTTCCCCTGTACTAGG
>NC_034613.1:38548317-38576063 GCF_900095145.1 Mus pahari | reverse complement strand
GTTCTGTGCCCCATTTTTTAATGGGGTTATTTGGTTTTCTGGAGTCCGTCTTCTTGAGTTCTTTATATATAATGGATATTAGTCCCCTATCTGATTTAGGATTGGTAAAGATGCTTTCCCAATCTTTTGGTGGCCTTTTTGTCTTATTGACAGTGTCTTTTGCCTTACAGAAGCTTTGCAATTTTATGAGGTCCCATTTTGTCAATTCTTGATCTTACAGCACAAGCCTTTACGGTTCTATTCAGGAATTTTTCCCCTGTGCCCATATCTTCGAGGTTTTTCCCCACTTTCTCCTCTATAAGTTTCAGTGTCAGTTCTTAAATACATGTACTCGGGTCAGAATTGTTGTTCTTAGGTCCTGTTTCTGCGGAAACTCATAATAAGACATCTTGCAGAGATAGCTCTTCTTTGTCCTTAGTGAATTCATGAAAAGCTGGAATATGTGTAAGGATAAGGTAAGTAATGACCAGATAATGAATCATAGATCTATTCTTATAATCACCGCACTCTGAGAAGAGTTAATGGGCAGTGTGACTGCACTGGGACAGGTACAACATTGGGTACTACTGTATCTCTATTGACAAAACATTCTCATAGCATTAATAGCTGTAATACTGGAAATTATTTGGTATAATTTACAAGATACCCAAGGGTTTAGTAAGGCCAAAGCTGGTGTCCAGGATACTGTCTCCAAGTGTTCTCTATGCTAGCTGGCACTCTTCCAATACCAGTGGTGTGTTGGACCAGGACTTGACATTTTTTTAAAAAAAGATAACTTTGAGCAAATATAATTTATTATTATTAATTTTTTGACAATTTTTATAGAAGTAAGAAACAGTAGATAATTTTCCATCTTGAACTCTGTTTGTGTCCCTGTAGACTGCAGAGCAGAAATTGGGTGAGATGATCAATTGCAAATAGCTCAGATCCAGGTCTCATAAACAACATACCCAGTCTAATTATTATTAATCATTAATTTTATTTTTATATTTTACATCCCAATTGCTGCCCCATGTCTCTCCCTCACAGAGTCTCTCCATCCATTGACCTTCTCTTCTCTGAGAGGGAGGGGCCACCCCGGGTATCATCCCCCTATGATGCATCAAGTCTCTGCAGGGTTAGGTACATCCTTTCCCACTCAGGTCACGAAAGGCAGCCTTGTTGGGGAGTGCATTACACAGATAAACTTTAGGGAGAGCCCCTTCTCCAGTTGTTGGGCAACCTATATGTGGACTGAGCTGCACATCTGCCACATATGTGGGCCTTGGTCCAGCCTACATATGCTCTTTGGTTGATGGTTCAGCCTCTGGGAACTCAAAGGGTCCAGGTTAGTTAACTCTTGGTTTCCCTATGGAGATCCTATCCCCTTTAGGGTCCTTAATCCTTCCTCCAACTCTCCCATAAGAGTCCCCAAGCTCTGTCCAACATTTGGCTGTGGGGATCTGTGCCTGTCTCAGTCAGTTGCTGGATGGAGCCTCTCAGAGGACAGTTAAGCTAGGCTCCTGTCTGCAAGTATAACAGAGTATCAATAATAGTGTCAGGGATTGGTGCTTGCCTATGGGATGGATCTCAAGTTGGGCTGGTTATTGGTTGGATTTGACCTTTCTTGTGGCATGGTGTATAAGCAGTATAGAATTCTTGTGACACTTGATTTTTTTTCAACCATTGGCCTAGTGAATAAATCATTTGCCTTTCTGTTGGGAAAATTATCTAGGCTATTGTAGTCAGATCCAACCTAAACTATTAACTTAGCTTTAAACCTTACTTTCCATATTTCCTATAAGACCTGCCTTTTTGCACCTTTGATATTTTTGCTGTTATATAAATGTTAGAATTTAATAATATGCTAGACTAGTAAATAATGTGAGCTGCTTTTGAGGGTCTCTGTACATCTCTAATATATTGATAGCAAGCACTAATATCCAACTCTTTAACTTTTATCATAAATACAGTTTTGAATTAATGTTATCACCTTCAGGAGACAAAGACTGTTTGACATATCTAAGACAGAACAAGGTCGTTCCATAAGGCCCAGATTGAGTAGACTATTTGGTACCTTACTAATCACCATCAATTACTCTGGTACTCTGGTTAGCCCTCTTATAAAATAAATGGAAAGTTCCCAAGTGCTGTTTTTAATATGTTGGCTGTTTAGTTTTGTGTTGGCAATCAGACTTGCCAGAATAGAATCATTAGTCTTTCTTTTACTAAGATTTACATGGTATTCCACCCACTGCTTCCCGGCATGTGTTATCTGCATTGCTTACAATTGGATAGATGACTTCTATTAATTACAATTAAGTTTGGGATTTGAGTATATCATTGTGGGTATATCAACAAGTCTTTTCATATGTCTTTTCTGGTTTCTAAGATCCCAAACTTTCTTTTTTTTCTCTATTTCCTAATTATTTTCTTTTTTGTCTCTTATAACTTCTAAAATGAAAACATCCCCTAGACAAGCATGTTTGTACATTTAATAGATCCTGTAGCTACTGCTTGCTAATCAAGGGTCTTTAAGGGTGTCTAGGCCAAGCCAATTCTCAGAGCAAAGGCATTCTTGGTCCTAGCCATTATTTACCGTCTTTCTTGCTTTGAGTCTTGTTTATTCTTTCATTAAGTTTCCTTCTCCATCTCACTCCATGAAAAACACTCAGTCCATTTTGTTAGTGAACTCTCTGTCCCTGACTTCAGTGGTTGTACTTAGATTCGAAAATCCACAAGCATAACTAGATACTTGGCCAAGATTCTTGGTCAAGAAGCAGTTATAAGGAGTCTGTTGTTAATTGGCTAGTCCTTGCAGTTCACTAGTGGTTCTTTCTTTATCTGCTTTTAAGAAATGTGTAGGTTTTAACACTGTCCAAATTAAAACCAATATGAGAACATCTTCTGGGGAGAGGACTTAGGAGACTATATTGTGATACCCTGGGATTTTATTGCACTGTCAGTTTTTACATATCTCTGAGCACAGTTTAAAAGAAGAAAAATTTGACTTTGCCATCTAGTTGGCTACCAGAGTACATGGATTTTATGATCTAATAGACCACGTGTGTGAGACACAGTTATTTTATTTATATGAAAGAGACTTAGCCCATGTGGAATCTTGTTGCTTTTGCATGTTCAAATCATGATCAAGGCAATCTTAGCTTCTCAACTGTCATGTTTTCATTAAAAATCTGACACCTGTCATGTACACACAGGATTGCATCCTAGTATTCCACCACCCGTGATTCATGTATGAGGGCTGTTTCGTCTCTGTAACCTTATTTTCCAAAATCAATGCTAGGGGCAAATAGTTGCGCTTGCCTTCTTAGGTCAAGTGTGTGTGAGCAATGGAGATGAGTTCCAGATGCTGTTAAGGGATAAATCATGGTGATAACCAGCCCAGAGAATATTTGAGTCCTGTGTTATCCCTACCATCCATTTTTATTCCACAAAGGATTCATGTGCCCAAAGGGTGATACACGAAGCACATATATTTTATTAAGTAGGACATTAGCCCCAAACCTTAGTTCAGCACTCAACTGATCTAGTTTTGATCATTAAGGGGGCTTAGGATGATAGCTTGGAACTCAAAACTGAAAAAGAATGAGTTTTCCCTTAAGCCAAATATCAACTTTCTAAATTTGCTCTTTCAGCAAGAAAAATAATCATAGCTACCAGACCAGAATAGAGACTTCCTATCTATGTGATATTGCTTATATATTTTCTTTCTTTTTTGGGGGGTTTAAACAAACCAACAAAGAAAAAAGGAAAAGAAAAAAAGAAAGAAGCTTATATATTTTCAAGGCTCCATACACTAAAAATTGTATCATTTCAGTACTCTTCTGGATAGTGGACCAGAGAGGATCTTTGGACTTCTTTGGAAATCAATTTGGTCACCAAACTTAGGCTGCTCAGATTCTGTAGTGGGGTCAGTTTCTACAGCTCATGGTTGACTATCCCCTCCTATGTGGCTAGAACATTGAGTAAAATAGGAAGTATTACGAAAAGCATGCTGATACAAAAGTACAATTCTGAGGATTGAATCCAGCCAGGGCTTTGCACATGCTCAGTAAGTGGTGAATTACATCACTTTCAAATTGTGATGAGAATGGTATCCTCTACATGAGATTTCTTACTACATACTGGTGTGTGTGTAGGGGGTGCGGAATGTATTGATGAGGTTTCCATGGGGCCCTAGTCCTTGAGAACAATGTCTTACTGTATTATCAATGCCAGTATTTGGAGTCTTTTGAAAGATGGCAACTGCTGCTGTTTACCATACCAGCAGAAAACAAGTTCCTTTTACAAGCTACAACAAACACACATCTGTTCCAATTTGAATATGCCTGGGCTTTGAAATAGGTTGTTTTGTTGTTGTTTTTGAAAAAAATCAGTCTAAACTATGCATGTGTAATTTGCATGGTATAATTTCCCCCTGTGGTAATCTTCAATAGTGTTAGGTAAGTGCTGTGACCTGGCAAGCTGCACTCTGTAACTCATGGCCCTGCAACCCGGGATGGTGTTGTAGGAGGTTTGCACTCACTACAATGAAGGCAAACATTGAGAGTTGTATTCAGAATTGTTAACCTGAGCCTTTGACAACAACTGTGTTTGCTTTGGCTTTACTTTAGTTAGAATCTCGATCAGATTTTTGGCATAGCAAGTCACCCTAAACTCTAGTGCCTCAGAACAATATTTAACTTGTAATTTTGTTAGGTTGGCAGTTCGGGTTAAGCCCAATATGTCATGTATTCAGTTGTCTAAGTACTTTTTTTAATGCATTCACAGAAATGCTTATGAGTTGAAAGGGGGTAATAAATGAAACTCTGAGGAAAGTTGAATGATTATAACTCAAGTGGGCTCTATTCTGAGTGGAGGAAAGTACAAAATGCTGAACAAAAATGCTTCTGCAGTCAAATGGCAGGGTCAAACTAGGTTATCTCATTTTGTCTGAGAAGGCCCTGAGGTCCAGGCTAGCAATAGGGTAATCCCTTTTGAGGCATGAGACATCCACCTCTGGTATCCAAGTCATCTGCTTCAGAACAAACTTTCCCATCTCCCTATATCTGCTCCCCAAACTGTCAAGGTCAGTGATCCCTTGATTGCCATTTCCTTGTTGTTTGTGCTGCAGCTTTATTGTCACCTGTTATGACTAAATCGATGTGTCCAGGGGCAAAACATCTCTCTCATTTCATTGGCCCCTAAGTGAGATCCTTACTGATGCCACCATTAAGTACAGGTGTGGTAAAACCTATTCTAGAAATTAAACACTTCAGCTCTTTAGAAACACTATTCGTGTTGAGTATCCTCCCTCATAGATTCAGTCCTGTGTCTGTCAAACTACAGGGGCTGGAGCAAGGACTGGCTCATTGCTTTCCATTCCTTTCTACTTACTGATATTTGATAATTAAAAGCATTTCTGTGCTGTATGCTCTGTCCAGAGACACCTCTGCATACCCCAATGAATGTTCCTAATTTAGTCACTCATTCAAATGTACTTATACATCTGTCATTCATGCATCTATTTATTCTTTCATACATTAATTTTCAACTAGACCTTAGATCAAACCCCTTGAGAGAAGGGGTTTTGTCTATGACCACTTTTCCCACAGAATGTCTTTCAAGCTTTGAAACCACAGGGATGAACTGATTATCTCAGTTTTGTTTTCCAATTCATCTGTGTCTCTCATCAGTTGTCTCTGTCACTGTATACTTAAACACAGTTCCTTGTATTGTGCTGACCCTGCCATAAAATTATTTTGTTTCTACTTCATCATTGTAATTTTCTACTTTTAGGAATAAAATGTGGATATTTGATCTGCAGGATATCTGATATTCAGTCCCCTCAGATTGATTTACTTTGGGGGTTCATGGATCTAGAGGGTTAGAATCCATGACCATAATGGTAGAAAACATGGCAACAGGCAGGCAGGCACAATGCTGAAGCAGTACCTGACAGAACTTACATGTTGAGACAACAACCACAAAGGAGAGAGAGAGAGAGAGAGAGAGAGAGAGAGAGAGAGAGAGAGAGAAAGAGAGAGAGAGAGAGAGAGAGAGAGAGAGAGAGAGAGAGAGAGAGAGAATGAATTTGGAATGTGGTAGGCTTTTATAACCCCAGAGCCCACCTCCAATGACACACCTCCTCAAAAAAGGCCATATCCCCAAATCCGTCACAAACAAGGAAATTTCTCACTAACTGGGAACCAAGCATTAAAACCTATGGGTCTATGGATTCATTCTCCTTCTAGCCATACAGGTACTGAATCTCCCATAGGATGATGATCAAGGGAAGGCTTTGTGGAGGTAGTAATGTCTGAGGAAAACATCAGCTAATAGAGCAATCTTTTTTTTTTTTTCTTCATTTACCTTTTATTTCTGTTTCAACTATTGCTGTTTACAGTGGAAAATAATAATAAATGGTACATAAATATGCTCAATTCCTCTTTACAGTCAAACATTCTTCCTCGTAAATTGTTAAAACTGTGCAAATCTCCAGTTGTATCCTCTGATATATTTGAGAGAAGAAGAAAAGAAAAGTCAATTGCAGGTCTCAGGGACAGTTATATTGGGTGTTGGGGGGATAGGACTTTCAGAAGAAGACAGGAATGGGTTCAAAAAAATCTTGTATATTCTGACAAGTAATTCCTTAATATATTTCTTCAGACCCTTCCTAAAGAATATAGGCCCTCTTAGTTAAAAAAAAAAAAATGAACAGAAACCATCAATAAACTACCAATGGCTGGAAGACAGTGGATAAATAGATCAGTGAATAAATCAGTTCTCTTCATCTTCACTGAGTTTTCTAGAAGTTTCATTCCTATAGAGGATGGCAGTAGCTTCCCAAAGCTATTTCTTCTTTGAACTATTTGAACTTCTGAGGGACCTCCTCTCAGACAGGACTTATTGTGAACTCATTATTTAAACATGACTCTTTCTAATAGAGCAATCTTAACAAGGGTGGTAGTAATGGATTTACACAGAAACATGCCAGGCAAAAGAGTATGCCTCTGTTGTTAGTATAGTGGACATTTGAAATGTCTGTCTTCCATCCTAATGTACATTTCCCGGGTTTGGCTTTTGACAAAGCATTACCCATCTTTACCCTCACCTTAAGGGATGACCTAATAATTTTGTTTCTTGGAATTCCATGTTGTGTAATACATTTTATCTCATTTTATTATGATTTATCATGTTTCTTCTAACCTTAGGGTACATTTTTGTAAACCTTTGCACTTATTTCTCCCTGTTAAGTGTTTTCAAATTCTGAATGGGAGGTTCAAGTAGGTAGATTGTCTCCTAGGTAAGGCCACTTATAGGTACATGTCTTTGCTGACCTGGCTATAGGTGGGACATGGACCATGTTCTATGGCTAAAGGGTGAAATCATGTAATACAAAACTGGGAATTATAAGCAACAGGATGCAGGAAAATAGTGTATTAACAGGCCACAATTGACACCTCCCAAAAGTCTGTTTCTTGCCAATTAGTGCACTAATATTCTCCCCAATTCAATAACAGGGTTGTCTTTGCCTAGCCTTGTTCAACTCTTACAACTTAACCACCAAAACCTCTTCTCCAGAATGAAGACAAGCCAGTTTCATTTGGAAGCAATTCCAAAGGGACACATTAAAAACTGGCTGTCAGATAATAGCATCTATAATCTTTAGGGGATGTCTTCATGCTTCCAATTTTTTTGGCCTGCCATTTCCTAGAGTACATATTGCACTGTGTAGCTACACGGAGATGGTTATTAGTTGGAGGCAATAAACATACATATATTGTAGAGATGTGAGTTCTTTCATCAGCATTTCTGAGAAACTGGAGAATCTGCCTCAGGGGGTGTTGCTTTTGAGATACCTAAAGGGCAGAAGCAGTCTGCTTCTAGATAATGCTGCACCCTGGGCAAAACCAGCTTACAGATCAGAACTACCTGGATGGCCTGTGACTGCTAAAGTGCACCCTCTGCATTTCCAAGTCAGTAGGGATTTGCATTCCTTCTAAGGTTTTAAGTGGTGTTCACCTTGGTGGGGAGCTATATTTTGAGACCAGTCATTCTTGGATGTTGGCTTGAATCAGACTTTTGGTGGCTAAGTAGGAGTGAAGTTTTGCTGTATTGTTGGTAAGTTCCACCCAGAAGAAAAGTTCTCAAGGCTGTCTGATAGTTGCTAGTTTCTGAACCCTTCATTTCATAAACCACAAACAGGTCTCCTTGGGTTCTGTCCCTCCTGGTAGCAGGTTTGACACTTCTTCCCCTCGTGCCCCAGTTGGATCTTTGTAGCTATTTTTATGATCGACTGTTGCCGCTTGGGTGAATGAATCCACTGTAGTTTTGTTAAACACACACACACACACANACACACACACACACACACACACACATGGAGAAATCATGTGTTCAAATTGTTTTAAGTGATTATCTTTGCTTAGGTTCATTATGTTTTGCCTGAAAAATAAATTTGGTCCTAAATAGAACTGATTAGTCTGTAGATCAATATGACATACCAGCAAAACTGAGCGAAAGAAAACATTCCTCTGTTCTTTGCAGAGTAGTAGAGCAGATTTCATAGCAGAAGCAAATCTATTAGAATGTTCTACAGGGCTGTAATAGAAAAACAACATCAGAGCAAACCAAACATTGTTGAATGTTTTTATTCCTAGTAGGGATTCGGCATGATGTTCAATGTCTGGCCACAGTGGTATGCAATGGCTGATTGAAGGATTCAGTAAATAACCATGTCCCCAGATGGATATATAATGGTTCCTTGGACACACAATTCTTTGAAAAATTGTAGAATTCATCAGCAACAGTGAAGTATATAGGATATAAACTATTGCTCTGAACTTTCACAGAACATCATGGTGGGTATACTTTCCAGCAGATGAAATATGTTTTCTAAAAAGAGCTACATTTTGTCTATCTCATTTAAAGAACATAGACTTTAGGAAATACAAAAGGAGAAAACAGCATTATTTAATAATTGTATCTTTTGCTGATCCATTTAGTGTTGAAAGTAATAAAAACATACATCTCCTATTTATTAAAATAACAAAGCAAGGGTATAAAGCAGCATGTATACTTGTATGTGATGTGTGGAGTAAGGATCATAACAATACAGCTTTTGGGAATACAATGACTATGAAGTTTAATTGTACTTTTTCACTTGGCTGCCGTGTGGCCTTGATATATTACCTTACTTATGAACTTTCATTTGCCTATCTGTGATATGCTTAGGATTGACATTCAGCTCATGTTTGAGGCATGGGTAGAACACTTGTTCATAATTGAGCTTGGTTCTTCCTGGAACAGTGTCTACTCTGATTGATTGGTGTCCGTGATATCCTTTTAATTAAATAGTTTGGGTGTTGCAATTAAGAAGACTTGATAAGTAGGGTTATTGAGAACGTGAAATGAGATAGTATAAGTGAGGTTCCTGATACATAGCCACTACTCAAATATTCCTTTTTATTCTCCCTTCAACTGAAAGCATATTTTTTCAACCTCAATAAAGGGAAAGAAAAAAATTTCTAACAGTTTTTATTTTTGTTCTTAATAGGTTAAGGAATTTGTTGAGAGTGTCCAACCATTTGACATTGTGACATCGTGATCTGCAAACAAGTTGGGCTGAATTCATAGCTGTCATGAGTGTGGCCCTGAGGGTGTGGGTTGGGCAACCTTTGTTACATGTTATATTTATTCAGCACCCATTAAACAAACATGAAGTCCTTATTAAATGCCAAGAACTGAGAGCATGCTGGGACTAAAAGGATGAACACTGCATAGTTTTGAGCTCCTCTCTCTCTCTCTCTCTCTCTCTCTCTCTCTCTCTCTCTCTCTCTCTCTCTCTGCATGTGTGTGATTATTGTGAATGTGGTGTGTGTGTGTGTGTGTGTGTGTGTGTGTGTGTGTGTTTATCCATTTGTACAGAAGACAGAGAAAAATGTTGGGCATCCACATTTGTCATTCTCCAAGGTATTTTTTTAAGGTGGGCTCTCACTGAACCTGAACAAGGCTGGTGGCCCAGCAATCCTCATATCCTCCATATCCACCACAACGTTGCTGGGTTAATAGGTACATACAACCATACTTGGCTTTTTTCCTGTTAGTGCTAAGGACTTGAGGATTTGAAATCAGATTCTCATCCTCATCTAACAAGTGATCTTGCCTACTGAGGCATCTATAGTCTGTCTCTGATTTTAACCCAAACAGCTGGAAGAGTTGACATAAAATTATAAGATACTTCTATGCAAATGCAATATAAAGACCTTATTTAGGCAGGTACAGCCTGGCTTGGCTTGGCTTGTGACAGCAGGCTGGATTTCAACTCATTGACAATTAGTGGTGGTCCTGAGAACTGTTATGACAGAGATAGTTCTCATATGTTTGTTGTAGTAGTAGTAATAGTAGGAAAATTCTTGAGTTTTGCAGAAAATGGCATTTGGCCAAATATAGATGCAGGAAAGAATGTAAGAATTTGTGCAAAGGGAGAAATATGAAAGGGCTGGGAGATTAGGGGAATTAGAGATGTTTTAATCAGCAGATAATCTATTTGGACTCTTGCTTTCAATAAGGAGAGGAAAATTCCATTAAATACTATGATTATACTATTTGTAAATTGATATATCTTCATCTTTCTAGGAAAATGCAAAATAATATAAGCTACATGATACTTTAAATTTAATTTTATTTGTAATTCATTTTTTACACTCCATATTCCATTCCCCACTCTTCCCCACCCCACCTGACCTCTAAATTCCCTGGGGCCTCCAGTCTCTTGAGGGTTAGGTGCTTCATCTCTGAATGAACACAGATCCTGCAGTCCTCTACCGTATGTGTGTTGGGGGCCTCATATCAGCTGGTATATGCTGCCCGTTTGGTGGTCCAGTGTTTGAGAGGTCTCAGGGGTCCAGATTAATTGAAACTGATGATCCTCCTACAGGTTTGCCCTCCTCTTCAGCTTCTTTCAGCCTTCCCTAATTCAACAACAGGGGTCAGCTGCTTCTGTCCATTGATTGGGTGCAAATAACTGCATCTGACTCTTTCAGCTGCTTGTTGGGTCTTTTGGAGGGCAGTCATGCTAGGTCCCTTTTTATTAGCATTCCATAGCCTCAGTAACAGTGTCAGGCCTTGGGACCTCCCCTTGAGCTGGATCCTACTTTGTTTCTGTCACTGGACCTTCTTTTCCTCAGGCTCCTCTCCATTTCGATCCCTGTAATTCTTTCAGATAGAAATAATGATGGGTCAGAGGTATGACTGTGGGATGGCAACCCCATTCCTTACTTGATGCCCTGTCTTCCTGCAGGAGGTGGGATCTATAAGTGCCTTCTCCCTACTGTTGGACATTTCATCAAAGGTCCCTCCCTATGAGTCCTGGGAATCTCTCACCTCCAAGTTCTCTGGTGCATTCTGGGGGATCCCCCCAGCCTCCATTTCCTGAGGTTTCCTGTTTCCATTCTTTCTGCTGGCCCTCAGGGCTTCAGTCCTTTTCCCTCACCCAATACCAGATCAGGTTCCCCTTTATACCCCTACTGCCCCCAATCCAGTCCACATTCTTTCCCACGACTCTTCCTCCTCACTCCCTCCCTCCCCACTTGTGACTGCTTTCTTCTCTCTCCCAAGTGGGACTGAGGGACCCTCACTTGAGCACTTCAGCTTGTTGAGCCTTTGAGCCTTTTGAATTCTGTGGACTGTATCTTGTGTATTCGGTATGGGTTTTTTCTTTTTCTTTTTCTTTTCTTTTTCTTTTTCTTTTTCTTTTCTTTTGGCTAATATCCACTTATTAGTGAATACATACCATGCATGTCCTTTTGGGTCTGAGTTACCTCACTCAGGATTTTGAAGATTTTTATTTGTATTAAAAGTTTTGCTTTCAGTTGATGAGAATACACTGTTCTTTAAGGTTATTTGAGGTCAGCTAGTGATTTTTTTTTTAAACTGGCCTTGGGCTTAGACAAAGATCAGTGATCAATGGAGGATAAATGAGTCAGTGAAATAATGCTTATTCAAAAAGATTATTGAACATCTTGCCACTGAATTATGGATCTGTGTTTCCTTCATAGAACATTAAATCATACTTTCAGAGCTTTGAGATCTTTGGAAACCATAGGCTCTAATCTCATTTCAAAAATGATTTTATTGTTCGTCTAAAAATGGTACATGTTCATTATAAAAATTCTAGCCATTCAAAATAAAATGTTGAGAACTAAAACTCCCTTAAATCTTGCCATCCTGCTATGACTACTATTAACACAAGGCTAGCTGGGTTCCTTATATATCATTGTGTACCTAAAGACAGGTGATAAGTAAAAGGAACCATTTTAATGAAATTTGGATCATACTATACATATTTTAATAAAAATGTAATTTTCTAGGATTTAGTGGAATATATAAAATAATATAAAATGGAGACAAACATTCATTTCCTGCTATGGATATCAATTTTCAAAAGATCCCTTTAAAGTTGAGGAAAAAGTGATGAAAATACTCAAAAGTTGGTGTTCTTATATTTTTTTCAAAACTTTTTTCAATTGTAAATATTATTGATTAATGCCCTGTTATGACAAATGAGAAAAATCCCTGTATTTTTTTCTTTTCAATATTATTTTATTTATAAAATGATACAGTACATTGTCAGGACTGTAATATTTGCTTTATGTTTAAGGAATTATTTACGGATTTTGTAAATACAGTTAGTAAAAACAAAACTATAGAAACTTAACATGCACAAATTTAGTTTTGATCAAGGCTCAGTGACTGACTCCTTTAATTCCCAGCACTTGGGGAACAGAAGCAGGATGATTTTGTATTTGAGGCTAGCTAGATCTCCTCTCAGCTACACAGAAAGACCATGTTATACAAAATAAAAAACAAGCAAAAAGGATTATTTCTTTTTTTAACTTATTTTATTAGATATTTTCTTCATTTACATTTCAAATGCTATCCCGAATGTCCCCTATACCCTCCCCTCACCCTGTTCCCCTGCCCACTCACACCCACTTCTTGGCCCTGGCATTCCCCTGTATGGGGCATATAAAGTTTGCAAGACCAAGGGGCATTGGCATAGCCTCACAGAGATAGCTGTATCAGTGTCCTTTCAGCAAGATCTTGCTGGCATATGCAATAGTGTCGGCGTTTGGTGGCTGATTATGGGATGGACCCCCGGGTGGGGCAGCCTCTGGATGGTCTATTCTTTCGTCTTAGCTCCAAACTTTGTCTCAGTCACTTCTTTCATGGGTATTTTATTCCCTATTTTAGGGAGGAATAAAGTATCCACGTGTTAGTCTTCCTTATTCTTGATTTTCTTGTGTTTTGGAGATTGTATCTTGGGTATTCTAGGTTTCTGGGCTAATATCCACTTATGAGTAAGTGCATATCATGTGAGTTCTTTTGTGATTGGGTTACCTCACTAAGGATGATATCCTCCAGATACATCCATTTGCCTAAGAATTTCATAAATTCATTGTTTTTAATAGCTGAGTAGTACTCCATTGTGTAAATGTACCACATTTTCTGTATCCATTCCTCTGTTGAGGGACATCTGGGTTCTTTCCAGCTTCTGGCTATTATAAATAGGGCAGCTATGAACATACTGGAGCATGTGTCCTTATTATCAGTTGAAATATATTCTGGGTATATACTTAGAAGAGATATTGCTGGATCTTCCAGTAGTACTATGTCCAGTTTTGGGAGGAACCGCCAGACTGATTTCCAGAGTGGTTGCACAAGCTTGCAATCCCACCAGCAATGGAGGAGTGTTCCTCTTTTTCCACATCCTTGCCAGCATCTGCTGTCCCCTGAATTTTTGATCTTAGCCATTCTGACTGGTGTGAGGTGAAATCTCAGGGTTGTTTTGATTTGCATTTCCCTGATGATTAGGGATGTTGAAAATTGTTCAAGTGCTTCTCAGCCTTTCGGTTCTCCTCAGTTGAGAATTCTTTGTTTAGCTCTGTACCCCATTTTTAATGTGAAGTGAACCCAGCGATCATATTCAAGGTGCCATGACTCACTGGAGATCCAGATACTTACTCATTGCTTTCAGATTGGCCATGATTAGGGTGTGAAATTCATTGGCAAGATTAATATGACTGTTGAAGTTTTACTTCTGTCTATGGTTCAAGCAAGAAGAAAAGATGAAGAAGGTAAAAACAAAGTAATTTCAGCAGTCCCAATTACCTTCTCTGTTTTACTGCTGGGTTCATTTTGGGTAGACTGATGAATTGTATTTCCGCATAGAAATGGTTGTTGTTTTTAGATTTATATTTACATTGATTGAATACTTTGGAAAATGTATGGATTTCTCTGAAGGATCATATTATGTTTTTAGTTTTGATTATCTCTTTCTTGAGTAGATTTCATCATTAAAGGAGTTCTTTCCAAAAGGTTCCATTGGAACTATATTACCTAAGTTTTTGATTGCATGATGTCTCTCTTAATTGTAGAGTACAGGCTGTCTTGTATGTCTCCTGAGGTGTTTTCATTTTAAAAGTATTGTGTACAGTTTCTTGATTCCTGTTGTTTTCAATTGTTAGTTCCCTCCTAGAGTCTTCTCTCTCTTTTCAGTCTGACATGATTGCTCTCTGGTACTAATGTATGTCAGTCATCTGTGAGTTCTTTTCACTGCAGTTTTGGGATGGATCCACTGGTTACTATATCTCAGTGACTTCTTTCTTGGCTTACTATTTTGTTTATCTGGAGACATGCCTCCAGTAACTTCCTAATAAATAATGTGTGAGATAGAAACTTTCGGAGGAAAGCCGTTTTGATTCTTTTGTCATTTTTGATTGATAGGTTTGTACTGTAGAATTCTCAGCTGAAAGTCAGTTTTGTATAGAAGTTGAAGGCATGGCTCAATTGTCTCTTAGGATCCAGTGTTCCTGATGAGGCGTGGTATTGTTGGTACAATACGTGATTTGCTATAGGCCATCAGTTTTCTTTCTTTTCATTTTTCTCAAAAGCTTTTAGCACTTCCCTTTGTTTTTATGTTCTAAAATCCAGGGTAATGCAGCTTGCTGTGGGGTATTATTGTTCTGAGTTCTAAAGGATCTCATCTGATACAGAGACTATTATTCATGAAATTCCATAAAATTCTCTGACTTTATTTGTTTTGTTTTTAAATGGATTTCCCCGCCCTTTATTTATTTATTTTTCTATTTTGTCCTATTTTCTTGGTAATTTCCTAAATTTTATAGTTAACATCACAAATTTTGCTTTGGAAAAACCTTTTAAATTTGCAAAAGCTCTTTCTTGTCTTCTGATTGGCTCATAGATTTCACATTTTGTTCATGGTTTGGGGTTGCAGTATTTTTTATCCAAACATTTTTATTAATTTCAAATTTTCATACAATGCTGTTAAAGATCATATTTAACCCCATTCCTTTCCTTTAACTCCTTTAAGATCCACCCCACCTCCCTACCCTCTCAACTTTGTGTCCCCCACTTTTAAACATAATCCACCTAGTCTTGTTTGTGCTGTTTCTGGGCTTGGGGCCCTTCAATGGAGCATGGTTGACTTACTAAGACCACACCCTTAGAATAAACTGACTCTGCCTCCGTCAGATATTATCAACTGCCTGTAGCTCCTCTGAACTCTTTCCCACCCTGTGCTAGGATGTTAGCCATCTTGATCTTGTGCATGGGTTTTGTAGGCAACCCCAGCTGCTTTGAGTTCACAGGTGTTTGGTCCTATCATGTTCAGAAGATGATGTTTCACTTCAAGTACTTGCTTTTATCATCTTTCTGCCCTTGCTTCTGCTGCAGGTCCCTGAGCCTTGGGGATTAGGTGCAATACAGATTATTTGTGCCTGGTTCTACAATATCTTCAATCTTCTTGAGGTCCCTGTTTTGTTCTCATTAGTAGTGAAGTTCTCCTTATTTCCCCCGTTATTGCTGTTTCTCTTGGAGCCATTTTCATGTTTATTATCTATAAACAATAGTTTTCTATTACTTTTTTTTCAAATGTCTGATCATGCCTGAGTGTCATCTTCTATAAGAATATGCAGCTGCTTAGGAGACCTGTGCTTATATAAAGCCTTTCAACTGTGTTTCATTTTAGGGTATTTTTTGCAGGGTGCAGGGTCAGAAGGTTGAAGACTTTGTTCTAGGATAGTTTAATTTCTCCAGAGGAAAAACCTGCCCACCTGGGATAGAAATCTGTTTACTGATATATCCGTGCTTAAGAAATTGCATCTGGAATCAATTGTTCATATTTCAACTATTAATTCCTCTATTTCTAATTCTATAGCTAAGTTCTTTTTCAAAAAATATTGGTTATTTTATTTATTAACATTTTAAATGTTATTCCCTTTCCCAGTTTCCTCTCCACAAATCCCTTATCCCCTCCTTCTCCCCCTGCTTCTATAAGAGGACTCACCCACTCACTCTGACCTCACCACCCTAGCATTTCTCTGCATTGGGGCATCGAATCTCCACCGGACCAAGGTCCTCTCCTTCCATTGATGCCAGATAAGGACATCCTCTGCTCCATATGTGGCTGGATCCATGGGTCCCTCCATATGTACTCTTTGGTTGGTAGTTTAGTCCCTAGGAGTTCTGGGACGTCTAGTTGGTTGATATTGCTGTTCTTCCTATGGGGTTGCAAACCCCTTCAGCTTCTTCAGTCCTTTCCCTAACTCTCCATTGGGGTCTCTGTGCTCAGTCCATGGATGGCTGTGAGCATCCACTTCTGTATTTGTCAGACTCTGGCAAAGCCTCTCAATGAATAGCCACACTAAGCTCCTGTCAGCAAGTTCCTATTCTTGTTCTGAACATCAGATAACTATATTTCCCACCCCCAGCACTATGTCACTTGTTTTGACAGATTAAGTTTTGAGCATAGATGATGTAAGGCACCTTTTGGCTGAGGGAAAAAATTCTCTGCCACAGACAGGTCAAGTGTGCAATAACCATGCCATGCCTAGAAACAGCATGCAACAACTCTACTCTTTTCCTTCAGCTCCTACATTCATCCCATATACTTTTATACAATTGTCTCTAGTTTGATAGGGAGTGATATAAATGTCCTATTTCTGGTTTGATTTTAAGAAATCAGCTATTCTCCGCACTTTAACCAGCTAAGCATCTCTGGGATAACTGCCATACACTGCAAAAACAAGTCTTACCAAAGATAACAGCTGTACTGATTTATGGTCATAATAAAAATATTAAGAAATTTATTTGTTATGCACATCGTGTCTATTTAGCAAAACAACATCAGTAGCTTACCCACTAGTGCCTATGATTTCTCCAGACACGGACTTTGACTAGGTTAACACGATGAACTATAATTTCTCTTCTGTGGAGCAGGCTCCATGTCCAATCAGAATGTGGTTGGTTATCCCCATAACAGACATACAATTATTGCATGAGTTGGTACATCTTGTCTGGCCAGTTGAGGTAGCACAGGATCTTAAGTGAGTAAGACTCACTTAGGAGTCATGGCAGTTCTCCCCCAGCAGCTTAAATCCCACCTTCTGGGAGTATAGGGGCTAATCTATTAGGGAGGAAGTTTGTAGTTCAGTTCCAGCTTGATTTTGTCTTTTGACCAAAGCATGTACTGTACTCAGAAATGGGATTTTATTGTCTTGTTCTAGTGGGCAACCAATAGAAATGGCAATAGCCTGCATTGTTTTAAGAGTCTCTAAAATCCCTTAAACAACAGTTCAGAAAGCTATCCCATACCCAGCACTGGGATTTTTATTTAATAATCTATGGCTTTTGGAGGCAGCTTTATTTACTTACATTACTCTGTTCAAACTCATTTTTAATTTGTTAAAATTAGCCTACAAAGCATGCAGTTTGCTTATGACCTTTTCATATAACCTTGGCTTGGATTGACCCCCCTTTCTTCCTTGCCATCTCTATCTAGTCATTATCCCTACCCCCACTAAACTTTCCCACCCCAGTATTTTATCTCCTTCTGCTTCAGCATAACATGTATTCCACCATCTCTCCTGCTTCTAGTCTGCCAAAATCTCCTCTTCCAGTCCCATACTTCTTGTCTGAGTTTCCTGGCCCCTACACACACACACACACACACACACACACACACACACACACACACAGAGAGAGAGAGAGAGAGAGAGAGAGAGAGAGAGAGAGAAACTTAATCTGCCACCATCACTGTCCACTGTGTTCAAAGCATGGTTTGGGGGGATTTAAGAAGCAAGAGCTGTAAGAAACAGAATCTGCTAACCTCTGGTGACCTGTCCTCTTTTGCTGTTTCTATGAATTTGCCTATTCTGGACTAGCCATAAAAATCGAAATGCAAGGGAGGGGCTGAAGTGAGGCCCCTCTGAATCCTCAGAAATTAAAAAGAAGGTATATAAGCTAAACATTTACTGGTAGTAAATCATAATTTATTTTAAAACAATCATTTTGTATGTAAACACTTTTCACATATATTAAAGACTAAAAATTATTTTTTTGCTTTAAAAGTGCAATCCCAAACGTGTGGCTTTTTATGTCTAGCTTCCTTTCACCAGCAGCAGGTTTTCATGGCTCACTCATATAGTATGGGTGATATTCATATCTTTTGCAGAAAAATTGTATTCCATTACATTGGTAAACCAAGGTTTGATTACTTGTTCATCAATTGATCTGTGTTTCAGTTGTTTGTCCCTTTTAGTTCCTATGGCTACATTTGCGTATTTTCTTGGTTATGTGTCGGCCTGGAATTGCTAAACTACATAGTAGCTGTCAGGTTTTTTGAGGAATTGCCAGTGATGGTTCTTGTTTCCTTTGTTTCCATTGTCTACTCATTTGAAACTACACATTTCCTGTCTTCTCTTCAAGTAGTTCTTTCTTTCTTGAACATTATAGAAATGTTATGACTTAAAGAAATCTAATAGATACTGTTGAAACAATGCCTTGCTATAGAGATAAGACTGGCCTCAAACTCATGATCAACCAGCTTCTCCTGCTTAAGCCTCCCAAATGCTGGAACTGCCACCATGCCTGGCATAAAATCTGTTTTCTCTGAATATTGTAAAAAAAAAATTCCACTATCTTTTCCATGTTACTTCTTAGTATACTAATTTTATCATGAAGTTACTCCTGATTGTACTGCTTAGTTTAAAGCTCGGTGTCTTTTCTATTTGAAACCATCTCTCTCATTTTCTCTGCTTACCGAGTGTTTCTTATGCCCTGAGTGTTCTTTCTGGAATCGTGACTTGTTTCTTACAAAGGTACATATTTTCATTGTCTTTCAGCAAAGGTCTGTGAGTGGAAAATGCTCTTAAGTCTTGTTTATCAGAAACTGACTTTTGTTTGTTCTCATTTCTTAATGATTGTTTAGCCAGGAGCAAGCTTCAGGGGTAGCAGGATTTTTTCCCTCATCTCTTTGAAGTGATCATTCCATTTCATTTGAGCTTCCATTGTTGATGTAATAGTCATTTCTTTGTTGGACTATTGTGTTTTGTTGTTTTATCTTTGGCGTTCTGCATAATGAGTTGCCAAAGAGCCAATGATTGGCACTTAGGATTGAAGAGTTCATTACTTTGAAGCTAAATATAAAACTGCTTCCTGAATATTCAGTCAGTGAAAAAAACACTCAGCTGGTTTGTGGTGATTTGGAAAGTTAATTTAAACTTCACATGGCGCTGTGTTAAAGAAAAGACATTTTTATAGCATCTGCAGAACTGATGTATACTCTATTCCTTCAGCTACAATGCAGTGTCAATAGGGTCAAGTGACTTTTCGTGCAAACACAAGACTGCGGGAGAATAAAAAGAAGATTAAAAAGAAATGAAACACAAAAGGAAAAAAGTGTAGCATTATGTTCCAGATCTTACGAACCATGGAAGGGATGACTTTAGTAACACTTGCTGTGTCATGCAGCAACATGCAGTACATTTTTAATAACAAAAGGTATCAGCATGGGATTTCTTTTATTTATATCAAAACCAGTAGTTTACAAACTGCACAAAGCGTCTTTGAATGTAAAAGCAAGAACTGAGACAATGTTGTTGTTGTTGTTTTTTTTTTTTTTCCTTCCTTGGATTAAGCTTAGTTGCTGCCATTCTATAGGTTTCATGAAAACACATTTATAGAGTAGAAATGGAAGGACAATGGCACTCAACTCACAATTGTCGGGAATCTAAGCAAGTAGCTTATATTCCCTTATAGAGTGACATCATGCTACTATAGGGGCCAAGAAGAAATGGACTAACTTTAATTTCAGTGAAATTCAAGATGAGCAAAAAAAATAGTATCTAGATGAAGGAGCTCATTGATGAGTTATTTCACTTTGGGGTCTCCTGCTACATTTTCAGAATTTTAATTTTAATGGGGGAGAGTACCATCTTCAAGGGAATGAGTGATCATGCAAAGTCATCCATGTACTATATAAAAGGGAAAACAGAATCAAAGAACTGAAGTCTTGAGTTGGGTCAGAACAGAGTTGGTACAGAATCTTAACTCTTAGCCCAAGTGTCATTTCTGACAGTTCATACATATTAAAACATATTGTGTTGTTTAACTTTCTTTTTCCCAAGTTGTGGCTTTAGGGCTGAGGATATGACTCACTGATGGGATACTGGCCTAATATATACAAGTCCTTGGTTCTGATGCCAACACCACATGTAAATAGAAATCTAGCTGTCTTTTAGGAGTACTTTATCAGAATACCATGAACTGTGTGTCTTAAAACAATAGATTGTCTCTGATTTTTGGAAGTTATCACATAGCTACACTTTCCTCTATGGGGGGCAATCCTTTTTTTTTTCTTTTTGTGGTTTTAATGGTTATTTTATATATTTACATTTCAAATGTTATTCCCCTTCCCAGTTTCCCCTCCACAAACCCCTTATCCCCTCCCCTCCCCCTACTTCTATGAGGGGGCTCACCCACCCACCCACCCACTCCCATCTTACCACCCTAACATTCCCATACACTAGGGCATCAAGCCTCCACTGGACCAAAGTCCTCTCCTCCCACTGATGCCAGATAAGGTAATCCTCTGATACATATACAGCTAGAGCCATGGTTCCCTTCATGTACTTCTTGGTCTCTGGGGGCTCTGGGGCATCTGGTTGGTTGATATTGTTGTTCTTCCTATGGGGTTGCAAACCCCTTCAGCTTCTTCAGTTCTTCCCCTAACTCATCCATTGAGGTGGGGGATAAGGAACTACTAGGGGTAGCCATTAGAAAGTCCCAAATGTCAGGAAAGCAAGAGGCTCCCAGGATCCAACAGGAATCACATTAGCTGAAATAACCAACAAAGGGAAGAGAGAACCTGTAGAGACCATATCCAGAGATTAGGAATAACCCCCAGTTGAGGGAGGGAACCACCCAACCATCTCAAAAATATTAACCCAGAATTGCTCCTGTCTAAAGGAAATACAGGGACAAAGAGTGGAACAGAGACTGAAGGAAAGGCCATACAGAGACTGCCCCACCTGGGAATCCATCCCATCTGCAGATACCAAACCCAGACACTACTGCTGATGCCAAGATGTACAAGCTGACAGGAGCCTGACATAGCTGTCTCCAGAGAGGCTCTGCCAGAGCCTGACAAATACAGATGTGGATGCTTGCAGCCAGCCATTGGGACTGAGCACAAGGATCCTTTCTTAAGTCTTTTTAGATTCTAGTTTTGATCTTTGGTCCCTTGTTGGCACTGCAATACTCCATCTCCTTCTCTTGTCAAATGATACTTTTCTTGAGTGTCATTGTTCAAATTGCCTTCTTTCTATAAGGACACAGACATATTTGAATTGAAATCAAGCTGATAATTTTCTTAACATGAGTTCAGCTTTAAATACCTTATTTAAAAATGAACATACTTTTTACAGGAGACATAGTTCAATTCACAATAATAGTTTTGTTAAAATGTAACTAACATTTATACTAATTCACCTGTTAAAATGACAGGATCTATCTGTGGGTTTTAGTATAGTCACAGTATTATACAATAATGTAGTTTCAGAATTTTTATTCTTGATAGAAATCCCATACAATTAGTACTTCCTCTCATTTTTTCTTCTCCCTAAATCAAGCCTAAGCAACTATCAATGTAGTTTATGCTCTAAAAATATGTTTGCTATGAACATTATATAAAAATATAATAATGCAATATATGTTATAATCATGCAATATATGATCAATTCCAATAGTTCTTTCACTTAGAATATTGTTTTTTAAAGTTAATAAGTGTTATAGCAAATAGCAATCATTTTTTATTTGCAGGGGTAAATAATATTTAACTAAAGGGATAATACTTTATTTTGTTTATGAATTCATTAGGTGATGGACATTTAAGCAGTTGATAATGAATACTGCTACTAAAATTATTATCTGAAAACTTTTATGTGGACATATATCTTTATTGCTCTTTGATGCATATTTAGGAAGAAATTTCTGGATGTTGTGGTATGTATATATTTATTCATTTAAAGAACTTTCATATAATTTTTCATAGTGACTACTATTTTCCATTCCTACCAGGTATAAGTTAGGAGTTTAAATTTCTCTACATCATTTGAATATTTGTTATTCTTTATCTTTATTATAGTCATCATAGTCGGTGTAAAGTATTATTACATCATGACTCTGATTTGCATTTCACTTATAACTAGTGGCAGAGAGCCTCTTTTTTAAATGTGTGTGACATTTATTTTAAGATTAAAAATATCTTATAGTTTTTATTAGATATTTTATTTATTTACATTTCAAATGTTATCCCATTTCCTAGTTTCCCCTCCAAAATCCCCTTCCCCTCTCCCCTCTCCCTGCTCCCCAACCCACTCACTCCCATTCCTGGTCCTGGCATTCCCCTATATTGGGGTGTAGAGCCTTCACAAGACCAAGGGCCAGAGAGCCTCTTTTTATGTGCTTTTGGTCAGTAGCAAATATTTGGAGAAGTGTCTCTCCAGGTCATTCAAACATACTTTTAATTGAGTTGCTTGATTTTTAGTTTTGATTTTTTTTTTACATAATCTGAATCTATCCTTCATCAGATTCAGGCTTTGCAAATATTTTCTTCCATTCCATTGATTCTATTTTCATATCTTTTTATTTTTTTTTTTAAAAAAAACAAGTCTTCATTGCATAGCCCTGAGTGGTATGGAACTTGCCTATATAGATAAAGGTGGCCTCGAACATACAGAGATCCTCCTGCATCTGCCTCCAAAGTGATGCAGCTATAGGTGTTTGCCATTACACCTGGCCTTACATGTCTTTTGAATACCAACAGTTTTAAATTTTGATGAAGTCCAAATTTTCTGGATTTCCCCCTCATACTCTTCTGCAGCCCCCGCCCCCCAATCTCACTTTGCAAACTGTAGCCTCTCTTTGGCTACTTTGTAGATTCTTTTACCTTCTACCCTTCCCCACCACTTTTCTCATACCCTTTCATTTCCATAACACTAGATAGGAAAGAAAGAAGGATAGAGGGGAAAGGGGGGTTCAAATTATCTTTACACTACTTCCTTCTGGTTAAGGGCTTTGAGTTTCTTGGGGGCAAATTTGATGTTCACCTTCAGGATACCTAATTTCTTCCTGTTGTTTTTTTTCCTTGCACTTGATTATTTAACAAACTGCAACCAACAGCAACCAACAACCTACAGCAACTAACCCTGCCTGTCCAGGTGCTGGTATTTACATACTCTCTGAAAAGTCCCCACAATTCTAAAGAGCACACAATCACAGAAACTACTGCAGTGGGCAAAATCATGTCCTTGCTAGAACATGAGGCAAAACGTGGAGCTGCTTTGGACAATCTGGGATCCTGCACCTGGGATTTAAATGAGAACATATTCTTATAATATTTCTGTGATATTTAAAAAAACAAAACAAAACTCCAAAGTTCTCACTTCGTGAATACCTTTTTGTTTTAAGAATGTAGTTTCTTAGTATTTCTGTGTTGGGGGTCAGGTAAAGGTAAAGGTTCAACTGATTTCTCTCCATTAAATTGTATTGAAACTCTTCTTGAAAATCAGTTGCTTATAGGCACATAGCTTTATCTCTGGGCTCAAGACTCAGTTCCATTGAACAGTGCGAATTGTCATTGCTTTTCAGTAAAACTTGAAGTAAGGAAGCACTAATCAACCTACTTTACTCTTTTGTCCTATTTGTGGAACTTTGCCATTCTATTTGAATTTTAGAATCATTTTTGTCACTTTCTACAAAGAAGTCCGATTCTGACAGGGATTATGTTGATCCCTGATACATCAATGTGCAAAACATCTTAAAGACCCCAAGTTTTCTAAACTTTGAATTTGACATTCTTTTCTATTCACTTAGCATTTTAGGTTATGTCAATAATGATTGATGTTGTAGATTAAATTTATGCCTTTCTTATAAAACCGACCCATTAGTATTTTGTTCTTTCTGATGCCATTGCAGATGCAATGTGTTCAGGCTCTTTATTGCAATTAAACAAAAATCAGGTTAGTTTTACATATGAATATTTTATTCTTCAAATTTAGTGGATTTCTTTATTAGTCTTAACATGGGATAGGTGAATTCTTCAGTGCTTTTTAATATTCAAAATTATTCTCTTTTTACCTTTGTATGCCTTTTAAATTACAATATTTTAAAATTTTGATGAAGTCCAAATGATTTATTTAATTTTGTCTTCATTTTTGTCTAAGAATCCTTTGGAAATGAGAACTGTTCTACTGTTTCCAACCTGGATACCTTTTGTTTATTTTTCCTTGCTTAGTTGTCTTGGGTAGAGCTGCAGTGTTGAATGGAAGCGTCCTTGTGTCCAAGTTTTATTTCTCTTCCTGGAAGGATGATGTTAACTGTGGACTTTGAAGCCCTCTTTTAACTAGTTTGAGTGGTTTTTCTCCATCTCTTTTCCTACAAATAGCCTCTGTTGGCCTGTTGCCCAATTCAACCCCAGACTTGCTTACAAAAACTAAGTGGCCCGACTAACCTGACTTTCCCCTTCTTACCACATGTCCTGTTGTGTCTGTACTCATTGATTGTAAATGTAAGAGAATGCCCATTTTCCACAGGAAATTTAGCATACATACTTCCTTAGGGTAAAACTCTATTTCCTAGATTACTGCATCATTACCTTCCTAGCAGACACAGTGGACACCTACATATCTGGACTCACAGACTCAACAGAAAGTGATTCTTTACCTACCTATTTCCTTCATACTTGAAGTTAATTGACATTTTACCTGGGCTTGTACTAGATCATTACAGCTTCTAAATATTCTTTTGTTATTGTATTTGTCTTGTCATTGTCTTGGTTCCACCAACTACAGTGTAAGTTTCTTTAGAAGGAGAACTAGGAAGATCATATTGGAATTCATCTCCCACCGAGCTCAACTTATAAAGCTGTACAGAAACAAAATTGCTTAATGAAGTATAGCTGACTTCATCTGAATTTGTTCTTCTAGAAAGCTCTCCTCTTCTCTGTGAACTGCTGTGAACATCAGTGACTGCCTGGATGCCACAATAGTCCTCTATCAGGCCGCATCCCTATTTGCAAACCACCAAACCATTCCTTTCCTTCTTCATGTGTTGGCTGAGTTTCAGGAGGGAGATAATTGGCTTCATCAATTTTTAGAGCTTAATGAAACTCTCAGCCATGGTTACCTGCTTTCCTTCCTGGCTAAAATGTACCACAAGTCAAGGTAAAGTCGTTCCCATAGCCCTTGTTTAGAAAATGTATGATTTTTATATTGTCCCCATTAAAGCAATACAGTTCAGTAGATATAACCTCAAACATGACCTTCTTTAAAAATGAGTGCCTCTCAGTGTGAAATGGTCATTTTCAAGGCCAGGCCCATGCTGGGGTTTTGAGGGTTTATAACAAAGGTCCCAGATTACTGAGCACAGTGCCTAATGTTGCTTTGCTTTCTGTGGCATTTGCTTGTTTTTTGTGCTGTCCTGCAACTAAAATATTGACATCTTCCTGCTCTACCCCACTAACCATAGCAAATGTCACACAAGGTAAATCCTTTGTAAAGCACATGTTACAGATAACAGACTATAGGTCTTGGTTTTGCTGCCTTAACAGCTCAAGAGGCATGCTGTATTCTAAGTAGACTTTATTATGCTTTTTGCTGAGCAGAAAGCCTGTTCCAGGAACAGGGAGATAGGTAAGTCAATACATGATTGCTGCTTTAGGAGAGTTTGTAGTTTTAGCAGGGCACTAAAAGCAATATACTTCAGAGGAAGTATTAAATTACAGCTGATGGATATTTGCTAAAATGAGCCATAGGAACACAGGGTCAGAATGAGCTTTGAAAGAAGATGATGTCTCATAGTTTACTTGGAAATATTTTGATGGACAGAGCAGTGTAAGGGATACTCAGAAAATAACAGGAGGTTAGGAGTGGGGAGTGTAGCTCAGCCATGCATTTGTCTGTTTGTCTATACATGCACAAAAACACAGATTTCATCATCAGAATACTCAGTTAAAAATAGTCAGGCAACCCTATAGGAGAAACAACAATATGAACTAACCAGTACCCCCAGAGCTTGTGTCTCTAGCTGCATATGTAGCAGATGACCTAGTTGGCTATCCTTGGGAGGAGAGACCCTTGGTATTGTGAAGATTATATGCCCTAGTACAGGGGAATGCCAGGGCCAGGAATTGGGAGTGGATGGGGAGTAGGGCGGGGGGCGGGGAGGGTATAGGGGACTTTCGGGATAGCATTTGAAATGTAAATGAAGAAAATATCAAAAAAAAAAAATAGGCATAACCATTGCACTAAGCCCTGGGTCCCTGATGGAGGAGTTGGAGAAAGGACCGAAGGAGCTGAGGGGGTTTGCAGCCCCATGTGGGGAGCAAAAGTGTCAACTGGCCAGACAACTCAGAGCTTCTGGGGACTGGACCAGCAACCAAAGAGTACACTTGGAGGGACCCATGGCTCTGGCCACACATGTGGCAGAGAATGGCCTTGTCAGACATCGATGGGAGGAGCGGCCATTGGGCCTGAGGGAGTTCAATGTCCCAGTGTAAGGGAATGACAGGGTGGGAAGGCAGGAGTAGGGGGAGCATCCTCATAGAACCAGGAGGAGGGAGGATGGGATAGGGGATTTCCAGAGGGAAGACCTGGAAAGGGGATAACATTTGAAATGTAAATAAAGAAAATATCCAATAAAAGGAAAAAATACAATATCCAATAAAAAAAGAAAGAAAGAAAATAGTCAGACATAATTATACTACTCTTGCACTCATAAAGTTACAGTGGCTTTGGTTGTCCACATAAGGCCTGCACAACACCAAGTCAATCAACATTCTAGCAAGAAGAGGAAAAGCCCCTAACCATAAATAAAGAATAATGATAATTGATGTCTTTTGGGGAGAGTGAGAGTCAGTTTTCTTTAAAGCTATGGTCAATGTTAGATTGACCTTGTTCTAGTAGATGTACCTGAGCCCATGAGTATACGGAGGAACACAAATGGGGCTTGGAGAGAAGGTAGAGGTATATCTGGGAGAGTTAAGGGATGAATGGGATGTGAATACAATGAAAATACATTGCAGGAAACTCCCAAAGAATTAATGACATTATGTTAAAAGATAGGCATGGTGGCATAGGCTTATAAACTCAGCCTTAAGGAGGCAGAGACAAATGCATCTCTAGGGTTTTCTAGCCACATAACTTGGCTAATGAAAGATCCTGTCTCAAAAATCAAAGTAGCAAATTCATGAGAAATGACATTCACAGTTGAGCTCTCTTCTCCATAGGTATTCATGTACACTTGTGAACACACACACACACACACACACACACACACACACACACACACACACACACTCACACACACACACACACACACGTGAACCTAAGCAAACATGTAAC
>NC_034613.1:38545078-38547732 GCF_900095145.1 Mus pahari | reverse complement strand
TATATATATATATATATATATATATATATATATATATATATATGTGTGTGTGTGTGTGTGTGTGTGTGTGTGTATGTGTATAAATATAAACTTTGTGTTTCTCCTTCAGGAAATATTCTCCCTGACAAGGTTATTGGGGAATATTCTCCCTGCTATGATTATTTGGGAACTTCCTCTCTGCCAAGGTTAATGACTCCATGATAATCAGAGTCAGCACGAGTTCAGGAGGCAAGGGTGTATGTCTATGTTCTTAGCAAAAATGGTAAATGCCATGACTTTCAGGGCAGCCCTTAACACTGTGGGAAAGAACTCTGAAAACACGTGTTCAAGAATATACTTTCTCAATTATATAAAATGTAAGGATGTAACATGAATTATATGAGGGGCTTCACAATCTAAAAGAACATAGGCAGCTGCACTATGAGTCAGCTCGTCAAAAAGACACAGGCAGACAGATACAAAAGTAGGCAGACTCCTAAATTCAAGGTCAGCCTGAGACAGAGCAAATTTAGGTACAGGCATGATCAGAATGGCTTTGTTCTGTGAGAGCTGAGCTATCTGGATGAGCTATCTGAACAGCTCCAGAGAAAACTGTTTCAAGCAGAACACAGGTTATCAGCTTGTACCCTACAATTGATTATGAGTTATTTTTCCCCTCCATCAAATACCCCTTCTCTCCGGAACCCTCTCCAAGCTGAGGCTGGTCCTTGGCACCACAGGATTGAGTCACCACAGTGATTCAAATACATTGTATACATATATAAAATTTTCAAATAGTAAATGCAAATATTCAAAACTCTTAATATGAAAACAAGAAGTCCAATACTTTAATTCAATTTAGGCAAGGTCTTCAAGATCAGCCCTCTTTCAGCATTTTTCTTTACTGATTCATTTTTACTCTTTGATAGTTTCATATTTCTATTTATATGACTATTGTGTTTCACCCCTCCTTACAAAAGTATTTTGCATATATAACATTAAAATCCCTTATAAATATTTGCTATTATATTTTATATTTATGTTTATACATTAGTACAGCTCTTAACTTTCATCATAGAAGCTTCTTTTGCCATGGATATAGCCTAATACAGAGACTCAGAACTGGTACCAGTACAGAGGAATGCAACTGTTGCACTTAGTCCTAAATCTGCTATCATATCACAACACACACACACACACACACACACACACACACACACACACACACACACACCATAAGATTGCAACCTCACAGGAAGAACAACAATATCAATTAAGAGCCAGAGCTCTCAGGGACTAAATCACCAACCAAAGAATATACAAGGAGGGATCCATGTTTCCTGGTTCATATGTAGTAGAGGACTGCCTTATCAGGCACCAGTGGGAGGAGAGGCCCTTGGTCCTGTGAAGGCTTGATGCCCCAGTGTAGGGGAATACTAGGGTGGTGAGGCAGGAGTGAGTAGATGGGTGGGGGGAGCAACCTCATAGAGGCAGGGGAAGGGAGGAGGGGATAGGGGGTTTGTGGAGGGGAAACTGGGAAAGGGGATAACATTTGAAGTGTAAATAAATAAAACAACCAATAAAAAGTATTTGATAATCTGAATTTCCTCAGTGTCTGTGGTAATAGTACCTTTTCCGTTCTAATTTTTGGTAACTTGGAAACTTTTATATTCATTTAAAAATTTTAGATTTTTAAATTATAAGTATATGAGTATTTTGCCTGTCTGTGTGTTTAAGCCTGGTTCCTGCTGAGGTCTGAAAAGGTCATTGAATCCCTTGGAACTAGAATTAAGGATGGTTGTGAGCCACCATGTGTGTGCTGGGAATTAAACCAGGGTCCTCTGTAAGAAAAAATATTCTTAACCTCTGAGACATCTCTTCAGCCCTAGGTTTGTTAATTTAAAAAATCTCAGAGAAGCAGGAGGAGGGAGGATGTGATAGGGTGTTTCTGGGAGGGAGGGAAATCAGGAAAGTAAATAAAATTTGAAATGTAAATAAAGAAAATATCCTGCACTATGCTTGCCTGGATGCACCCCTGCTCCCACCTTGATGATAATGGACTGGACCTCTGAATTTGTAAATCAGCCCCAATTAAATGTTGTTCTTGTAAGAGTTGCCTTGGTAATGGTGTCTGTTCACAGCAGTAAAACCCTACCTAAGACACCCAGTTTGAAGTGAATTGCTAGAGTCTGACAGATTATGTAGTGGAAGTGGCCATTGTTCTGGTTGTATTTGCAATGAGAAGTTTAATTCCCATAATAGGGGAAGTTTGACAATAATCAAGTGGATCATATGGACTAGAGTGTTGGTTGATGGAGTGATAAAATGTTCCTGTCCCCTTTATCTTCCTTTATAGCCAGCCTCAATTCCTGCATTTTTAACAGTGAGGAAACAGTGACTCATGAAATAGAAATTTCTGGTTTCTTTTGGGGAATCAGTTATGTCATGTGATGTTTTGCTGAAGCAGATATGTGAAAGGATGAATGATCATTAAAAATGATATAAATATAACCCCAAAGACAGTGTAACGAAGCTCTTGCATTGGTTAGTCTAGCACCTTGTTGCTGATCTTTGCTAGTTGTGACTTCATAGAGAGTTACTTGCCAAAGAACTTCTTATTTATTTATTTTTTATTTTTTAAATTTATTTATTATTATTTTCTTTATTTACATTTC
>NC_034613.1:38523756-38544278 GCF_900095145.1 Mus pahari | reverse complement strand
GCTATTATAAATAAGGCTGCTATGAACATAGTGGAGTATGTGTCCTTATTATCAGTTAGAAGATCTTCTGGGTATATGCCCAGAAGAGGTATTGCTGGGTCATCCGGTAGTACTATATCTAATGCCAAAGAACTTCTTGTGATATTCTGGTGGCTTCTTGCTGCTTCCATGGACCCACACTGATTTGCTAGGCCTCTGGGTTCCTTCTGGATCAAATGGCCACTGCTGATTAGTGTTTGGTGTTTGCTGAATGGGCTAGACTGCTGTAGCTACTGATTCATGTCTGGTGTTTTGGACAGGACTACTGATAACCTGACAACAATGATTGGAATCTTCCAAAACAGGCTCACAACTTTTGTTTCCTATTAACCTTTCTTTCTCCCTATGTCTGGTAGGTGTGCTAGAAGGAAGGTTGAAATGTTAAAGAACACTTATTGAAATAGGTTTTGAAAAATCTGAACCTACAGACTCTTAGCACCTATCTTGACTGTCTTCTTGGCAGCACACTGCATTGCACACTGTTCCTTCTTGCTCAGGACCCTCCTTTCCTACACTGTGAATTATACAACACTATGGTATTTTATTTCCTGGCCTCTCGGTTCCACAATGTGTTCTATTTCTTACAGTTAAACTTTGAATAGTGCCTGTCTCAGGTTTGAGTTGGACACATTTTTACTTGCCCTCTGTGATGGTTGTCACAATTTACAGTCACCTGAGAGGAAAGCAGTGTCTGAAAAATTGCTTAAATCAGCTCACCCTGTGGGAATGTTTGTGAGAGCTTGTCTTAATTATTAATTGTTGTAGAATGGTCCACAGCTACTGTGAGCATCTTCATCAATAGGCAGGTGGTCCTGAGCTATACAAAAAGCTATACAGTAACTGAGCTATACAGTAACTAAGCATGAGCCTGTAAGCAAAGCTAGAGTGTGATTAAAGAAGTGTTATTCCATGGATTCTGTTTTCAGGCTCCTTTCTTAAGCTTGCCCTGCTCTGCCCTTCCTCAATGATGTATTGCATCCTGAAAGTAGAAGATAAAATAAACTCACTTCTCCTTCATGTTGCTATTGGTCAGTGCTTTATCACAGCGTCAGAGTGAAATTTGATGATGTTATTTTATAGATCCATGCATATCTTCTATGTGGTAACTCCAAGATCATGTTCCAGTCCAAGGTTATTACTCACTTTATTATTATTGTCTGAATATCTTCAAGTGGGTCTACTACCCCTATCACATAGTGAAAATTAGCAAAAATAATCTTCCTTCCTTCTCTCTAGCCCTTCTATGATTCACCTTCTATTGTACTCTTCATGTGAATGTCCTGTTCATGTGAAAGCAAATGGCATGGCCAACCATCCAGTTCTCTATGCCATACATGTTAGATTCATTCATTTTCTACTGAATCTTCAATTAGTAGGTCTCCTTCATTGTAATTTCTAAATATCTCTTTAATAACTCAATTTTCTACTCTGTTGATGCCCTATTCACCGTCATTTCTCTATTGTGTTACTAGGAATACCCTTTTAACTTGTTTTTTTGTTGTTGTTTGTTTGTTTTCTTTACTGACCTCCAAATAGTTTTCTGACTTCTTTTATCCATAGTGGCTCCAAAGGGTAAAAGAAAAAACAGACTTTTGATACAGAGTTTCACTTTGCAGTCCTGACTTGCCTTTAAACCACTATGTAGCCTAGTCTGGCTTTGGACTTGTGAACTTCCTTCCTATTGCTCCTAAGTTATGCAATTACCGGAACACTCTCCCCCACCTAGTCTAAGGAATAAGTCTTGCATATGCCTTTCTGGTGCTCAGAAATCTTCAATGATATACCACAGCTTGGAGATAATTCCTACATTTCTTAACCTGTCTCAGAAAGCACTTATCCAATTTTAGTTTTCTAAATCATCTCTCTCTCTCTCTCACTTTACACAGACATTCCAACTATAATCAAATTGGTTCAGGCCCAATGTGTGAAGTGGTTGCAGTCTGCTGACTCATCTTCTGGTCTGCATGGACACTTTATTGCCTCTGGGAAGCTTTCCTAATTCTATTCCATCTCCAAAATACAGAATAAATATCCCTCCATTGTATTTTCTGTAGCCCCTTGAGAGACTCTCTAATGCAGAATGCATCACATATTATTTTTATTGATACTGTAATTGTTTCTCTCTAATGCTAGCCATCTTGAGGCCCATCTTGGGTATACCTATGCCCTCACTGTGTAATATGATACCTGAAATACAGTAGGTTCTTTTCCTTTTAAATAAAATAAAATAAAAAAAAACCCTTTTTGCTAACATAGTTGCATTTATGGGGCAAACAGTGATGTATATATATATATATATATATATATATATATATATATATATATATATAACNTATATATATATATATATATATATATATATATATATATATATATATATAACCTTAAATTTACAGTCAGTAATCTTGAAATATGGAACACAGTATTATCATCTATTGTTAAAATGCTGTTCATTAGATTTTACAGAAACATTCTTTTTTGTTCATTTGCAGTTTCATAATTTTGAAAATATTTCTCCATTTCCTTGCCTCCTCATCTTTGATAATCACAGTTCTGTTATGACTTTATGAGTTTGATTGTTTGAGGGTCTACATAGTGATATAATGCCACATTTGTCTTTCTGTGCTTGGCTTATGTTACTTAAAGCCATGCCCTCCAGCTTCATCTGTGTTGCTACAAATGGCATGGTTCAGTTAAGAAATAGAGTAGTGATATTTCATTGTCTATACAGATCATATTTACTTTATATATTCATCCACTGATGGACACTTGGATTGCTTTTATATTTTTACAATGGTGTGGTATTCTAGGTCATGTGGTACCTCTGTTTGGGTTCTCCAACTAATGGCTACATGCTGGGCTGCTAGATTATGTAGAACTGTTGCTCAAGATTGATGGGACAAGAAGCTACACTCAAGAAATTTTCAGTGGCGGGTATCTTCTTGACTGGGTGGGGCCTTGGTGAGGCCCCGGAGGATGAGCACAACTGTCGTTTGGACTCCGGCTATGTCTAATGCCTGTGGTCTGATAAAATACTCCATGGCAGTGTCTCTCTATCTTAGAATATGCTCTGAGGTGGAGAAAAGTTTCTATTTGGATTTCTAGGTCTTATGACACTATCCCGTGTTCTGTAGAAATCAACAGATATGGATAGGTGTTCTCTGCTAGAGTGGGGCTTTATGTTAAATACTGAAGTGATGGTTGTCTTTCAAAGGATACCAGCCATTTTAAATTTCTCAGCAGTTTTCTAAAAGTGACTTGCTTATCTTCACAGGTAGGCTTTGCCGATGACTGCAGTGTCTGATCAGGTGCTACTATGGTTTGGCATATCAAATTTGGGACATAAAACTACTACCAGTATCTGGTGTACTATTTGTTGGACTACCCACTGCTTTGGTACTATTTGACAGCAGGGAGTCTGGCCTTCCCATTCTGAACCCTCAATGTTCCTGACTGGGCAAGGTTGGTATGGGCATTCTGGAACGTGTCCTAGAGTGCTAGGGATGCTCAGAGTCCACTTTTGGTCTTCTTTTACCGTGGGGTCTGGGCAAACATTTTGGAAACTTTGATAACTAGATAGAAAGGGAAGGGTGAGACAGTCAAAGTCAAAGTAAGACCATTTTCTCCTAACTTTTCGAATCTCAGTTTTATTCAGTCTTTTGGTCCATGTGACTCTTTCAGTTTTGTTCTCAACTTTGGAGGTTTTCACAAAAGTGTTCTTGTTTGTGACTAGTTACTAGTTTAACTTTGTGACTGAAGAAATGGAGGCTGTGACCTCTTACCTTGTGTTTTCCTGACATCATTGCAGCAGGCTCTTAAAAAGATATCTGCTGAATGCTGAAATGAGTAGGAGAGACCATGTGTGAAGCTTTCATTACTTTCCAAAGAGCCCAAGAAAATGTGGTGACAAAGATAAATTTGCCCCAGTTTTCCCATTTTACTGTTTTCATTTGGCAGCCTTCTTAAAGAGAAGACCTTGGAAGATCTTTGAATTCTTGGAAAATTGTTTGCAAATGCCATGGGCGTGCTTCCGTGTGATGGTTAGATATTTGGTCAAGATGATTGTGACTGAAAATCTTGCCAATTATTCTGTGGGGAGGGCTTTTCTTTTGGCTTGCAATTATGGTTACCTAACTTCTGGAAAGATCCACTGGGGAAATTAAAAACAAAAGTAAATTAAAAACATATGGATGACAAAGTTTTCAAACATATGCAGACATAGACTTTCTCCTTTCTCAGCTGTTTATCACTTGTGAACATCAGAGTATTTTTGCTTAGGCTATTTTGTTGGTAATTTGGGTATACTGACAGAAGACTAGACACGGGAAAGCACAGAAGAAAAGTGAGAGACTATCAAAGGTCTATGTGGCAAATTAACATACTAACACCATGAACTCCTAAATTCCATGATTTTCATCTTAAGTAAGCAAATGGAGCCAATTTCAAGCCCTGGAGAAAGAACCCTGAATTTTTTTTCTTTTTTAAATTTAATTTAATTTAATTTTTTTATTTTCTTTATTTACATTTCAAATGCTATCCCGAAAGTTTCCTATACCCTCCCCCCACCTCTGCTCCCCTACCCACCCACTCCCACTACTTGGCCCAGGCCTTGCCTTGTGCTGGGTCATATAAAGTTTGCAAGACCAAGGGGCCTCTATTCCCAGTGATGGCCGATTAGGCCACCTTCTGCTACATATGCAGCTAGAGACACGAGCTCAGGAGGTACTGGTTAGTTCATATTGTTGTTCCACCTACAGGGTTGCAGCCCCCTTCGAACCCTGAAATTTTAACTGCCAGGCAGTTTAGGAGAGTTAGAGGGCAGCCTTCTGGTCATAGCTCTGTGACCTCAGTCCTAACTCTTAGATAGTAGCATCTGGATGAAGCAAGATCCTGGGCTTGTGGTTAACAGACAAGGGGGTCTGCTTCTAGTTCCTTTAGGAGAGGAGGATGAATATCCTAACATGTTTCAGATGCCATATCTTCAAAGTTCCTACTTAATACCCAGGGTAGTCTGCTGCCATTTAAAAAAGCCAACCTGCAGTAAAGCAACAGGGGAGTGTTTTGTGATGCCAGACCTTGCAGTTTATCAGTGGAAAAACTGCTTCTCTCTGATGACTCATCCTCCATCCCCAAGAGAGCTCATAAGTAAACATAAAAAGATCCCAGAAGGGAGAGACTATACATCATGTGACAACCAGAGAAGCAGCAGATTGCTAAAGCAAATTATCCATTGGAAGGAACATTGCCTAAGTAGGTATGGCTTGTATAAACATTCCTTTAACTTAGCACACTATTATGTATAGACCTTAGTTTCTGGTCTCTACTTAAGCTGTCTCTCCTTACAGGTGTCCTACACTCTCAATGATTAGTTACTTAGAAAAATAGAATATGAAAACACTAGATCAAACTTCCATTGCCATTTAAAATATCCCAATTCTATTTTCTTAAGTGATTGCATTGGTTTCCTTGGACTTTCATTAGAAAATATCTCCAACTGAGTGCTTCAAACAAGAGACACTTACTGTCTCTGTTCTAGAAAATGAAAGTGTGAAATCATGGCATAGACAGGGATATCCTCACTCTGAAGGTACTGGGGAAGGATCTCACCCAGGATTGTATCTTTGCTTCTGCTAATTCCTGTATAGGTTGCTATCACAGCTTTAGTGTGCACGTAATAGACTTTCCTGTACATGCCTATCCCTTTACATATTGTTTCCTTTTGCTATTTCTTAGTCAGATTGGAACTGGACCCAACTCCACTCTGGTGTGACTTCTTTTTATACCAGTAATACATAGAAAGAATTAATTTATGGATTACATCACATTTGGAAATATTGGAAATAAGGACTCTGTATAATGTTATTCATTGCAGAAATTTTCATCATCAACTCAAATTTCAAGGTCTTTCCTCCCCATCAGTACTTGCAGTGAAAGTATGGACAGCTTTTTGTGATGTGGATATATTTACAGGGATACTGAGCCATTATAAATTTGTGCCAAGTTTTATGGAACGAGCCAGAATCTGTTTCTAAGTAATTATTATGGTATTAGTTTTATGGCATATTTTCAGGCATTTTCTTATCAGTCCCTTGTAAACACTGGCTTCATGTAGCTTTGGTAGCATGCGCCAACAAATGTGATATTATTTCAGGCAATTTGACCAATCTGAACATTATTAAAATTTCTTTTACTGTTTTTGGTGCATTAAAGATCCCATGTTTACTCTTGGATCAATTTTGGTAATTCTCACTTTTCTTTAATGGGACATTTTTTTCTAGTTTTTCAAATTGATTATCATTGTTTTGTCTCTGGTGTTCTCTTGTTTTTTTAAGACATTTTTAATTAGATATTTCTTCATTTACATTTCAAATGCTATCCCCAAAGCCCCCTATACCCCACCACCCTGCTCCCTATCCCACCCACTCATGCTTCCTGGCCCTGGCATTCTGGTGTTCTCTTGTATTTAGCAGCTCTTCTTGGATCTCCTATTATGCTCCATTCGTGCCCTTGATAACACATATGTTGTTAAGTCTCTTATAAAAGTGGTCATACTTGTTAATGTTTGTTTTAAATTATTTGAGAATGTTAACCTTTTAATTATCATTTTGAGATTTGCCTATTTTTTCCATAATTTATTTTTTATTCACGTTACCTCCCAATCATAGCCCCCTTCCTCTCTTCCCAGTCTCACTATGGCAAATCTCTCTCTCCATTGCCCCCTTCCAATCTCCTCAGAGAAGGGGAAGACTTGGGTGTCACCCCACCCTGGGACATCTAGTCCCAGCAGCACTAGGCACATCCTCTCCTACTGAGGCCCAACCAGGCAGTCCAGATAGGGGAAGGGGGTCCGATGGCAGGGAACAGAGCCAGAGACAGAGATTTGCTTATTAGTTTTTAATTTAATTTTTCATATAATATATTTTGAATATGTTTTCCCTTCCCTCAACTTCCAGTGATTCCTGAGCTTCCTATCTACAAACTGGTATGTTCTAGATTTTAAAATGAGTTTTCTATTTATTTTTCAGTCCTAACACTATTAAGTTCAATTTACTGTCTTTTTTCCCACTTTTTTATTAGATATTTTCTTCATTTACATTTCAAATGCTATCCTGAAAGTTCCCTATACCCTCCCCCGAACCTGCTCCCCTGCCCACCCACTCACACTTTTTGGCCCTGGTGTTCCCCTGTACTGGGGCATATAAAGTTTGTGTGACCAAGGGGCCTCTCTTCCCAGTGATGGCCAAATAGGCCATCTTTTGCTACATATGCAGCTAGAGACACGAGCTCCGGGTATACTGGTTAGTTCATATTGTTGTTCCACCTATAGGGCTGCAGACCACTTCAGCTCCTTGGGTAATTTCTCTAGCTCCTCCATTGGGAGCCCTGTGTTCTATCCAATAGATGACTGTGAGCATCTACTTCTGTATTTTGCCAGGCACTGGCATAGCCTGAGAAGAGACAGCTTTATCAGGGTCCTGTCAGCAAAATCTTGCTGGCATATGCAATAGTATCTGCATTTGGTGGTTGTATATGGGATGGATCGCCGGGTGGGGCAGTCTCTGGTTAGTCTTCCCTTCTTAGCTACAAACTTTGTCTCTGTAATTCCTTCCATGGGTATTTTGTTTCCCATTCTAAGGAGGAGTGAAGTATCCACACTTTGATCTTCCTTCTTCTTGAGTTTCATGTGTTTTGCAAATTGTATCTTGGATATTCTAAGTTTCTGGGCTAATATCTGCTTATCAGTGAGTGCATACCATGTGTCTTCTTTTGTGATTGGGTTACCTCACTCAGGATGACATCCACCAGATGCATCCATTTGCATAAAAATTTCATGAATTCATTGTTTTTAATAGCTGAGTAGTACTCCATTGTGTAAACGTAACACATTTTCTGTATCCATTCCTCTGTTGAGGGACATCTGGGTTCTTTCCAGCTCGTGGCTATTATAAATAAGGCTGCTATGAACATAGTTGGAGCATGTGTCCTCATTACCAGTTGGAAGATCTTCTGGGTATATGCCCAGGAGAGAATTGCTGGTTCTTCTGGTAGTACTATGTCCAATTTTCTGAGCAACCGCCAGACTGATTTCTAGAGTGGTTGTAACAGCTTGCAATCCCACCAACAATGGAGGACTGTCCCTCTTTCTCCACCTCCTCGCCAGCTTCTGCTGTTACCTGAATTTTTGATCTTAGCCATTCTGACTGGAGTGAGATGGAATATCAGGGTTGTTTTGATTTGCATCTCCCTGATGATTAAGGATGTTGAACACTTTTTCAGGTGCTTCTCAGCCATTTGGTATTCCTCAGTTGAGAATTCTTTGTTTAGCTCTGTACCCCATTTTTAAATAGGGTTATTTGATTTTCTGGAGTCCAGTTTCTTGAGTTCTTTATATATATTAGATATTAGTCCCCTATCTGACTTAGGATTGGTAAAGATCCTTTCCCATTATGTTGGTGGCCTTTTTGTCTTATGGACAGTGTCTTTTGCCTTACAGAAATTTTGAAATTTTATGAGGCCCCATTTGTGAATTCTTGATCTTAGAGCACAAGTCATTACTCTTCTGTTCAGGAATTTTTCCTCTGTGCCCATATAGTTGAGGCTTTCCCCCACTTTCTCCTCTATAAGTTTCAGTGTCTCTGGTTTTATATGGAGTTCCTTGATCCACTTAGACTTGGCCTTAGTACAAGGAGATAAGAATGGATCAATTCGCATGATAACCACCAGTTGTGCCAGCACCATTTGTTGAAAATGCTGTCTTTTTTCTACTGGATGATTTTAGCTCCCTTGTCAAAGATCAACTGACCATAGTTGTGTGGGTTCATTTCTGGGTCTTCAATTCTATGTACCCTTCTGTCACTGTCCCAGTACCATGCAGTTTTTTTTTGTTTTTTTTTGTTTTGTTTTTTTGTTTTTTTTTACAATTGCTCTGTAGTACAGCTTGACATCAGGCATGGTGATTCCACCAGAGATTCTTTTATCATTGAGAAGAATTTTTGCTATCCCAGGTTTTTTATTATTCCAGATGAATTTGCAAATTGTTCTTTCTAACTCAGTGAAGAATTGAGTTGGAATTTTGATGGGGATTGCGATGAATCTGTAGATTGCTTTCGGCAGGATAGCCAATTTTACTATATTAATCCCGCCAATCCATGATCATAAGAGATATTTTTGTCTTCTGAGATTTTCTACATTTTCTTTCTTCAGAGACTTGAAGTTCTTATCATACAGATCTTTCACTTCCTTTGAGTCACACCAAGGTATTTCATATTCTTTGTGACTATTGTGAAGGGTGTTGTTTCTCTAATTTCTTTCTCATACTGTTTATCCTTTGTGTAGAGAAAGGCCACTGATTTGTTTGAGTTAATTTTATATCCAGCTAATGCAATGAAGCCATTTATCAGGTTTAGGAGTTCTCTGGTGGACTTTTTAGGGTCACTTACATATATATACTATCATATCATCTGCAAATAGTGATATTTTGACTTCTTCCTTTCCAATTTGTATCCCCTTGATCTCCTTTTGTTGTCGAATTGCTCTGGCTAGGACTTCAAGTACTATATTGAATAGGTAGGGAGAAAGTGGGCAGCCTTGTCTAGTCCCTGATTTTAGTGGAATTTCTTTGAGTTTCTCTCCATTTAGTTTGATGTTGGCTACTGGTTTGCTGTATATTGCTTTTATTATGTTTAGATATGGGTCTTGATTTCCTGATCTTTCCAAGACTTTTATCATGAAGGGCTGTTGGATTTTGTCAAATGCTTTCTCAGAATCTAATGAAATGATCATGTGATTTTTGTCTTTGAGTTTGTTTATATAGTGGATTACATTGATGGAATTCCATATATTAAACCATTCCTGCATCCCTGGGATGAAGCCTACTTGGTTATGATGGATGAACATTTTGATGTGTTCTTGGATTCGGTTTGTGAGGATTTTATTGAGTATTTTTGCATCGATATTCATAAGGGAAATTGGTCTGAAGTTCTCTTTCTCTGTTGGATCTTTGTGTGATTTAAGTATCAGAGTAATTGTGACTTCATAGAATGCATTGGGTAGAGTACCTTCTGTTTCTATTTTTTTGGAATAGTTTGAGGAGAGTTGGAATTAGATCTTCTTTGAAGGTCTGATAGAACTCTGCACTAAACCCATCTTATCCTGGGCTTTTTTTAGTTGGGAGATTATTAATGACTACTTCTATTTCTGTAGGGGAAATAGGACTGTTTGGATCGTTATTCTGATTCCTATTTAACTTTGGTACCTGGTATCTATCTAGGTAATTGTCCATTTCATCCAGGTTTTCCAGTTTTGTTGAGTATAGCCTTTTACAGTAGGATCTGATGATGTTTTGGATTTCCTCAGGTTCTGTTTTTATATCTCCTTTTTCATTTCTGATATTGTTAATTAGGATACTTTCCCTGTGCCCCCTAGTTAGTCTGGCTAAGGGGTTATCTATCTTGTTGATTTNCTCAAAGAACCAGTTCCTGGTTTGTTTGATTCTTTGAATAGTTCTTTTTGTTTCGACTTGGTTGATTTCTGTCCTAATTTTGATTATTTCCTGCTGTCTACTCCTCTTGGGTCAATTTGCTTCTTTTCATTCTAGAGCTTCTAGGTGTGCTGTCAGACTGCTAGTGTATGTTCTCTCTAGTTTCTTTTTGGAGGCACTCAGGGCTATGGCTTTTCCTCTTAGGACTGCTTTCATTGTGCCCCATAAGTTTGGGTATGCTGTGGCTTCATTTTCATTAAACCCTTAAAACTCTTTCATTTCTTTCTCTTTTTTTCCTCTACCAAATTATCATTGAGTAGAGGGTTTAGATTCCATGTGAATGTTGGCTTTCTACTATTTATACTGTTATTGAAGACCAGACTTTGTCCCTGATGATCTGATAGGATGCATGGGATAATTTCACTATTTTTGTATCTGTTGAAGCCAGTTTTGTGACCCATTATATGGTCAATTTTGGAGAAGGTACAATAAAGTGCTAAGAGGAAGGTATATCCTTTTGTTTTAGGATAAAATGTTCTGTAGATATCTGTTAAATCCATTTGTTTCATAACTTTTGTTAGTGTCCATGTGTCTCTGTTCAGTTTCTGTTTCCAGGATCTGTTCATTGGTGAGAGTGAGGTATTGAAGTCTTCCACTATTATTGTGTGAGGTGCAATGTCTGCTTTGAGCTTTACTAAAGTTTCTTTAGTGAATGTGGCTGCCCTTGCATTTGGAGAATAGATATTTATAATTAAGAGTTCTTCTTGGTAGATTTTACCTTTGATGTGTATGAAGTGCCTCCCCTTGTCTTTTTTGATAACTTTGCGTTGGAAGTCAATTTTATTTGATATTAGAATGGCTCCTCCAACTTGTTTCTTCGGACAATTTGCTTGGAAAATTGTTTTCCAGCCTTTCACTTTGAGGTTGTGTCTGTCTTTTTCCCTGAGGTTTGTTTCTTGTAAGCAGCAAAATATTGGGGCCTGTTTGTGTAGCCTGTCTATTAGTCTATGTCTTTTTATTGGGAAATTGATTCCTTTGACGTTAAGAGAAATTTTAAAAAAGTAATTCTTGCTTCCTGTTATTTTTGTTGTTAATGTTGAGATTCTCCTCTTGTGGCTGTCTTCTTTTAGGTTTGTTGAAGGATTACTCTCTTGCTTTTTCTAGGGTGTAGTTTCCATCCTGGTGTTGGTGTCTTACCTTTATTATCCTTTGAAGGGCTGTATTCCTGGAAAGATATTGTGTGAATTTGGTTTTATCATGGAATACTTTGGTTTCTCCATCTACGGTAATTTAGAGTTTTGTTGGGTATAGTAGCTTCGGCTGGCATTTGTGTTCTCTTAGGGTCTGCATAACATCTGTCCAGGATCTTCTGGCTTTCATAGTCTCTGGTGAGAAATCTGGTGTAATTCTAGTAGGCCTGCCTTTATATGTTCCTTGACCTTTTTTTTTTTCCATTATTGCTTTTAATATTCTATCGTTATTTAGTGCATTTTTCTTCTGATTATTATGTGTTGGGAGGAATTTCCATTCTGGTCCAGTCTATTTGGAGTTCTGTAGGCTTCTTTTATGTTCATGGGCATCTCTTTCTTTAGGTTTGGTAAGTTTTCTTCTCTAATTTTGTTGAAGATATTTGCTGGCCCTTTAAGTTGAAAAATCTTCATTCTCATCTACCTGTATTATCTGTAGGCCTGGTCTTCTCATTGTGTCTTGGATTTTCTGGATGTTTTCAGTTAGGACCTTTTTGCATTTTCTTTGGTTGTTGTGTCCATGTTCTCTATGGAATCTTCTGCATCTGATATTCTCTCTTCCATTTCTTGTATTCTGTTTCTGATGCTCACATCTATGGTTCCTGATATCCTTCCTAGGGTTTCTATCTCCAGAGTTGTCTCCTTTTGGGTTTTCTTTATTGTTTCTACTTACCTTTTTAGGTCTTGGATGGTTTTGTTCAATTCCATCACCTGTTTGGACACGTTTTCCTGTAATTCTTTAAGGAATTTTTGCGTTTCCTCTTTGAGAACTTCTACCAGTATAGCAGTGTTTTCCTGTAATTCTTTAGGGACTTCTACCTGTTTAGCAGTGTTCTCCTGTATTTTTTTAAGTGAGTTATTAATGTCCTTATTAAATCATCTACCAGCATCCTGAGATATGATTTTAAATCGAATCTTGCTTTTCGGGTGTGATGGGGTATCCAGGACTGCCTGAGGTGGCAGTGCTGGGTTCTGATGATGGTGAGCGGTCTTAGTTTCTGTTAGTAAGATTCTTATGTTTGCCTTTTGCCATTAAGATTCTTATGTTTGCCTTTTGCCATCTGCTAATTTCTGGTGTTAGTTTTTATAGCTTTCCCCGGCTAGAGCTTTTTCCTCCTGTGATTCTGTTAGCGTCTGTCTGCGGTCCTGGGAGTTCAGCTCTCTCCTGTTTGTCAGTGGTCCGAGTACTCTCTACAGGCAGGCTTTAGTCTTGCAGTGAAGGCGCACACAGGTCTAGTCCTCAGATATGCCTCCTGGCTGAAGATGAAGGCCTGAAACAGGGCCTGTCCCAGAAGCTCTGTTGCTTCTGCAGTCTGTGCCCTCTCCTGTGCCGACTGGATACAAGATGGCTCTTTCACCTGCTCTGGCCTACTTTCTTTTTTTTTTTTTTAACCTTCTAGAGTTGATGATAGCTATTCCTTCAGCTTTACTGATAATGATTCAGTTTATTTCTTTAATTTTAAATATGTTTATTTTTTCTGTATTGTGTTTACATACGCATATACTATAACACACATGTACAGACCAGAAGAGAATTTGGGAAAATCATTCTTCTTCCACCATGTGAATTCTGAAGATTTCATGTCATCAGACTTGGCAGTCATTGCTCTTACTCACTGAGTCATATCTTTTTTTAAAATTTTTATTTGTTCTGTTGGTCTTTCCAGCGTCTTCCAGCTTTCCCCTAATTCAACCACTGGGGTCAGCAGCTTCTGTCCATTGGTTGGGTGTAAATATCTGCATCTGACTCTTTTAGCTGCTTGTTGGGTCTTTCTGAGGGCAGTCATGCTAGGCTCCTTTCTGTGAGCACACCATAGCATCAGTAATAATGTCAGGCCTTGGGGCATTCCACTGAGCTAGATACCAATTTGGACCTGTCACTGGAACTCCTTTTCTTCAGGCTTTTCTCAATTTTTGTTCCTGTAGTTCTTGTAGACAGGAACAATTCTTGGTCAGTGTTTTTGACTGTGGGATGGCAACCACATCCCTCACTTGATGCCCTGACTTTCTACTGGAGGTGGATTCTACAAGTTCCCTCTCCCCATTGTATGGCATTTCATCTAAGGTCCCTCCCTTTGAGTCCTGAGAGTCTATTTCACCTCCCAGGTCTCTGCATTCTAGATGGTCCTGCCATTTTCTACCTTCTGAGCTTGCCTGTTTCAATTCTTTCTGCTGGCCCTCGGGGCTTCAGTCCTTTTCCCTCTCCCCATTAGCTGATCATGTTCCCCTATTCACCTCCCTGTAGCCTTTCCCATCCAGGTCCACCCTCTCTCCATCCCCCCTCCTGTGATTGCTTTCTTTTCCCTAGCCACCAAGAAACCAAACAACCCAATCAAAAAATGGGGTATAGAACTAAACAGAGAATTCGCAACAGAGGAATCTCAAATGGCTGACAGGTACTTAAGAAATATTCAAAGTCAATAGCCATCAGGGAAATGCAAATCAAAACAACTTTGACATTCCACCTTATACAATCAGAATGGCTAAGATCAAAAACTTAGGTGACAGCACATCGTGGCAAAGATGTGGAGAAAGAGAAAAACTCCTCCATTTTTAGTGGGATTGCAAACTGGTACAACCACTCTGGAAATCAATCTGGAGGTTCCTCAGAAAATCTGACATAGATCTACCTGAAGACCCAGTTATACCACTCTTGGGCATATACCCAAAAGATACCCCACCATTCCAGAGAGGCACATGTTCCACTATGTTCATAGCAGTCTTATTTGTGATAACCAGAGGCTGAAAACAACTTCGATTTCCCAAAATAGTAGAATGGATATAGAAAATGTGTTTCATTTACACAATGGAATACTACCCAGCTATTAAGAACTAGAACATCCTCAGTTTTGCAGGCAAAGGAATGGAACTAGAAAATATCATCATAAGTGAGGTAATGCAGACCCCAAAGGATATGGATGGTATGTACTCATTAATAAGTGGATATTAACTGAAAAAGTACAGAATTCCTAGGATACAATCCAGAAAACTCAAGAAGGCTAACAAGCCAAAGGACCCAAGTGAGGATGTCATATCATTTTTTCCAAACTTTTACTAATTCATAGAATTTATAACAAGATATTTAAAACAAAAGTATATATTTCAAAATATCTTCACAACATTGACATGTTTGTATACCCAACACTCTTATCAAATAACTGAGCTCCACCCCCACCCCCAAGCTCTTTCAGTTGTCCTCATGCCCTTTGTCAGGATTGACCACTACCTTGAATTATAGCAATGTACAGATTGGTATTTTCTTGTTTTGAACATTTATGTAAGTATAATGAAATAGTGTAATATACTTAAATTTTATTTTTATTTTACTTGCGTTCATGTGTCTATGTATTTATGTATATATGTATACATGTATTTCCATTGTCTATTGCATTGCTGTAAAGTCTCTGGATTATAGGCTATATGTGTTCTTTTATAGAATCTCATTATACTTTTTCTAAGTAGTTATTAGATTTTCATTTTCTTCTTACTGGCATTTAGTGTTTTCTGAGGTTTTCATTTTAGACATTCTATTGAATGTGCAATTGTATTACATTGCTGCTATGATTTGTTTCCCCCTGATGGCTGAGGAAGTAAAGAACCCATTCCCACAGTTTTGGAATCAGTGCTTTATGTTATAGCTCTATTCTAAATACTTTATAAGTCCCATTTTACTTATACTTTAATCCATGAATGATTTAGAATTTTGTTCTTTAAATATTTCCTGTTGTTAAAGCAGGATATAGCTCTCTTTGCACGGTGCTAACTTACTGTGTACAAAACATTGAGTTCAATATTGTAGCAGTGCATAACCTGGGCACAGTGGCAAATACCTGCAATCCCATCAATAGGACACTAGAGACAGGAGAATCAGAAGTTCAAGGTCATCCTTGACTATGTACTGAGTTCAAGGCCACAGTGCTACATATAAAAGCCTGTTACAAAATAATAAACTCTTCTGAATTGAATGACTATTGTCTTTGTACTTTTGTACTCTTATCTTTTTAGCCCTTTGAATTTTCCTGTATAAGTTTTTCTCTTCCATCTTACTGGCTAGTCTGTGTTTTATCTGAGAACCCTATACATCAATATGTAGTACTGACCTGGATGTATACTTATGTGGTTACTCCATGGCCATGTCAAGAAGGTGGTGGTGGGGAGATGTCCAAGGCAGATGGAGCACACTTTATCCCACTTTTAACTAAGTAGCAGAGTTTTACTGGGTATGACTAAAGCTATAATTTCTCTCATCAATACCCATGGATGCTTTCACCTCACAGTGGATTTGCTAATGGATGGAGAGACTGTAGCATGTATTAGGTCTTCATTCTTGAAACCAGTGATCCCGAATCATTGTACCTCAGCCTATTTTATTTCCTGACATGATTATCAGTTGTTAGTTCAAATCATCCCTTGCAGCTGGACTCTTGAGATGAGAAGAACCCTATGAAATGTAATAGAAAGTGGCATCTGGAACAGGGAGAAGCAAGACATCTGAGGCCTGCGACAACAGAAAGTGCTTAAAAGCACTAGAATGAGACATCGAGCTTTTATCATCACTTACTAGTTTTGTGACCTTAGATTAGTGTTTTAGCTATGATAGGCTTCAGTCTTCTTCCTTGCAAAATGGGGGTTTCTCTATTTTCTTGCTATTAACATGTGAAAACTTCCAATTTGACACGTATCTATATCTTAAAATCTTTGTGTACCACTAGTATAGGTTTTGTTTGATTGATAGCAAATCTTAAAGTTAGTGGGTTCTAAGTCAGTGCAAGGGTTCTATCACTTGTTTCACAGAGCTTTGGAGGAACTTCTGTAAGGTAATACTTGTGACATTCTCAGTCCGGTGCTTAGCATATAACTATTCACTGAGTCTTTGCAAGTGCTCACTGAAGCACCAGAAACTGGCCTGGGACTAAGAATGGATCTTGGGTCTTAAAAGGAGACAGTCTTTGGGTATCTTTGATTCAATAACAAATAATAACAATTTTGGATGCTAGAACAAATTCATGAGAAATTTTTCTTAATTGAATTGCAGACTTCAGTGTCATGTCAATAATGAAATCAGACTAGATTTTCATTAAGGCAATGTGCTGTTTTTTTTTAAATGAAATATAGTTTATACTTTTTACCAAAGGTATGATTATTAAGCATAGGAAATATATTGGTCATCTTTCTGGACATATGACCAGTCAGTATCTGCCACCTTTACTCTGTTCTGTGGATTCGTTATTTAAATTATTTTGGTAAGAAAAATAGCTTTATGGTAATGATAATTATTATCATTATTGTCTTGGTTTTGATTTTTCTTCTGAGTCTTTACTTCCCTTCTCCCACATTTCCTCAACCTCTTCTTGTACCCTTCCATTCCTCTTCCTGTGACCTCGTTCCCCGCTTTGTGTTTTATGTGTTCTATTGTCTCCTTCCTCAATACTGTTTTCCTTGCCTGTGGTGTCCTTTTGTCTTATAGTTAAAAATCTGGAGGCAGTTTTCAAAGGGAAGGAGGCAGAATGTGTTTACCTCCTTTTCAAGAATTTACTTATAACGCTGGGAGGGGGGCACACAAAGCTCCAGCTTAGGGCATTCATATTGAGGATTTATCCGCATGGCATAAAGCCTACAGTGTCAGGAATGATTGCTTTGCTTTCTGCTTTGTGTGATTCCAATCAATAATTACACCTATTGATCAAAGGCATACATGTAAAACATTAATTTACATTGAGCACCTTAACTTCATAAAATGGAACTACTGAATTGGCTGAAATTGATTTCCCGTTTGTTTTCAAAAGAAAAAGTCTCAGTGCTGTGAGTACCCTCAGTGTGACTCAGAGCTCAAAGGTGGCTAATTATCAAGCAATATTACAGATCAGAAAGCATTGGAACCATTATTAGGGTAAAATTTGGAAACTATTCATGTACCCCTTTTGAAATTCATCTGCAGCAGTGAGTGCTGTTGAACTTGGAAGGAATTCAACATGAGAAACAGTGCCGTTGTTAGTGAAGGTAACTTTTCTAGGGTAAGAATGTCCCACAATTCCAAACTGTTGCTACTATACCAGATACCAGTCTTTCATATGTGAAAATGCATGAACAAACATTACTAGACTGGATTTGTTGTGGTAGTCTACCAAACAACTAAAAGAATATAGTTTGCCTGTGAAGGTTTGCCTGTACTTCTCACCTTAGACTAGGTCATCATAAACTAATTTTCTCTTCCAATTCTTGCTATTCTAAACCCATATTAAGAATTCACTCCTAACAGCAAACACTTTGTATTTGCTCCATTTTCTATTGGTCTCTTTTCATTCTTAAACCTTATTCAAATAAAAGCAGTGTATTTATTCTTTCTTTGCTTTATTGACAATACACCGCCCCCATTGGAAAACAGTCCTTGGGTACAAATTCTCACCATAAAAGTAGAATATGGTAAAATGGGGGTGGGGTGGGTTCACTGGGAGGAAGAAGAACCTCAGAATAGAATACCTGGATTCTCTTTCTTTCTTTCTTTCTTTCTTTCTTTCTTTCTTTCTTTCTTTCTTTCTTTCTTTCTTTCTCTCTCTCTCTCTCTCTCTCTCTCTCTCTCTCTCTCTTTCTCTCTCTTTCTTTCTTTTTTTTTTTTTTTGGTTTTTTGAGACAAGGTTTCTCTGTATAGCTCTGGCTGTCCTGGAACTCACTTTTGTAGACTAGGCCGGCCTCGAACTCAGAAATCCACCTGCCTCTGCCTCCCAAGTGCTGGGATTACAGGCGTGCGCCACTACTGCCCGGTTGAATAACTGGATTCTTTAAGATTATGGTATTTTCAAATTAAAATTATGGCAGTAAAACAAATTATCTTGAGTTAGTAGGTAACAGATGTAAAGGAAGCTCAGGAAGACTTCTGATGAAAATGATTAAAAGAATTAAAGATAGTATCTGATCCAAAGAAAAGAATGAGGAAGGCAGAAAAGGATGAATCCATTATTATCCTTGCCCAGGAGCTGAAAGGGGACTGTGGCTTTTGCTGGTTCCACAAATGCCATGAAGTTGTTTCCCAATACCATTTGGTAGACACTTGGGGTCCCATGAATAAGGCTCTGGAGCTTCTGGGGGTAGGTAGAGAATGTATATAGTTCTTGTGACAAGAGGTTGTATCTTTGCTTCAAGCAATGGCCCCATGTCGTAACTGTTGTAAAAAGAAGCCTCAATATAAATGCACATTGTCCATTTGAATGATGCCACTCTTGGTACACGATCTCTCCAAACAGCAACCAAAGCTATAAGCATATCCATGATAGACTGCACTAAGTCTCACCAATTCTTTACTTCTACTTATGGTGCACTAGCTTCATTACTGACATATTTTGGTTTATTTTCCCTCTTGTTTATTCTTTTCTCCCCTCTTTTTATTGTCTATGGTGGTGGTGGTGGTGGTGATGATGATGATGTATGCATGTGTGTGTGTGTGTGTGTGTGTGTGTGTATCTGTACATGTGTGTGTGTGTGAAGGGTTTCATTAATACAACTCTGACTATCTTAGAGTTCCCAACACAAATCATGATATCCTCAAACTTGTTATCCTCCTGATTCTGCTACTGGGTCTGGCTCTTCTAGCCGACCTTGACCTCTTACTGGACATATTCAAGAAACACAAAAGAAGTGGCAAACCATTCCTCACCTCACCCTAGCTTTGTTCTAGAACAGCAAGTAGCTAGCTGATCAGGAGTAAGATTATCCAATACTTGTCCTTTGACCAGTAAACTTTCCATGGGCCTACGATCAAGCTAAGCTAAGATTATAACATCCTAACTAACTTATAGACTTGAGAGAAATAAGAAATGCTCACTCTTCCCATCCACTAAGTTTTAGGGGTATTTTATTGTATAGCCTTATTGGGTCAAAAACACTCAGTCTTTGAAGTTTAATTCCAATTAGTGACAAACATTCTCTCACTACTCTTATAGAAGAGGACACTCCTTTCTCATCTCTCCGAATATTACTTTCTACTACCTGTGCTCTTTGTTTTCCTGTGCTATTTGGACACTGTTGGTTTCAAGAAGATACTGGTGGAATGAAATCCTGTTGTTTCATGGAATCACTGATGATGTTAGCAACCATCATTAAATACACAACTGTGAGCCACCCATCAGAATTTATACCCTACGCTGTAGGGTTTTAGGTTAATAATGTTCACATTTCAGCACATTTAAATGTACCATTTTGTTTGGATGTCTATGGTTTCTAATAAGAAATACTGTTTCTTAAATCGTCACTATAAGGGAAGGAGTAATATGTCCCTCACTTCTTTCAACACTTTCTTCTTTAGTTTCAGAAGTTTTACTATGATATTTGTTTTTATGGATTTAAGCTTGCCCTTTCTGGAGATTACTCACTTTCTTGAATCTATAAAGTTAATGTCTTTATGGCATTTAAGGATGTTTGCAACCATTATTTGTTTTTTGAGAAAATTTTTAGTTTTACTTTCTTTCCTCCTTTCAATATTTTAATTCAAATAGCTAGATCTTTTGTTAGAGCCCTCCAAGTCCACAGGTCTGCTTATTATTTGTCAGTATATTTTAATATTGTTCACATTAGTCATTTTCTATTGCTTCATGCTCTAGTTCATAAATCCTTTCCTTTATCTAATTATATTTATTTAGGCTGTTAATTAATTAATTTATTTTAATAACTGAAATTTTAGTTCTAAAATTTCCATCTTTATATGTTGTAGAGAAATTTTAATACAGCAACATGGCTGTTATGGCAAGGGATCATATCTAAAG
>NC_034613.1:38499524-38523406 GCF_900095145.1 Mus pahari | reverse complement strand
TGAGTCAGTTGAGTGCAGAGCAGTTCAGTTGAATGGAGTTCCATCCAGTGGAAAAAAGACAGCATTTTCAACAAATGGTGCTGGCACAACTGGCGGTTATCATGTAGAAGAATGCGAATTGATCCATTCTTATCTCCTTGTACAAAGCTCAAGTCTAAGTGGATTAAGGAACTCCACATAAAACCAGAGACACTAAAACTTATAGAGGAGAAAGTGTGGAAAAACCTTAAAGATATGGGCACAGGGGAAAAATTCCTGAACAGGAAAATTCTTTAAAAAATTCTAGTCTTGGGAAGTGGAGAAGAGAGGATCCTAGATTTAAGCCTAGCAAATTATTCGTGTGTTTAGAGATCTGAACATGACCTCTAAGGAAAAAAATAAGGGAAGAAGAAAATAGGCATTTTCCTCTTGTTTTCAGGAGCTTGAGGACTAGCACAGCTTTGGAGGAAAGAAGGAGGCTGACATTTGTTTAGTTTCTGGTACTTTCCTCTCATAAGCAGGCCACAGGTTCTAAACTCAATGAGCCTTACTTTTCTGTCTGTAAAATAGAAATAGCAATAATACTTATGTCAAAGCATCATCGTAAAAATTCACTGGATCATGTAAGTGTTGTATTTGTGATCTAAATACAATTACTTTTTCAATTCATTTCTATTCTGAAGTTGATAAAATATTCTATATGTACAAATGTATAAAGAAGCCTCTAGCTCACTCCTGTCCCCCAGGCAATCAGTTCTCCCCGCAGGAGATCACTGCAACCATCAATTTCTTGGGTGTTTTTTTTGGGGGTGGGTGGGTGGGTGGGATAGTATTTGAAATGTAAATGAAGAAAATATCTAATAAAAAATTTTAAAAGGGGATATTTATTCTAATCATTTCATACAGAGCTAGTTTCTTTTTGTCTCCTTTATAATCTAACAGCGTCTAGAAGAGAGCTGGGTCCTTTGCAAGGGCCAAGGTGTAATTGTCCACTGCTGTGTAGAGCGTTACACAGAAATAGGTAGTAGAGAAAATTGGACTGGGTAGAGTAGTACCAGATGTTTCTGGGGGTGGGATGGGGGAAATGTTTGCCAGTCTATCTTTATACAATTGCCTCTTTTTCCATAAGAGGTAAGTACAGGAACTTTTCAATTAACAGAAGGCTCATTACTTGGGTACAAGTTAATATAAGTTTTACTGTTACCAGCACTTCTTCAAAAGTGCTGAGACAGGGACTGCAGACTTCACTTATCCCAACTGAAAAGCTAACCAAGCAGAGGAAACCAAACTAATAATGTAGTTGATATTGTCAACTGCTATACATACACACATAGAGGAAAACTGTATTGACATAATAATAATAAATATGTAAAGAAAGTTCGTGGTTTACCAATAAAATCATTTACCATGTTGCTGACTTTACTGGAAAATGATGCTTTATTACCAGTCTCTCAATTTGATTGATACCTAATTAAAAATTCACTAGGCTCAACTTCAGCTACCTCAAACTATATTAAAGTCAGTGCTGTAGCACTGGAAGCCTAATATCATTTAAAGCCAAAGCAAGCACAATCATTTATTTAAAGCTTATGGAAACAGTTCTGAAAATGACAAAGTTGCACACAATCTTTGTCCACACACAGAGAAACAGAAGTGTGGCCTAGTGGAAGGATCTAGGAGGAAAGGCAAGGCTAATCTCAGCATTGGCTCTGTTACAGAAGAACTGCATGGTCTGGAGTAATTCTCTCTTCTCTGCACCCTGGTTTATCATTGAGCTAATGCAATAAATCTTTATTTCTTACCTTATTGAGGTTTTTGCTAAATCCAGCAACTAGATGTACATAAAGCAGTTCAGAAAGTTTAAAACTGTACCCAAATACAGTGCCAAAGGCTTTTAATAAATAAAGTATATAAGGCCTCATGTATCCCCAGGTTGGCCTCTAACTTACTTAACAGCCAGAGATCACCTTGAATTACGTCCACCTCCCAAGTTCTGGGATTACAGGTGTAGAGCAGCACATCTAGTTTGTATGGTGTTATAGATCAAATTCAGGACTTTGCACATGTTAGGCAAAAACTGTAGAACTGAGCTCTATCTCTACTCCCTTAAAGTTTTTCATGAACATTTACTATGTACTAAAAGTGGTATGCCAATAAGAGTATAGAGAAGCACAAACTAGGACTTCTGCCCTCAAGATGAACTACTGGATAATTACCATTACTGTGGTGTGTTACTAAAGCCAGGGGTAAAATACAGGCAGAGAAGGTGGAACTAACACAATCCAGGCCTTTGTTATATCCTCATTGCTTCTCTCTTAGATGTCCAGATGTCACATGGAAGACCTTGGAGTTGAGAATGGGTGGTAGAACAGAATATGTTAAAGGAGGATGATTGACAGGTAGAGACTTGTAATTAGAAATAAAAGGTTTGGTAGGAAAGAGAAAATGGATCTTCTGCCTAAATGCTGAATCCTGTGAAGGGTAGGAAGGGAACACCTTTTAAGGCTAGAAAACAAATGAGATGACTTTAGAATGATAAACTAAGAAAATATGAACTTCACATAGTTTGGAGTAAATATAGATTCAACTACTTGAAAGAGTAGTCTAGAGCTAACATATAGAGAGGTTAAAGAAAAGCTGGCATGCAGACAGAGATGTTAGGGTTTCAGCAAAGCTATGCATATCCAGCTAACTCACTCACATCTGGAAGGATGGTGACATGGGCAGCTAGGTGTTGGCTTACAGGAAGTACAGAGTCTGCTAAATGACCCATTATGACTGCTAGCCAAGAGTGTTCTAGAGGTACCTCATAGTAGCTTATGAGAGCCAAATGTTCTGTTTTCTGAAAGCTATGCCAACCTGTTTTTAAATCAAACTAACTTGGGGCTTGGGAGAAAGCTTGTTGAGTAAAATCCTTGCTGTACAAACACAAAGGACCATGTTAGTTTGGTAGCACACAGTTATAAGTGGGTCATAGCAACATACATTTGTAGCTCCAGTGCTGGGAGGGCGGTGGAGACAGAAGAATTTTGAGGGCTTGCTAGTCCAAAATGGCAAAGTTCCAGGTTCATTGAAAGACCATGGCGCACAAAAAAATAAGGTGAAGACAATGATGTCTGGCCATAAATATGAATACTTGTACTCATTTGCACATACGTGTAAACTTGGTTAAATTGTATAAAATAAATAAGGGTAACAAATACTCAAAGCCATCATTGCTTAATTATTTGATTTTATGTGTATCTATGCTCCTATTTTTCCTTTTGATAGAAATGTACATAATATTATGCTAGTGTATGCATTTTTCCCAACTCTATATTCAGTGATGTCAATTACAAGCTTGAGAATGGCCATGATAAGAATATTTACACCATGGAAATCAACAAGAACTGCACAGCAGTACATTTTCCTCCTGAGAGCTAGTTCTTAAACATCTAGCATTTGGCCACTGGGAAATAAGTGGGTAGTTCCTTCCTCATTAGAGCAATACTACAGGCATTCATTTAGAATCCCAGCTTTCCCTATATTAACCAACCAGCTGTGTGGCTTTAGGCACTAAGAAGCTGAGCTAGTTCCAAAGTGAGGATGATGCTAACAGCTTCACAGAGATGTTAGTAGATGGTAGCATAATAATTAACATTGCTGGTAAAACAAAACAAAACAAAACAAAACAAACAATGACAACAAAAACCTTGAGACTATGAGCTAAAAATGGGAGTGGAGAAGAAGGTTCTGAAAGGGATGGGGCAGTGAAACTGAAATCTAGATCTGTGACACAATGGGGGTATCATATCATTTCTACTAAAACAAGAGAAAAAATTAAATCCCCATGTTATTTAAGGCATTATTACATTTTATTTGCGCTTTTACCAGGCACAACTAATTCTTATCAGGGATTACCTAACAGGTTAATTTTGAAGACTGCATGTATTAATACAACAATAACCCAGTGCTTGATGTTAGAGCATGATGCAGCATATCTAATCATTATGAGTTCACCCTGGGAATAAAGAGAAATGGGGGCCATTAGCATTGTGCAGGGATAATGCTAGCATAACATATTCAGAGGCAGGACATAAGGGGCATTGTGGGATACAGACTTCTGTCACATTCTTTTGGGACAATTGTCAGAGTCCAGGGAGAGGAGACCCCATGGAATATTTGGATTGTACTGGCACATTCTGGTATAATATTTACATTGAGGACTAAAAGTACTAAGACAGATGAACAGGGTGCCAGCTGTGGTAATGGGACTTTCAGCATCACTTGGGTGACAGAAAATAGCAGTAACTTTGAGAATCAACAGCATAAGAGTATAGTCCAGATCTAGCATTCAGAAATGACATGGAAATAAGGTCTATGGTAGGAGTTGCAGAACAACCAGAGGATCCAGCCTCATCTAGTCTCTGCTATGAATTGAACGAGAAGCAATTTGGATGGGGCTAGATTTCTTCCAATTCTGCAAGTGGCAACTGAGCCACAGAAAGTCTGTCATTTCTCACGCAGGAGTGCATTTTTTCTGAGGCTGGTAGGCTTAGCATCACTCGACATCCATAAATTCCTGACCAACAAAGTCAAGTAGTTATGTAAGGCCAGAATATTTCTATAGGCCTGTACTCTATGACGTGAAGGGCATGAAGAGTAACCACTGTGATTCTACATCCTACTCTGGCGGCACCTTCCTTCCCCAGGGCAATTCAAAACTGGTTTACAGTAGAGGAGCATTAGCACATAAAGGTTTTATGTTTCCCAGATATGCGTTCTGTATTTGTTTTGTTGGGTTATTTTTTTTTTCCAAATCTGTAACGTCCTGGTCCTTTTCAGTGAGTCCATTAATAGTTTCAGTCTACTCTGACTCAAAGAAAGGTCCTTAGCATCCTGCAGTCTAGATGGCTGAGTGGGAGATCTAGTAGAGCATCCTTCATCCTTCCCCTTTCTGCTTCTGAGTTAAGTGCCCAGCTGTCTGTTATGGGTTTGGAGAGATCCCTGTTCTTACACTGGTTAGATTGACTTTTACCTAGTAACTTTTGCTGCTCTGCTGCTCTCTGTGTATACAGAAAGCACATGTAACTTTTACAGCCATATGCAATGGACAGAGACATATGTGCCCATTATAACTGAGTTCTCCCTCAAAGAGGGGGGACTCAGTTTCTCTCAGTCATCTCAGAAGTTTAGATTATCTAGCCTTTTTTTTCTGTGTGTCACTGTGACCATTCACTCTGAATCTCTCTAGGTTTCCTTATAGCTTACATTCCTCTACACAAAGCCACAGAGCTATCGTGTCATTTTCTGGGATTATACAGAGCAGTAGGAATCTAGGTTTGGAGTGTTGTCCCAATTTTTTCCCTCCAAGTTCTGTTACATAACAGTTTATTTTATGTCCTCTTTGTGCCTTTAGCTTTGGATCACAGTTATCAATTTGATGATAAAAGGAGACAACTCTCAAACATTACACAATGTTTGTTGTATAGACTTTGAAACTAACTTGGGTATGAGAAAGGACATTTTACTCACCTTATGGTAATTCTTCTAGTGAAGATGAAGATCACCACAAGACCAAACCCCTATTTACACTTGAATGTTCCAGTAGAAATAACCAGGAAAATAATTCTTCATGGGTCATTGGTGTATCCATCCCTGCTTAGGAAATCAAGCAGGCTCTCCTGCTGATAGAGGTGATACTGTGGTAAAGGGCTACAGTTATTCAAATGAGGAACTGACATATTCTTAATAAGTGTTCCACATGTAATAAAGTGAATTATCATGCTGTGTAAACTCTGGAAGGAAATTTCCCTAACTTCCCACTGCATAAAAAGCTTGTTTTATTAATATTCTGAATAACAGCATTCTGTAAGCAACTCATACTTTTTAGATTTACTCCTGTTAAAGAAAGCCATACTTAAGTGCTTGGAATTGACACTTGAGAATGAAACACTGGTGCAAATAATAGGGAAATTGTAGATGTATTTTATACCTTGCCTTCCCAAATCAAAAGGTCTCATAAATACAGTCTCTAAAAGTGTCGGTGGGGGAGTTAACATAACTGTACAAGCAATAAGCCTGACCTTTCAATGTAATTTATTTTCGATTTGCTCAATCCTTTTTTTATTAAAACTAGCACATCTGAAGCAGAATTAAATCCTATTATAACAGGTGTGCAATCATACCAGGTTCTCCCGGCCACCAGCCTGCTTTATTAAAAGTTACTTTGTTTTAGAAAGAATAACCTGATCAGGGCAGTGGGATAGCTTTGCCAAGTCGAGGATAGCAGGGGAAGGATAATTTTATTTTCTCCAGTGCAATCTGCTGCCAGTGAAATAAAAGAATATTTACGACCAGTTCTTTTGTGTTTGAAACGTCATGGTGGGACATAATCTCGCCTCTCTGTTTATAAAGGTTATTTCTCCCCAAGGTTATTTAAACCTGGTGACAAAGTGGGTCATCAAGCTGTTCTGTATCATGATTGACACATTACTTGCCTACAATCACTTTCTTTCTTTTTCTCCCTACAATCACTTTCATGTGCAGCTTTCATACTCCAGTGACCACTGGGAGGATAAAAACTCTATTGAGACACTACTTAGCTATGGGGCTATTTGGTAGCAACTGGCTTTCAGTATTGGCACATCATAAGGAACCTAGTTCTATGAAGTCCTTGAGCTTAAAAACTCACCTCGTTTTTAAGTGTTTGGGTTGTTGCCTCTATTTTCATCGTTTTATCTCTCTCTCCTTTGCTCTGCTTGGTCATCTCACATCTCAGCTCAATTTTAAACTTTTCCAGGAACGTATTCCTAATATGTACCCTTGGTTACAGCAGCCTGTTTTTTTTTTTTTTTTGCCCCAAATCTTAAAGACTGGTCACTGATCTGATAGATGTCATGTTAAACCATGCTCAGGAGAGAACTGATGTTCTAGGGGAGGAAGCCAAGCCAGGTTAATTTCCTTTTTCGTGACTTGGCTGGTGTATTAGGGCTTATCAAAGAAAAAGAATAGACAAGGAAGTGGCAGGAATATGCAACAAGTTTTATTTTGGTGATTTGTGCGGAATGTGGGAAAGCCCCTTGTAGCACAAAACCTTTAAAAACTATGGCTCAGGGGCCAAAAAGAGAGGGAGAACAAGGACCATCTAGGGGAGAGAAGAAATGATAGGGGAACCTTAAAATTCTGAATACTGTCACTTGGTAAGTAGTACACTGGGGAACCTGTAGGTCAGAGATCTCTGAAAAATCAGAAGGAGTCTAATATCTTTTAAAATAGTATTTTTTATTCATTTTCGTTTATTTGTGTATATTTGTGTATTTATTATTCATTATTTGTTTATTTGTATACACACACACACACACACACACACACACACCATGGGTGTGTCCATGAATGTATGTGTCCATGTCTGTGGAAGCCAGAGGTGGATGGTACATATCTTCTTTGGTCACTTTTCATCTTATTCTTTTTTCTTTTTTTATACAATATATTTTATCATGATTTACCTTCCTCCAACTCCTGTTATATCCTCCCCATATCACTGCCCAATTTTATGTTCTCTCTCTTTATTAAAAATCCCCACAAAAGGAAAATCAAAACAAATAAAAATCTAATAAAACAAACTCCTACAAAAATGATAATCAAAAATAAACAAAAAACCAATAAAAAAGAAAAGCCAAAACAAAAGCATGTGTGTGCATACACACACACACACACACACACACACACACACACACACAAATCAAATCAAATCAAATCAAAACAAACAAAAAAACCCGTGGAATTAAATTTGTGTTGAACATCTATTCCTGGCCATAGAACCTGAAATATAGTTGTTAAATTCAGTAATACACCATTGGAGAAAAGAGATTTTTTCCTTTACCAGTGGGTATCAAATGCAAATAGCTTCTTGGTTCGAGGTGGAACCAGCACATGTTCTGGCATGAACATGTGCTGGTCTTATGAGTTCTGACACAGTCTCTGAGCATACATAAGTCTTATGGTGCCTGAGAGACACTAGTTGCTTGGTGTCCTGAATCAATGAATCATTTCTGGCTCTTACAGTCTTTTCACTCCCTCTTCTTTATAAATCCCTGAACCTGCATGGAAGGAGTTTGATGAAGACACTCTATTTAGGTTTGAGTGTCTCATAGCTTCTCACTGTTAGAACATTGTCCAGCTGTGGGTTTCTGTATTTATTCCCATCTACTCCAAGAATAATCACTGATTTAATGAGTATTATGATATTGTCATTTTTGTTATGTTCTTTCCTTTAGCAGAATAATAGGATTAGGTTTTTCCCTAGTCACATGACCCATCTTCTTTCATGTCCTTGACCTCTTTAGATATGTCAGGCATGGATTCTATTTCATTGGATTCTATTCCTTAAATCCAACCAAAAGTGGTTGATCACTCCCATAACATTTTTGCCATTATTAGACTAGTATTTTTCAGGCAGATCACTGTTGTAGGTTATGAAACTTGTACCTGGGTGATGATGATAATTACCTTTCTCCTCTGGTCTGGTAGCATGCATAGTACCATTCAGTTCTATGAATACTGGCCAATAATAAAGGTGAAACTTCTAGTTTGGCACCAGCTCAACTTCTCTGTGTTATATAAGAAGTAAATGTCGTCTTTTGCAATAGAGCTTCAAAAGAACAATCAATATCCTGGGCAATAACCTGTGATGTTTATAGCAGTCCATAGGATATTGTATTAGTCAGGGTTCTCTAGAGTCACAGAACTTGCAGATAGTCTCTATATAGTAAAGGAATTTATTGATGACTTACAGTCTGCAGTCCAAATCCCAACAATGGTTCAGTAGTAGCTGTGAATGGAAGTCCAAGGATTTAGCAGTTGCTGAGTCCCACACCACAAGAAGGCGAAAGAGCGAGAGCTCAACTCCCTTCTTCCAATGTCCTTATATGGTCCCCAGCAGAAGGTGTAGCCCTGATTAAAGGTGTGTGCCACCACACCTTTAATCCCAGATGACCTTGGACTCGGAGATCTCCCTGTCTTAATCTTCTGGATTCAATCACCACTGTGTCTCAAGATCTCCATACCAAGATCCAGATCAGAAACTTCTATCTCCCAGCTTTCAAATTAGGTTCACTGGTGAGCCTTCCAATTCTGGATTGTAGTTCATTTCAAATATAGTCAAGTTGACAACCAGGAATAGCCACTACAGATATCTTTGGTCAATGATTCAACAAGATATAACCCATTTCTAGCACTAGATATTTTAGTTGTTGGAAAAGATGCCTACTTGGGTCATTGTCTCCTCCATTATGTGGTGACTCCATTTAGTTGCCTTTTATATATGTACATATTTTAGAAAGTTAATTTAAGATGTTCACTTGACTGGACTAAAAGTTGCAGGAATGTTTTCAGTAAACAATATTTCTTGGTGTATTTGTGAGAGTCTCCTGCAAAGATCAGTGTTCAGACTGTCAACTTAAATGAAATAGATGGGCCTCCTCATTGTTGGTGTGTATCATTCCATCTGATGCAGATTTGAATGCAGCAAAAATGTAGAAGACAATTGAATTCATTCCCTCCTGGATGCTTGGCTTGGGACATCTCTTCCCCTTGGCATTCTTTTTTCTCACCTCTCTAGACTTGAATTAGAATCTATTCCATCAGCTTCCTGCCTCTCAAGTCTTCAGACCACACCACACTGCTTTTCTTTAGTTTCCATCTTAGAGGTGGCATATTGTGGAGATAATTACATAGCCCATTGTAACTTGTACCTGGGTGATGATGATAATTACCTTTCTCCTTTAAGGACAAAGGTCTTGAATCTGGTAGTTCTAACCTGTTAGACTCCACCAGCTATCCAGCTGTGTCAATTAAAGAGATGAGCAATGGTGAAAACTAGAGAAAGGACATTTCATCAATGCATGCACTGTGAGGAGGAGTCCAGTGACAGCAGGTTCATCTTCAATGAGCTGACATGAGTTTTAGATTTAAAGAGAGGAAGAGCCGTTGGAAGGGTGTCTGGAGCCATTTTACCTGCTTCTGTGAAAGCCTACCTGTCAGGCAAAGTCAAGTCAGGCCAGGGGCTGAATGTTATGTTAATCTTGGAGGAAGGAAGAAGAGGAATAGGGAGGCCTCCTGATGGGAATAGATATCCAATCTATATCAGCCATTGTCTCTGCTATCTTTTGACTTTGTTTCCCAAGTTATTGTAAAATATATAAAGCCTAAGAGAATTAAACTCGAGGTTGCCGCAGTATTCCCTGGACAGCCCTCCCGATTCCTAACTTTTGTCTCTGAGTCTTCTTTTCTGTCTTTCCTATAATCATCCTCACTCCCCCGATCAGAAGACTGCTCCATCTTGCATCAGTGCAACCAGTGCAGAAGGGGACAGACAGTATGGTATCTCTCTCTGTCTCTGTGTCTTTCTCAGAAGTGTTGTGAATCTAACCTAGAGTCTTGAACATACTAGGTTAACATTCCACTGCTGAGCTATGTCTCTAGTCTCTCAGGATGTTGTCCGGTTGATTACCATCTCAATTCTGGTTCTTCAAGATAGTACAAAGAAGTTATCTCGCTATTGCTATAATTTGTCAATGTTTGAGAGGAGCAATGTGGTTCCCATGAGATAATTACTTATGCCCCAGGATAGTCTTACACCATATATAATTGCTCTCATTTAGAGGGGGTTCTGTCCTGCAATGCTTTGCTGATCCTGAAATCTAATGTGACTACAGATTTAGGACAATGACTTGTCTCTGTGCTTTTGGATTTGAAGGGGGATAAGATAGATAGACACCCAGTCAGTCAGACAGACAGGCAGACAGGTAGGCAGATAAATAGATAGATAGATAGATGGATTGATTGACAAAGTGACCTTGAATGGTCAGTATGCTTATACAGATTCAAGCAGGAATTTTACCCAAATTAAAGCAGACAGACACAAAATGAAGGCAGAGATGTCAGGCCTGCATCTCATTTATAGTTATCTTGTGGGCTTAATTAAGGAGCCAGTGCTTTTTAGCAAGAGCAGCTTCTCTTTTCCTTCTCTTTATAATTCCATAAGGAATTATATATTCATTATGACATTTTGTACTTATATATCATCATTTTTATGCATATTCTCCACTGTCTCCCTTTGATTCCCTGTCTTGGAGATCCCCCCAAAAGCAGTTTTTAAGTACCTGTTACATTACGTTAAAATAAATCTCTTTATATTGTATATATATACAATATGGAAATGGATGATTATTATCCTTGTATGTGTCCATCTTCATGCTATTTGTTCACATCTCTTGGAGAACTTTAACTAATGAAGACTTTAGAATTGACTTTGGTTCTAGAGGAACAAAATATTAATGGTGCATGCCATAGTTAGGGTTTCCATTGATGTGACCAAGGCAACTCCTATAAAGGACAACATTTAATTGGGACTGGTTTCCAGGTTCAGTCCATTATCACCAAGGCAGTAAGCATGGCAGTGTTCAGGCGGGCATGATCCTGGAGAAGTTGCTGAGAGTTGTACATCTTGTTCTGAAGGAAACCAGGAGACTGGTATGATGGTTTAAAGCCCATCCCCCTCAGTGACACTTCCTCCAACAAGGCCACAAGTCCTAATAGTACATTACTTCCTGTGGGTCAAGAATTCAAATACATGAATCTATGGGGGCAAACCTATTAAAACCACTGCAGTGTGTTTTGTGAATTGGTCCTAGGGTTTCTGGAATTGGCTTTCAAATCTAAGTTTAAATTTAAGATGTTAAGGATTCTGTTTGTAGTAATGAAGAGCACACAGGTAGTCTATGGGTAACTTGGCAATGGAGATGTGTAACATTTCTTCATTTTTTAAAATTTACACTCCAGCTATTGCCCTCCTCCCAGTCCCCCTTCCCACAGCTCCTCACCCTATTCTTCCTCCCCCTGTCTCTGAGAGGATGCTCCCTCCCCCACCAGACCTCCTCCATTCCTAGGGCCTTAAGTCTCTTGAGGATTAGGCACATCCTCTTCCACTGATTCCATACCTGGCAGTCCTCTGTTATATATATGTGGGGGGGGGGGCTTGGACCAGCTCGTGTATGCTTCTGGTGGATGGCTCAGTGTCCTAGAGATCTCAGGGGTCTGGGTTTGTTGAGCCTGATTGTCTTCCTATGAGGTCACCCTCCTCTTCCACTTCCTCCATCCTTTCCCTAATTCAACCACAGAGGTCCCTGACATCAGTTCAATGGTTGGATATAAGTATCTGCATCTGTCTAGTCAGCTGCTGTTTGGGCCTCTTAGAGGAGAGCCATGCTAGGCTTCTATCTGCAAGCACATCATAGCATCAGTAATAGTGTCAGGCCTTAGTGTCTCCCCATGAGGTAGATTCCCAGTTGTGCTGGTCAGTGGACTGCCTTTCCCTCAGTCTCTTCTCCATTTTTGTCCCAGCAGTTCTTTTAGACAGGAACACTCCTGGGTTCGAAATTCTGACTATGAGTCAGTAACTCCATCCCTCCTCGTGAGGTCCTGTCTATCTACTGGAGGTGGACTTTACGAGTTCCTTCTCCTCATTGCTGGTCATTTCATCTAAGGTCACTCCTATTGAGTCCTGAGAGCTTCGCACCCCATTGAATACTCTTCTTTTGTTATTATTTTATTTTATTGTTTTAAATTTCATTTTATTTTTAATTCCTTTTTTACACTCCATATACCATTCCCCTTCCCCATCCACCTTCTGACTGCTCCATATCCCAAACCTCCTCCCCACCCAACCCCGTCTCCACATGGATGCCTGCAACCCCCACCCCACTTGACCTCTAAACTCCCCAGGGCCTCCAGTCTCTTGAGGGTTAAGTGCATCGTCTCTGAATGAGCACAGACTCGGAAGTCCTCTACTGTATGTGTGTGACTTCATATCAGCTGGCGTATGTGTTTGGTGATCCAGTGTTTGAAAGATCTTGAGAGTCCAGATTAATTAAGACTGCTGGTCCTCCTACAGGGTCATCCTTCTGAGTCTTCTGAATTCAACAACAGGGGTCGGCTGCTTCTATCCATTGGTTGGGTGCAAATATCTGCATCTGACTCTTTCAGCTGCTTGTTGGGTCTTTTGGAGGACAGTCATGATAGATCCATTTTTGTGAGCACTCGATAGCCTCAGTAATAGTGTCAGGCCTTGGGATCTCCCCTTGAGTTGAATCCCACTTTGGGCTTATCACTGGACCTTCTTTTCCTCAGGCTCCTCTCCATTTCCATCCCTGTAATTCTTTCAGTCAGGAACAATTATGGGTCAGAGGTGTGACTGTGGCATGGCAACCCCATCCTTCCGTTGATGTTCTGTCTTCCTGCTGGAGATGGGCTCTATAAGTTCCCTCTCTCTACTATAGGGCATTTCATCAAAGGTCCCTCCTTTGGAGTCCTGGGAGTCTCTCAACTCCCAGGTCTCTGGTGCATTCTGGGGGGTGTTCCCCGCCCCCCCCGGGCCTCCTATTTCCTGAGGTTGCATTTTTGCATTCATTCTGCTGGTTCTCAGGTCTTCAGTACTTTTCCCTCACCCAATACCAGATCAGGTTCCCCTCTCCCACCCAATCCCCCCCACCTCGTTCACTTTCCCTCTGAGGTCCTGTCCTCCCTCTCCTCTTGTGATTGCTTTCTTCTCTCTCCCAAGTGGGACTGAGGCATCCTCACTTGGACACTTCAGATTGTTGAGCTTTTTGAGTTATATGGACTGTATCATGGGTATTATGCTTCATCATCATCATCATCATCATCATCATCATCATCACTATTTTTGGCTAATATCTACTTATTAGTGAGTACATACCATGCATGTCCTTTTGGGTCTGAGTTACCTTACTCAGGATGATATTTTCTAGTTCCATCCATTTGCCTGCAAAACTCAGGAAATCCTCGTTCTTAATAGCTGAATAGTATTCCATTGTGTAAATAAACCACACTTTATGTATCCATTATTCTGTTGCAGAACATCTAGGTTGTCTGGAAATTAATCTGGAGGTTCTTCAGAAAATTGGAAATAGATCTAGCTGTAGACCCAACTCTACCACTCTTGGGAATATACCCAAAAGATCCCCCCCCCACCATGCCACAGGGGCATGTGTTCTACTAAGTTCATAGCAGCCTTATTTGTGATAGCCAGAAGCTGGAAACATCCATTGGCTACTCTTAAAGATTTACCACTTATAGAAATTAAGGGTTTGGGTAAATATTTATGTGATACAGCAGGATATTTTGTAAACTAATGAGTAAAATAAAATTGGCATTTAACTCCCAATGTGATTGGACAAAGTGCAGAAGGAAAAACAAGAATGAACTCAAGGACTTGAGCCCCAAGTAAAGTGCCAAGAAAATGCTCTGAAGGCTTTATGTATGCCCTAAGGGAGACCTTTTGCTATTATATCTTCAAGATTAAGACTGTTGATAATCACTCTGATTATCTTTCCAGATGTTGAACTTCCAGGCCTTCAGGGTATGCTATGTTAAAAGGAGGGCATTGTTGAACAAGAAAGAGGTCCTATTATTTGGACTGGAGATGAATGATACATCTCTGTTGAAGATAGGAACACTGAGCCCATAAATTCTAATGAGTCATTTTTTGCTAGTGAAAGTGGTCTTCTCACCAGACTTAGAGAGTAACCAACTCATCCCTGGTCATATTAGCTATCCCTTCCTTCTATAAGGGGGTTACCTTGGAATTGCCTGAGGAAATTATGATGACCTCTGGGGCAGCTGCTAAAAACAAAAGAAAACAAAACAAAAAACAAATTAGATTCTTATCACCTACTTCAACCCCTCTTTGTTTGCAAACATATAACTATTAAGTCTTTTTTTAGAAGTGGGCCATACATTTTATTCATAAATATATTGGCCATTTTTAAAATAAAACATATAAACAAAAATTAGAAATACATAATTAAGTACATTTGAATTCTTGTCAAAACAAGGAAACATTAATGAGTTATTTTAGAGTATCTGTTGAAAATGAAATCTTCAATAGCTGTTTCATAGTGTTTTGTTTTATTGCTCTTTAAAGCTGATACTATAAGATAAAGATAGCATTAATTCAAAATAGGTTCAAAGAATTTATTTTACAACTTTATGCTTATATAAATTTCAGAATTAAAAAAGATAAAAAGTTACAAAGCAGACAGCCTTCAGAATACACTGTGTAGCAGGCAGAGTATGTTTTAGTCAGCTGGAATGAAAGTCTTTGCTCTGCTGAGCAGTCTCTGCCAGCCTGCCACACTATTATGTGCTTTTAACATCATAAGCCCATTGTTTACTCATAGACAGTATATACAGATCAAAAGCCTGAATATTATACACATGATGCTCTACTTAGTTATATTTCTGACTTGGAAAAAAACAGATCACAAAAAGTTTCATTTTCTTAAATTGCTGTGCTTTGTTGGTGCTACTAAAGGGGTCTGCAACCCTATAGGTGGAACAACAATATGAACTAACCAGTACCCCCAGAGCTCGTGTCTCTAGCTGCATATGTAGCAGAAGATGGCCTAGTTGGCCATTGTTGGGAAGAGAGGTCCCTTGGTCTTGCAAACTTTATATGCCCCAGTACAGGGGAAGGCCAGGGCCAAGAAGTGGGAGTAGGTGGGTTGGGGAGCAGGGCGGGGGGAGGGTATAGGGAACTTTTGGGATAGCATTTGAAATGTAAATGAAGAAATATCTAATAAAAATTAAAAAGAATATATAAAAACAACATAAAAATTATTAATTGAATTTCCTTATGTTATAGTAACATGTTAAAAATAATGTATATGCGTATAACATGTAAGATTGCACATAATAATAAACTTGTGTAACTGAAAAAAAAAATGTTCCAATGATGACAGAAACCTCCACACTTTAAAGAAAAATTAAATTGAAATCTTTATTTTTGAAACATAAAGCTGGGGGGGAGGGCAAAATTTAAAACAAATTTATTCCAAACCAGCATGTGCAGGACAACTAAAATTAATGAGCACAAAATGTAACACCTTGGCCTATGATGATGTTGTCCACAATAGAATTTAAGTTCTAAAACTGCCATTAAGAGAGCACTGGTTAAAGTTAATCCAACATATTTCCTAAAAGCTGTTAGTAAGGTTATTCATAAAACTCATTTAAGGTAGCTGTGTTTTTCAGTAGCCTTTACAACAATCTAGCACTTGGTAGATTGGCACATGCTATAAAACTGTGTAACATTTTGTAAACTAGCTGTGCTTTTCAGTAGCTGAGTTCACCAACCGTGTAACAGAATTATAATGTTCTCCTAAGCTATACACATGCCTCACGTATACTAGTACTAATGGATTCCTCGGATACTCTTCACCAACTATAATAGGAGGAACATCTGCCTGTAGTTTCTTGATTGGTGTTTGTAAGATGTGAGACAGAGCTCTTAGCTCAAGTTAACCGCCCCATGCCACTGTGTTTACAATATTGTCACAGTACTTCCCAAGCTCTTCAGGTGTGTACATATCTCCTGTGCTGGGATTTGTTAGAAACGGCAGGAAGTCGTCTGAATGGCTTTGCATGTACTCAGCAGTCTGCCTCCTTAGGGTAGCCACAGTCAGCGCACAGTCTTGTTCTCTCAGCTGATCCTCAAGTGCTCCATACATGCAATGACCATCAGATGGAATATGTTTAATTTCCAACTCTCTGGCTGCCAATATTTGAGCAAGTTTTTTACTCTCAAGATGTCTGGCTTCAGATAAGTTCTTAATTTCAGCCTCTGCTATCCTTTCTTCCCGCTCCTTTTCCAATGCAGCCTTCTTTCCCCTTCTTTTTTGTGCTTTTGAAATCTGAGGTGGTTGATTCTCAAGTACCAAGTTTGAAATGTTAGCAGCAACAGAATCTATCTTACTATCCTTGAAAGTCAGCTTCAATTGCTCCAGTTCTTCCCTGTGTTTTTGCTCCTTTTCTCTCTCCAATTTAGCAACAGCTTCCTTGAGTTGCTTCCTCCTCTTCTTGTCGTTTTTAGGAACAGCGTTCTTCATTCCTTGAATTTTGGCTTGCAGCTCCTTCTTCTCTTTCCAGTGCCTTCTTAACAGCTAGCTGCTCCTCCTCCTCAAGTCCTTCAGCTAAGACCTCCTCCATGAAGACCAGGTGGCCAGGCACACGTGCTGGAGGAAATCGGCTACTATTAAGTCTTAAATGACCTGTAAATATAAAGTTCAATGTGTGATACATGAAGAGGTATGCAAAATTTCAACATATTTACTTGAGGTGTCTCATTTTCACAAGAATCTGCTGTGAGAGAAAATATTGGAATGGATACTAAGATTATAAAACAATGTTGGGAGGAACATAAACATGTATCAGGCAGAATCTATTAGTATGGACTCACTAAGTAGAATTTTTTTTAAATGTAGCCAGCCCATAGAGTTACAAAAAGGCAGTTAGGTTGTATGGTTGAAACTTGGCTTTAAAGATAGGCTGCAACTTGTAAACTGAAAATTACAAATCTGCCAAGGTACAGAGACAGATTTAAGAATTCAGGAATATTAGAATGTCACAATGAGTTGGTTACTTAATGTCAACTCAGCCACACTGTGGGGTGGGGGGGGCGTGGTTAGGAGGCATAACTTTCATCAATACTGTAAGAAATAAATTTGTGAGAATTTTGGCATCCTACAAGAACTTTCTTTTCTCTGAAGGCTAGGTATTACATTGAGAACTGCTACAATTGAAAAGAGTAATCAGGTTTTAGGGTGGCAGGGCCCAAGTAGCATCACTCAGGCACCAAAGACAAGAGGAGTGTTGGAGTGAGTCACCTCAGTAATGGATTAAAATATTCTGACTCATCTGCACTGGTCCCACAGATGTAAGGCGGAACAGTCTTCTGACAGGAGAGTGAGGATGATTATAGGGAAGATGGAAAAGAAGATGTCAGACAAAGGTTAGAAATCAGGAGGTCTGGCTAGACAGTGCTGCAGCAGCCTGAGTTTATTTGCTTAGGCTTTACATGCTTTATGATATCATGGGAAATAAAGTCACAAATGAGAAGAGACGATGGCTGATGTACATTGGATATCCATTCCCATCCAGTAGGCTCCCTGTTCCTCCCTATTTCTTCCTCCAAGATTAACCGAATACTAAGCCCCTCATCTTGAGCTTCAAGTGTATCTCCTCTTATCCATGAGTCAGCAGGCCAGGAAATCTGCCAGTAGACCTTGGCCTGACTTTCACAGAATCAGGCAAAATGGCTCCTAACACTCAACCAGATTTACCATTTTAACTACTAAATTCTTCCTTGAGACATATAAGCTTCAAAATTGAAGGTCATATGAATCAAAGTCTAGTTCTGGTCATGAACATAGAGTGATGGTTGGTTCCTCAATCAAGTCCTAGACTTGAGACAGTTTATAGACGCAGAAATTTTCAAATAAAATGGAGTCCTTCGAGAAACATTTTTCTATACCATTAATCTTGCTCCCACTTTTCCCCAACAAAACTTACATGAGTTTTATCAGGGTAACTTTATCCTGGGAAAAGTAAATAAGAAAAACTTTAAGGATCTACTGAACATGGATTTTTGAATGAACACTAGTTTTAGGAGACAAAAATATCATTGTGAACTATCAAAAATATCACAATTTAGTAGATTTTTTGACTCTCAAATGATAAATGGAATTTTAGGTGAGGAAAATATCATAGTTGATGTCTCTCCTTGAACCCATTTTGTTGTAATACACTAGTTTCAGAATATAAAATTGGAACAGACATACTCAGCTCTTATCAGAATCCATGGTAGGTCATTGGTTCACTGCCTATGTGTGAGAGCTATGATGATTTTAAAAAAAGGATTAATAGAAGTCAACAGAACTGTCTAACATGAAAAATTCATAAACTAAAAGCAGTATCACTTTCATAATATTGAATACTTTTATAATTAAAATTCAGCCCAGTCAGAATGGCTAGCATCAAGGAAATACATGACAAGTGCTGTTGAAGATATGGGTTAAAGGTATCCTTTACTCACTGGTAATGAGTAATGTTACCTGGTGCAGCCATTGTGGAAGGGAGTATGGAGGTTTCTCAGAAGACTAAAAACAAAGCTACCAAAGACACAGATATGCCCTTCTTCAGTCCATGCCCAAAGACAGAGATGCTTACCTATGTATACATCTTTATAAGTGCTCAAGTCACAGTAGCTAGGGAATGGAACAGTGTAGCTATTTAACAACAGATGGATGAAAACCTGCAGCATGTGTACACAATGGAACTTTATTCAACCATAAATAAAAATGAAAGTATAACAGTTGCAAGGAAATGAATCTAATTGGAAGTCACTATATTGAGCAAAATAAGCCAGACTCAGAGATAAGTATCACATGCATTCTCTCATAGGCATATTTAAGACTTTAATTTTTATGTGTTATGTTTGTATGTATGTATGTATGTGGTGAGGTATAGGCAAACATCAAAAAGGAGGAAAAAGTTTACCAGAAGGGAAAGATGAAGGAAAGGAAGAAAGAAACTGTAAAGGCATACATAGTGCATGAAAGCAGAAACAAGGAGGGCACTGGGATAGAGGAAATATATCTACCTATAAGAGGAGGTCAGCTGGGCAAGATGCGAAAAATCACAAGTTTTCTGTACAAACTTAATAAAAAAAAGCAATATTATTTTTTTTGTGCAAGAGAATGAGATTTAGTGGTGAGGATAGAGAGAATCCCTTCTAAGGTGAAGAATAAGTGATTACATCTTAGTAGTTCTGCAACTAAAAGAAGGGCTTTGAATTAAAGTCAATGCATTTACTTTTGAGTGGACTATCCTAAACACTAGCCAAGTGACCTAAACATGTGCTAATTTTTACCTGGACCCACAACAGGTGAAGGAACTGCTACATATCATAAAAAACATTGGCTCAATAAATCTGTATGGCCTTTTGAAGCCTCAGTTACATTGTCAGGTAGGTAGCAATAATGTACATATCCAGGGAGATTCTTCTAGAAGTCTGTGTGTACTCTGTGCCAACATCCACAGTGAAGCATCTCCCATATCTAAGATTTACTCATCCAGGAATCCAAGGAACAGAAGTGAGAACAGCAGCATCCACAATTATCATCTGTGATCTACTAGACAAAATTGAGTTTCTTATTTCCTGTGACTTTATGCTCAATGGTCTTAGTTGCAAATACAGGAACTTGTTCATCTGAAAAAATGAAGTTAAGACTGCTGGCCAGATACTTTGAAAATTTCATTGCTCTGAATCTAGAAGTGGAGAAGGGTCCAATGGTGCTCATGGAGTGACTGATCCTGACCACATTAGAAAACTTGAGTGCTACCACAGAGTGGGGATCAGGAAGTGGATGTTTGTAATACAGGGAAACCCGTGAAACAGGTGACTCCTTTGGGTATCTTTTTATTTTTTTATTCACTTTACATCCCAATCATATCCCTTCCCTCCTCTGTTCCCAGTCCCACCCTTATAAATCCCGCCCCCCGCGACTGACCCCACTTTTTTTCGGATCTGTGATCCAGATTAATGGAAAATTGCAAGTCAGTACAACTAAGATTAGTATTAGCTGAAGCCATTCAGAAATGAACATTTAGGAGACCTTCAGGGGAAAAGTTCATGTAGCCAAATAAATGTATTTGATGTATTAAATGTATTTTCTACTTAGCATATTTTCTATTATTTTAATTGGAAATAGTTTTTTTCATACAATATATTCTTTTTTGTTTGTTTGTTTGTTTTTGAGACAGGGTTTCTCTGCCTAGCTCTGGCTGTCCTGGAACTCACTCTGTAGACAAGGCTGGCCTCAAACTCAGAGATCCCCCTGCCTCTGCCCCCCCTCCCAAGTGCTGGGATTAAAGGCATGTGCCACCACGCCCGGCCTTATACAGTATATTCTTATCCTGGTTTCTTATCCTCAACTCCTCCCAGGTACTTTCCACATGTCCACATCTCACCACCCAACTCTACACACTCTCATTAGGAAAAAAATATCACTTAAAGTAATTAAATAAATTATGGTAAAATAAAACAAATTAACCAAAATCAAGCAGATATTTAACAACAAAAAGAATGGGTTCATCTGTATGTAATGCGACTATAAGTCAAGAAGCATCTGCACATTAAGCAAACACTGACACAATTAGATTTAGAAATAGACTATTTAACAATAATAATATTTGGACATATCAATCCTCCACTTTAAAAAACCGCATGAGAGAAAAAAAGTGCAAGTTATTTATATTGACCTAAGTGACATTTATAGAAAAAAGTCTCCAACAACTTTGTAATAATATTTTCATATATGATAATTGGTCTTGAATGTTTTTCATCTTACCAAGTTGTCTGTTTTATGTGCTTGACCTTCCAATACTTGTGACTGATTGGAAGTGAGCACCTTTCTCCTTGTTAGTAACATGTTTAGAAATGCATTGTGATAAATTTTATTTTGCTTTCCTTGTTATCCACTTATTATTTTAGGAAATATTGTACCCCAGAAGTTGGCACTGATTACAGTTACAGAGAATGGCCAAGACTGACAGATTGTTGTCATGTTTCCAGCTAGAGTTATGAAGAAGGGAAGATTTTTTTCCAAACTCTTGAAAGATAATTATATTTGATGAATTTATACAGAGCAAGACAGAAGTATAAGATTCCCCTTTTGCCTTTTTTTGGCATTAGAGACAGTGTTGAGGCCTGCACATAGGTGGTTTACCTGTTAAAAGCACTTGATGCTTTTGCAGAGGACGCAAATTCAGTTCCCAACAACATATGTTGGCTCATAGTTGTTGTGTTTTATAAATATAAAGAGAGAAGGAATATGTTTGATGAGTGTGCAGGCAGGTGTGGGGGAAGAGGATGCCTCTGTGGGCCCATGCTACAGTATAGTACAGAATAGAGTTTATTCAGGACATGAGGAGGGGAGATGAGATGGTAGTAGAGACAGAGAGAGAGAGAGAGGAAGAGGGAGAGGGAGAGAGCGAGGGGAAGGGGTCATGATCTTAGGGATGGGGAGAAGAGTGGGGAGAAAGGGGGAGTAGGACAAGAGGACAGAGTGAGAGCAAGAAGGCAAGCAAGAGAGCAGAGGGGGCAAGCAGCCCCTTTTATAGAGTCAGGCACACCTGGCTGTTGCCAGGTAACTGTGGGGCGGAGCCCAATAGCCATTTGTAACTCTAGTTCTGAGTTCCATGGCACATATATGCATTTGTGAAAAACACTCATAAACATCAATTAAAAATCTTAAAAGGCAATTTTATTAATGATAATTTTTATTATATAGTAAAGTAGAGGAAATAGTGTCAGGACTGCATATAAGAGCTTGCTCTAACCATTATCACTTCATGGTGAGCCTTACTTTATTGACATTTCCTTACCTATTTTTCATTATCACTAATTTTTATTCTAGATATTATATTATGAATCTCTCTCTTTTTTTTTTTGTAAAATCTTGTAGTCAGGCAGAGAGGTACATGATGGCCCTGCATTGAATTATGAGTTGGGAAGTTCATCCTCTGATTACTAAGAGATATGGGGAAATTGTGATTTTTTTGTTGTTGTTCTCAGTTTCTTTCTGTGGAGTCTCTCCACAATGACCACACCGTACATTAGAAACATCTAAGGATCTGTAGGAAATATGGAACCTCTTGGGAAATGACCTTTCTTTAATAATAAAAAAGGACTGGAAAGATGGCTCACTGCTCCTTCACTGAGTGATTGCTGTCTGTGGTTCTAATGAATACAAAATACTAGATAAAATATATTTTGCTGCTTTAAATGTTATATTAGCTCTGTATTAGCAGCCTAAGTCATGATCATTAGTAACCTAAAGAGATTGTTTTTGCCTAAATCATCCCTTTAAAAAACTATGCATATGTAAGTGTGTGTGTGAGTGTGTGTGTGTGTGTGTGTTTCTTTTGTGCATGAGTGCATGTGCTTGCATTGAGCTGTCTTTCCAGGCCCCCACCCCCAAACTATTCTTGTTTTGTTGTTTATATTTTGACTTTTCTTCTTGGTTCATATGCATTTGTCTTTTGTCTTAGAAGTCAGGATTACTTGTAGTAATTAAATGATGCTTAATGAAAGTACTTCGGTGTAATGATAGCATGGATTAATAAAAGCAATCACTTTAAATTCATATTGTATCTTTTCTCTGAAATCTCAAGTCCTTACATAAAGACTGTCAAATTTGAGGGAACCCAGGAGATAAACCTTGGTGGAAAGAGTGCTATATCACTCTTCTGAACCCCAGTGGAGGCAGCTGAGTGCTCTGGAGGACTCTCCATACCACAGATCCTCGGGATCATGGTCCTTGGGATCACGGTCCTCGGGATCATGGGTAAGTGGAACACAATCAATTCCAGAGACTCCAGCAGGGGCTTGTGCCAGCAGGAACAGGGATAAAGGAACACTGCCCGCACAGAGGCAGGGTTCCTGTCCGGTCGCAGCCATCCCTGCCATCTTTCTTCTGAACCCCAGCGGAGATAGCTGAGCACTCCAGAGGACTCTCCACACCACAGGTCCTTGAGATCACGAGTCCTCTGCATCAGGCAGGGAGAGTCAGCCTACAGGGAGGGCTCTGACCCCAGGACTCAGAAGGAGGATCAGAGCTCCAGACTCTTGGACACCTGCCTTGCAAGAGGGGAGCTTGCCTGCAGAGAGTGCTCTGACCAACGGGATGCAGGGGAGAGTTGGATTCCCAGGAGTGCTGACAGGGGCTAACAGAATCACAGGAGGATCAAACTCTAGCCAGAGACAGCTTGAAAATTAACACCAGAGATTTCCAGATGGCAAAAGGGAAATGTAAGAATCTTACTAACAGAAACCAAACACACTGGGCACTATCAGAACCTAGTACGCCCACCACAGTGGGTCCTGGATACCTCAACACACCCGAAAAGCAAGATGTGGATTTAAAAATCATATCTAATGATGGTGGTAGAAGATTTGAAGAAGGACATTAATAACTCACTCAAAGAAATGCAGGAGAACGATG
>NC_034613.1:38497844-38499513 GCF_900095145.1 Mus pahari | reverse complement strand
CTTTATATGCCCCATACAGGGGAACACCAGGACCAAGAAGTGGGAGTGGGTGGGCAGGGGAGCAGGGTGGGGGGAGGGTATAGGAGTCATTCGGGATAGCATTTGAAATGTAAATGAAGAAAATATCTAATAAAATAAGTTAAAAAAGAGTGCTATATCAGTAAAAAAACAACAACAAAACCCAGACACATTCTTTTAGATGCAGAATCTTTCTACTCCAGACCTAATGCATCATAATGTACATTTCATTTGATTGTTTTATTTTATATTAAAATATGCTTACTGTCTACATATATTAATCATAAAAAGAAATTTTTTCATTATGGCACTCCATATATGAATAAGATATTCTTTGTTTTCTTATCTGCCCCCAGTACCCTCTTTCACTTTCAAATTTCTTATTACTCTCCCTTTAGCTTTCATGTTCTTTTCTTTCATTCCTTGATGTCACAAATGAGAGAAAACGTGATACTTTTTGATAATTGGCTTATGTCACTTAGCACGATTGATCTCAGAATATGTATTGAAAACTGTGATCTGTCACTAATGAGATTGCTCAGCAGGTAAAGGCACTTGCTGTTAATTGTGATAACCCACGTTTGATCTCTAGGACTCACATCAAGTACTGACTTCTTCAAGTTGTCCTCTGAGTTCTACATATATACCATGGCAGGTGAGTCTCTACGCTTCTCCATGAATGAATAAATAAATAAACCTCTGAAAAGAGATACACGTGATTCATATGCATGTAACACTGCAAATGTTTGAAATAGTTTGAAATGATTTTAGCGGTTCCATTGGTGCCAGGTGTTTACTCTCTTTGCAATAGCAAGGGTTGGGATTGGGGTTCCAACTATAAATTAGGTTGGGAACTCAGAAATGACTGACCTCAGGGCTCAAGCTATGCTATAAGTACCACAAAACATGCCTTAGAATAATTTGTGCTGACTTTCTGGAACAAGTCTCATTTTAAAAAATTCATCTATCAACTAATCTCAATCTTGATTTAGCTTACTGCTCACCACTGATTTCAAATGATTCTATCATGTGATCCGTTTATTCCTAATCTTCTATTTAATTAAAATATAATCATATTACTTTTTGCTTCCATTTCTTCCCTCCTACCCTTCCCATGCATTTCCCATTCCCTCCCAAAATCATACTCCTTATTTAAAACCATTGTTCCTACTCATGCATGGAAGTGTATAAACATGTAGAACAACCTGCTGAGTCAGTTGTTCAATGTTGCCTGCATATGTGTTTCTAGGGATGGCCATTTCATATTAGATAACCAGTTAGGAGGCTCATCCCTAAAGTTGACTAATTCTTGCTTCTTAGTAGTTGTTACTTACTTGTAGCTCTTCATCTAAGCTGAGTTGTCAACTGTTGTTGAAATTGTTGAGGTAACCTTTAGGCAGCCATAGTTTTGAGATATAGGTGAAACTTTTTTTGTTATTTCTATTTTTAAATTTTTTTTCATTTTTTGTTATTATTATTTTCCTTATTTACATTTCAAATGCTATCCCGAAAGTTCACTATACCCCCTCCCCGCCCCTGCTCCCCTACCCACTCACTCCCACTACTTGGCCCTGGCCTTCCCCTGTGCTGGGTCATATAAAGTTTGCAAGACCAAGGGGCCTCTCTTCCCAATGATGGCTTATTAGGCCAT
>NC_034613.1:38491165-38497833 GCF_900095145.1 Mus pahari | reverse complement strand
TTCTGTGGTCCACATTCTTGCTAGCGCAGACTGGAGCCTAAGGTAACCGGAGTAAAGATGGCTCTCCTGCCAGCTCAGGCCTTGAGACTCCTCCTGGGAGGACACCCCTACTTGGGCAGGAGAGGTGCCGGGTGACTGGTGTCAGAAGCTGTTTAGCTTCTGCAGGCCGCCCTCTCTCTCTTTTTTGTTATTTCTAAGACACAAAGTCTCACAGCAGACTTCTTGGACCTTTACCTCTTAAAATCTTTCTGCTGCTCTTCCATGTTATACCCCGAGCCTTAGGTGCCCCAGTTGTGCAGTAGATGATCAATTAGGAGTGGGTACTTTGTGAGGGTTTGTTCTCTGTATTTTGACTGGTTGTGATTTTTGTATAGTGGTCCCTTCTATTGCAAAGAAAAGTTTATTTGAGACAAGAGCAAATATTTTCTGTAGGTAAAGGATAAATATGTAGGGTGCAACTAGGAAATTATACTTGTTTAGGAAATTGGCAATACTAGGTTCTCTTTTAATTTTTATGACTTCTCCATCCATGAGTAGCTGTCTAGGTTCCCAGTTAGTACCAGGCATCATTCCCTCCTGTTAAGTGAGCTTCACCCCCAATTAGACAGCTGTTGGTTACTTCCAACATAAAAGGGCCACTTTTACACTATTGTTAAAATGTTGCCAGTCCCATTATTGTTTGTGGTTAATAGGTATCACAGCTGGGTAGGATTACAGAATATTCTTCTCTCTCATGGAAGCTTCTGCTACTGCTGAAAGCCACTCCTCAAGAATGAGCCTTCCAGATTAGTTTGTGCTTGATTGTGCTAAGTCCTGTGTCCAAAGTGCTTCATGTCCTCAGCAATAGGGTATTACCTTCAAATTCTGGGACACAAGCAAGGGTAACAGCAATAGTCTATATCATTTTGTGGATATCTTGAACATCCCCTGAACAACAACTTGAGAGGTTTCTCATGAATAGTAGTGGGGATTTGTGTTAGTCCATGTTTATGGAAGGAGCACTATCATTCCAAGTGGCATGGCTTCTTTAAACTGTGTGTATGTGTGTGTTAAATGTATTATATATAATTTAGGCAAATATAAACTAATGACTCCTTGTGTCTTTTTCAAGAATCCTTAGTTTTATTTATCCCTCCTTCCTACCCTCTCTCTTCTCTCCCCAGTTAAAGCCTCCACCCTATTTTCCAATATTTTCATAACACCTTTCATTCCCCAGTCTAGAGCTCCATCTGTAACTTCTTGGAACCTTTTTTATTTTTCCCTTTCTTGTGGTTACTCCGTGTTATATACTCACATTTATAGATTCAGAGCTAAGAACCACAACTGAGAGGTAGCATGTGACACTCATCTTTCTGAGTCTTGGATAGTATTACCTTAATCTATATGATCTTTTCTAGTTCTTTTCTGCTGAATAGTATTCTATTATCTATATGTATCACATTTTGTTTATCCATTCATTGGTTGACAGCCATTTAGGTTGTAAATAGAACAGCAATTAACACAGCTGGGCAAGTACCTGTGGAGTTAGGATGTCAGATTCTTTAGGAATATGCCAAGGGGTGGTAAAGCTGGGTCATATGGTAACTGTCTTAGTTAGGGTTTTACTGCTGTGAACAGACAGCATGACCAAGGCAACTCTTCTAAGGACAACATTTAATTGGGGCTGGCTTACAGGTTCAGAGGTTCAGTCCATTATTGAGTCAAGAACATGGCAGCATCCAGGCAGGCATGGTGCCAGAGGAGCTGAGAGTTCTACATCTTCATCTGAAGGCTGCTAGCAGAATACTAGCTTCCAGGCAGCTAGGATGAGGGTCTTAAAGTCTACACCCACTTCTTCAACAAGGTTACACCTACTTCAACAAGGCCACACCTTCAAATAGTGCCACTCCCTGGGCCAAACATATACAAACCATCAGAGTAGATTTATTTTTAGTGTTTTGGGAATTTTCCAAGCTGCTTTTTGGAACTGCTGTAGCAGTTTTCCATCTCACCCACAGTGAATGAGAGCTCCTTCTTCCCTGAAAGCCCATCAACAGCTCCTACTTTTACCTTCTTCAATATCCAGACTTAGCTGTGGGTGCATATCCTGTTCACAGGTCCATTTTGATAAGCCTCACTCCTTCACTCCCTAGTATTATATCTAATTTCTAGGCCTAACCTGAGCTGCACATCTGTGAAAAGATCCCCTGCCAAGAATACCTGAAAGTTCTCTTAATGGTGCAATCTTCAACCTCTAGGCCTTGCCACACAGCTTGTATGCTGACCTAGCCTGAGACAGCCTAAAATATTATATCAGATACACAATCAGTGAAAGATTCCCATATGTCCAGTCTCATTGCAAAAACAATATGAAAGGTCAAAACAGTATGTCTCTCCCCACATCTACTAGTCATATAGAAATGTTCTCTAATGAAAATTACTTAGTTGAATCACAGGACATAGAATTCAAAAGAACAATCCTAAACTTCAAGAATGCAAGGCGTTTAAAGAAGACCTCAACTAGCAGTCAAATGAACTTAAGGAGCACAACACAAACACAGAGTTGAATGAAATAATTAAGAAATTCCAGGATTTCTACTCTTATTATCTACCAAGTCTACTTACTGTGGGTCCAAAGTGGCATAGTAAGACCCAGTGTTAGAACAGACACTTTTGGTAGGGCCTGTGACTGAGCCACAGGAAGCGTTCCAAATCTGACTAGCATCAACTCTTCCTACACCTTTCCTACCTCCTCTATCCAAGGAAGGTTACATTGCCACACTTCTCATACATAGCCTAGTGTGTCAAAGTTTCACATCTCAAGAGATTGATTGTGTTAAGTCATTTATCTTAGTCTGTTGTCTGATGCCAAAAATAGTACTATGATGGACTGAGTCTGTTAAAAAGAAATGGGTTTATTTTGGTGCATACTTTTTATCCAAGGTTATGTGACTATATTTTGTGCTGGCCTTCTGGGTAACAGAATCCATAGGTGACATAGTAATTTGGTGAGAAACAAGGAATATTTCTAAGAGACCTGACCAAACAGACTTTTATAGAAGAGCTGCATTCCAGACAACTCAGAAATCTCTTAAAAGCATGAATAAATTAACCTTTTCATGAAAGTAGAAGTCAAAACCCCTTAAAAGTCCTACTTCTTTAAATCCTATAATGACTTAATGACTGTCTCTTGTACAAAGAAACTTCTCTTATGAGGGCCAAGAGCTGCACTAATCTCTGGGTATAGAGATACTAATTTAGAAGGGAATTTGATTTTATGTTCATGTAACAGAATTATAATAGTAATTCCTAGTAACTCTTAGGCTCCTTGAGCTCCCTAACCATGGTCCAGATCTATTGTTTCCCAGATGTATTTCTTCCTAAGGAGTGGGACTTTAATCCAATCAGAAAGCACCTGGCTTACTCCCAATTTGTTGAAGTACAGAGAATAAGAGTCAGTGGAATGTTCAGTCACAAATGGGACATCTATATCATATACCCTCAAGGCAAAGAACCAAGGAGGAAGAAGGAGCTGGAAAACTCTAAGAGTCTGATATTTGGGATGACTGGAGTGAAATAGTGTCTCCTGACATGACAGGGCCACTTCCCTCATGAACTCACAGCAGCTGTGGCTGCCTGCAGAAGATTCGCACAAGATCAAGCCAGTAAGCTTTACAATATGGAAGGGCAGGAACTTATGGTCCTCTACCTTTCACTGAGTAGCTGTGGACAGGTGATGGCTTCTAGGGGAAGGCGAGTCAGTTTAATTTAAGGGTGTGTCTCCTGACTAGCTGGCCATACTCCAGTAGACAGCCTCATACCCATGAGAATATGCACATATTGGAATCCTTAGGTTATTAACGAATAGAGGACATGAAGTTGGGTGAGAGTAGGAAGGTGGGGGAATGAATTTGAGAGGAGGTAAGGGAGGATTGCATGTGAATAAGATCAAATATATTGGATACAATTCTCAATATAAATATCATATTCAAAACTCTCATAATGGATATTAAATTTCTATGTAGGTTTGGGAGAAGAAAAATCATGTTCAAATTGTTGGGTCCTGCCTCTAAACAGTGTGTTGTAAATTTTACAGGCATGCTGGAGGTCACGCAGCCGGAGCGCACCAGACCAGCCGNAACACAGCGTCCTCGAACCGCCCACTGTCACCGCCCACCGTCTGGACCGCCCACCATCGGACACCTGCCCGCCACTGCCAGGACTGCCCACCATCGCGAGAACGCCATGGCAACTTCTAAGGACTCAGGGGAATGCTGGGAACCCTTCTTTGTATTTAAGCCAGTCCTGACAATAAAGATTAGGGCTTTGATCAGACATTTGCCAAGGCCCCATGTTTCCTTTTGCAGCCCTGTTCTTTTTCAGGAGTTCCCGTGCTCCAGTTCGGATCCACAGTGGTTCTGCAGGCAGAACCACACATTTGGCGTCCAACATGGACTGCACATCAAATAATTTTTTCAAGAAAAAATCCAATTGAAATTTATTTTCACTACTACTTGTATATTATTCCTTTAGAGACATGTACCTATTCTCTTCTACCAACCACACAAGCAAGTCTGAGAAGTACTGATTATGCTAAGAATTGTGATTCCACCTCACACCAGTCATAATGTCTAAGATCAAAAACTCAGGTGATAGCAGATGCTGGAAAGGATGTGGAGAAAGAGGAACACTCCTTCATTGCTGGTGGTTTTGCAAGCTGGTGCAACCACTCTGGAATTCAGGTTGGTTGTTCTTCAGAAAATTGGACATAGTACTACCTGAGGATCCAGCAATACTACTTCTGGACATATACCCAGGAGATGCTCCAACATTTAATAAGGACACATGCTCCAATATATTCATAGCAGCCTTATTTATAATAGCCAGAAGCCAGAAAGAACCCAGATGTCCCTCAACAGAGGACTGGATACAGAAAATGTGGTACATTTACTAGAAAATATCATCCTGAGTGAGTTAACTAAATCACAAAAGAACACACATGGTATGCACTCACTGATAAGTGGATATAATCCCAGAAGCGTGGAATACCCAAGATACAATTCACAGACCACATGAACCTCAAGAAGGAGGAAGACCAAAGTGTAGATACTTTGGTCCTTCTTAGAACGGGGAACAAAATACCCACGGAAGGAGTTACAGAGTCAAACTGTAGAGCAGAGACTGAAGGAATGACCATCCAGAGACTGCCTCACCTGGGTATCCATCCCATAAACAGTCACCAAACCCAGACACTATTGTGAATGTCAACAAATGCTTGCTGAGAGAAGCCTGATATAGCTGTCTCCTGAGAGGCTCTATCAGTGCCTGACAAATACAGAGTTGGATGCTCTCAGTCAATCATTGGACTGAGCACAGGGTCCCCAATGGAGGAGTTAGAGAAAGGACCCAAGGAGCAAAAGGTGTTTGCAATCCCATAGGAGGAACAACAACATGAACTAACCAGTATCTCCAGAGCTCCCAGGGACTAAACCACCAACCAAAGAAAACACATGGAGGGACTAAGTGGTTTTAGCTGAGGATAGCCTGGTTGGTCATCAATGGGAGGAGAGGCTCTTGATCCTGTGAAGACCCTATGCCAGGGTGGGGAGGCAGGAGTGGGTGGGTTGGTGATCAAGGGGAGGGAATGGGGTTTGGGGTTTTGGGGGAAAAGTAGGAAAGGGGATCACATTTGAAATGTAAATAAAGAAAATATCTAATAAAGAGAATTATGGTAAATGAATGGATACAGAGATGACTAAAATGCAGGTCTGATCTCCAGCATCATATAATGGGGATCATAAAATTTGTTCAAGTAGACATCAAGTTCCTGGAGGGCATGGTGCTATACCCTACTTGCTGCTGAATCAATAAAACACACAGATTTCTCCTGTAATGATCATGTCACTTCATTTACCAACCGTTGGATTAGCTGCTCACCCTGCGTGTTGGAGTGTGCTGAGAGCTGAGGAAAGAATGATAAATCAGAAACTGTCTCAGCCCTCAGGTGCACCTTCTGATGGGGGAGACAATGATACACAGACTCACAACCCACTAAGGGCACTGCATGCTGCTGAGAAGTGCTAGAAGCAGTGATTTGTAGAAGGAATGAATTCTATATGGTGTGACATCTAAGACAGAATAACTATAACTTTGGGGAGTATATCACTTAAAATAACAATGGAAACTTACATTTCGGCTGTATCTTGGCTCTGAAACATTAAAGGCTCCTATGTATAGGCTTGGTTGCCAACCTGTAGTGTTATTGGAAAGTTCTAGAACTTTTTATAGGTGATGGCAATTGGAAAGAAGTTAGTTTGTTAGAGATAAGTCTTTGCAAAGGATGCTGGGATATCAGTTACACCCCACCCTCTCTTTGCTGTAGTCTAGCATGAGGTAGACAAGTACCACATTTTAAACTACCTCCATGATGTTCTGCCTCAACACAGGTCCCAAATCAAAGATCCAACCAACTGTGGATAAAACGTCTGAAACATAAACCCAGATCAGCTACTCTTTTCTGTAAGTTGTTTATCAGGCATTTTGCCACAATGACAGAAAACTAACACATAGAAAAGTTAAAGAGGAGCTCCCCTTTCATTTGAAGTTAAATTGTATGTAAAAGATACTTTTCACTGGACATAGTACTACAGGAATATCCAGCAATACCTCTTCTAGGTATATACCCAGAA
>NC_034613.1:38477635-38490445 GCF_900095145.1 Mus pahari | reverse complement strand
AAGGGGGCTGCAACCCTATAGGTGAAAAAACAATATGAACTAATCAGTACCCCCAGAGCTCGTGTCTCTAGTTGCATATATAGCAGAAGATGGCCTAGTCAGCCATCATTGGGAAGAGATGCCCCTTGGTCTTGCAAACTTTATATGCCCCATACAGGGGAACAACAGGGCCAAGAAGTGGGAGTGGGTGGGCAGGGGAGCAGGGTGGGGGGAGGGTATAGGGAACATTTGGGATAGCATTTGAAATGTAAATGAAGAAAATATCTAATAAAATAAGTTAAAAAAATAGTAAAATAAAGACGATTTAGAAACAAACAAAAACGATACTTTTCATGGAACCTCTAATAAACTTATGACAAATATCTCCAGACTGAAATGGGAAGGTTTACAACTCTCAAGGTTTCTACATTCTCAGTTAAAGCTTTAAAGACCAAAACCCTTGCATTATTGGTTGTGAGCCTAGCCCTTCCCAACTATGCCATCTCTTCAATATCTACTCTACTTGCTGGAGCTCATGGAGGGTTTGGACCTGCAGTTCCAAGGCTGCAGGATCTCCACAACACAGGGCAACAACAGAATATCTGAGAGGAGTCTTGGAGAGAATCTAGCATTGACAGTGTGGCACAAGCCAGAGACCTCAAACTACACCAATGACACATTGTAATGAACATTTGCAAATAAAGATGGTGGACAAAAGTGTATAGTCTGTAACACACCATACACACTACAGCTGCCATGATGGAATTTTGTTTTATTTTTAATTAAAATTATTTTATATTATTTATCTATTTATTTTTTGTTTTGTTTTCTTTTCTTTTGCGGGGGGAGGTTGCAAGGGCAGAGGGCAGATACAAAGAGTCATGGAGATTAGTGGGATTGTGATGATGTACAATTCATAAAGAATTTTAAAAAGTTAAAAAAGCAACCCCTCCCCCCACAAAACCTACAATACATATTTAAAACAGCATACAATTTTCCATTTTAACCAGAGGTTGTGGTAGGAAACTGGTGTTGTTTGCTCACCTGGAGGATGCTAATGTATTGAGACTGAAGGAGCCTGACAGCCTGGTTCCTTAGGAGTCAAGAGTTTGTGTACAGTGTGGTCCCCCACTTCCACCACTACCATGAAGGAAGTGTTGTCTTTCACATTCAGTCAAGTAAGATAGCTGCTGTAATAAAACCCTATGGTCAGCTTGATTTGCAAGATTGGAGTTTGTGAGATAGGTACACTCTACCAAGAGAAACTCGCTAAAATAAGATCAGAGAGAGAGAGAGAAAACAGCTACACTTGGACTAAACTCTGTTTCCCCTGATAAGATGGCAAGAATATAAGGTTTATGTTACCAAATTTGAGACTCATGTGTATATTCTTGCTCTGAAGAATTAAAAAAGAATATATACTGCATGAAATTCTCAAATAATAAGTTAAAAAAAATTCCCAAGCATATTTAAATGTATTTGGGCTCTTGAGAGTATTAGTGCCTATGACCTTTGCCTTGAAGGCATTAGTATACACTAGAGAAAATACATTATGCAAAAGAAGTTGAAAGACCTCAGTGGGGGCAATTTCTATGGAACCATTGAACATGCCACATGAAATAAAGGATATTTCAGATGACAGATTTGCCAAGATCAGAGAAGAACTTTTACTGTTCATGATGTTTAATTTTATGTGTCCGTTGTCTAGGCCCTGAGCTACACACAAATCTAGTTGAACATCCTACTGAATGTGTCTGTGAAAACATTTTGGATTAAACTAACATTTACTTAGTGGAGGGAGGAACGAAGCTTGTTCTTGCCAACAATGATGGGCCTCATTCAGTCAGCCATGACTCTCAGCTAGGAAGAGGGAATCTGTCCTATATTTTGTTTGTGCTGAAATGCAAGCTGAAATATTGCCTCTTTTTGGTTTCCTTTTTTTCTCAAAAATATTTTAATTATTTTTGACAGTTTCATATGATGAAGTTTGGCCACATTCACCTCAACTCCTCCCACTAACTACCCCCGTTCTGTCTCTACCTCACCAATACCAAATTCATTTCATTGTTTTTTATATTTAATAAAACATGAACTTAAATTTGTGTTGCTCATAAAACTCAATGGTGTAAGGTCAACAACTGGAGTGTGGTTGGCTTACTAGAAGCCTCAGTCTTATGGAAAAGTTTCCTTTTTCATCCCTACTTCATGCTAGACTGTTGACTGACTTAACTTTTGTGGTTTTCAACCTTATTGCCTTTTGATGGGAAACATCAGATCTCCTGCATCTTTTACAGGACTTGAGACTTCTTACCCTCCATAGTAAAATCAACCAATTCCTTATAGAACAATGACACTATATATTCTATATAAACATACATATAATATCTTAGTCATTGTTCTATTGCTGTAAAGGGATATCATGGCCATAGCAACTCTAACAAAAGAAAACATTTAATTGGGGGGAATTGCTTACATTTTCAGAGATTTAGTTGTCTATTACCCTTATTTTGGGGAGCATGGTGGCATGCAGGCAGACCTAGTGCTGGAGAGGTAGCAGAGAGTTCTACATCCTGTTCCATAGGCTAAGAGATAGAAAGATAGAGAGATAAAGATAGAGGATAGATAGATAGATAGATAGATAGATAGATAGATAGATAGATAGATAGATAGATAGATAGATAGAAAGAACACACTCCCAGAGACATACTTGCTCTATCAAGGCATCATGCCTATTCATTTCAAATACTTCCACTCTCTGGTAGCTAAACATTCAAACATACGTACTTTGAGGGGGCATTGTTAATTCAAACCGCCACATATACTGTATATTCTAATACCATTGTGCATTATAAAAACGTAGTATAGTTATATATCTCCAATTTGTTCTGTTTCTCAGAAGAACTTCATTAGATCTGTTATATGAAACCTATACTGACTTTTACCTGGTCTTTCTTGCTAGGCTTTAACCTTCATGAGTTGACAATCCATGTTCTTTTACTTGTAGATCATAGCTCTGAATCTTTATATTTGAGTGAGGTAAGTGAATAAATCAGGGATGTAGCAAGGGATCATGGAGAGGGGCAATAAAGAACCCTAGGAGAGTGGGTAGTACAAGTCATGGGGTACTATGAAGAAGGTAATGGGCAAAACAGGGAGACTGTAATTGGGGAAGTGGGAGAAAAGATAATATAGGGGGAGAGGAAGGAAGGAATGATAAATAACACCAAAAATGTGTGAAAAACTCACAGGGGAACATTATAAACTTACTTAAAATACAAACACACATATGTATTATATGAAATTATGTAAGAAATAATGGCTGATACTAGCAGGAGAGGCATAATGGCTCTCTCTCTCTCTCTCTCTCTCTCTCTCTCTCTCTCTCTGTGTGTGTGTGTGTGTATGTATGTATGTATTTTTTAATTAATCATTCCATTTGTTTACATCTCAAAAGATATCCTACTTCCCCTGTTATCCCTACATAAGTCCCCCATCCCACAACCTCCCTCTCCTCCCTCCACTTTGCCTCTATGAGGATACTCCCCCTCCCATCCACTCTCTTCTGCTTCACTCCTCTAGCATCCCCCTATGTTGAGGCATCAAACCTCCACAGGACCAAGGGTCTCCCCTTGCATTGATGTCTTGTGTAGTTATGCCATGGGATGATGGTGCTTAAACCAAGAGCCATGTACTAGCTAACCTCAGTGCCACGCATGGGAAACTTCCTTTTAAGTTGTTGGTTGGGAGTTTACAAGAGTCTCCTAAATCCATATGCACTATTGTCATTGCCCTTTGTTGTCATCCAGAACTTGAAGGTAAGGACCCAAGGGCATCTCTGGCCCCAGTATACTTGGGCATCAAGTCTCTACAGGATTAGGCAATCCTCTTCCATTGAGGCTAGACAAAGCAGCCCTCTGCTACATATGTGTTGAGGCCTTGGACCAACCCATGTATCCTCTTTGGTTGGTGGCTCTGGGAGCTTCCAGAGGTCCAGGTTAGTTGACACTGTTGGTCTTCCTGTGGGGTTGTCATCCCCTTCAGTTCCTTTAATCCTTGCCCTCTTTCATAGGTGTCCCCGCCCTCTATTGCATGCTTGGTTACAAGTATAATGCTTGGTATCTGCATTTATCTCAGTCAGTCACTGTGTAGAGCCTCTCAGATTACAGCAATGCTAGGCGCCTGTTTGCAAGCACAGTATAGCATCAGGAATAGTGTCAAGGATTGGTGCCTACCCATGGGATGGATCCAAAGTGGGGCTGTCATTGGTCAGCCAGTCCTTCTGTCTCTGCTCCACTTTTGTCCTTGCATTTCTTTTAAACAGAAGAAATTTTGGGTCAGAAATTTTGTGTAGGTGGATTAGTGTCCCCATTAGGATTTCTGTATGGCTACTGGAGGCAGTCTCTTCAGGTTGCATCTCCCCACTGTTAGGGATTTCACCTAAGGTCAACCCCATTGAGTCCTGGGAGCCTCCCCTATCCCAGACCTCTGTGACTTCCTAGAGATTCCCCACAGCCTCCACCAGTGGCAGTTGCACATTTCCATTCATTCTCCCAGTCCTCTGCTCCTCTCTCTTGTCTCTCCCCATACCTGATACTGTCCCCCTTTTCCTCTCTCCCTCCCCTCTCCCATTCAGGTTCCTTCCTCCCTCCCTCCCTCTGTCTCCCATGACTATTTTGTTCTCCCTACCTGGGCCTTCCTTCTTGTTTAAGTTCTTCAAGTCTGTGTTGTGTATCTTGGGTAATCTGCACTTTTTGGCTAATATCTACTTATCAGTGAGTACATATCATGCATGTCCTTTTGGGTACAACATAGTTTTGTGGTTTAATGTCAGAGTAAAAGAGTTTCTGGCTTTTCACAAACTGCCTTTACCTATGGATTAGAAAGACAAATTATCCCTGCAGGACAGGGACAAATGAATATTTATTTAACACCAACTAGTTGACATGTTGTAGGGTAGGTATTTTAACAGAACTAATTCCATTAAACATTGTATTATCTCTGGTTTCAGAAGTGCTATTATCTCTATTTTACAGATGAGTAGCCTGAAGCTCAGAGTGTTAACTTTTCCAACATCACCCAGCTAGTGAGCATGTATCAGAGGCAAGGCTATAACGAATGCCTGACTCACTCCTAAATCCATCTCTTAGCTATCCATACATTTTGTCACCTATATTTGGTGTATTCTAAATTATAATTTTCCCTGCAAGGAGTACCCAAATCTCAATCATTCCATGTCAGGCAGCTGAATGTGAATGGATTTGCCAACTGCTTTCCATGAGCATGCTTCAGTTGGTGTTACAGATGGAACTGTGGGACATTGGATATTATTCAAGGGTCTGTGGCATTAAAAAAGTACAAGATGCAGTAGAATGAGAAAGGGCATTGACAACTGTTCCAATCGTCTTGATATTCCCATTTGATCACACAGCTAATGTGACTTAGAAAAATCTGTTTAGTGTAGTTGAAATAGATGAGAATGCCTTGAAGAATTTTTAAGGAATGAAGTGATATTTGTGAGGTTGAAATTTGGTTATTTTGTCTTGTCAAAATGTTTTGTCCTTTGAGGGATGGTATCATGTCTTATTTCATGTGATCCTGGTGGAGATACTCATTACAATGCTTCCAATACTGCCTATATTGCTAATCATATGATTTTGCATACACATATACACATACACAAATGTGTACATATGTTCTATTATGGGCCTTTTTATAGTATCTATCTACTGATAAAGTACAAAGTTAGGCATTAGTTATAAATAGGCCCAAACATATGCTTTGTCTGCATTGATTTTTGGATGCTGTAAGGAACATAAACTTTTATTTTTCTGTTTGTGTCTAAATTGGGAGCATATGGGTAGTCAGCTTCCCTTGTTCATGGAGAAAATCTGTCAAAAAAAGTGAGCCAACTGCCCAGAAGAGAGTTTAGAGGAGCAAAGTATGCTCTTGGGTTTACCTGTGTCTGAGGCAGGATATCTTGTGAATGCTCAAATTTATGAGTCCTTGTGTTGCTTAAACATTTTGAATTGCATTTCTCTCAAATATTTTGGAAAAACATCTTGAGTTATGCATTGATGTAGTACATATAAATGTGTATTGCATCATTAATGCATGTGATGAGAGAGTTGCTTGAAAACATAAACCACAAGCTTCCTCCTGCAGCAGATGGGAACAGAGACCTGCAGCCAGACATTGTGCAGAGTTATAGACCTTGGAACACTGAGCTCTAAAAGGCATGACTTCATCAAATTCCTTCCCTCAGGGTCAGGAGCCCTGTGGGAGAGAAGGCAGAAAGAGTCTAAGAGCCTGTGGAAAAGCAGGCAGAAAGTGTGGAGCCAGAGGCGATGGAGGACACCAAGGAAATAGGGCCCTCTAAGTCAACTAAGATTGATGCACATATGAACTCACAGAGACTGAGGCAGCATGCACAGAGCCTGCACAGGTCTGCACCACATGAAGTTCTAGAGCTGAAAGAAGTAGACACATGGCTCCATTACTAACACAGAAGCAATCCGCAATTGATAACCACTTGCAAATAACATTTAGTTTTCTCCAAACGAGTGTTACTGGAGAAACAAACTATTCTTAAGGGTAGGCTGCATGCCCAGCACAAGATGGCCAACAGAAAATGAAATCAGTGGCATGTTTGGAGGTTCCTCGTCTCTCAACATAGGGTCAGGGAGAATCCCCACTTAAAAAATATATTATGTTTTATTTTTACATATTTTTATTTTTTTTTCTCTTTCTTTAACCTGCAGGTTCTTTGTGTATATATTATGGCTTCCAGTGTAGTGATTTTATAGGATTCTTTACTGTGTGAATGAGTGAGTCTCTACATCTATATCTGTTTCATGTGCCTTTTCTTGGCCCCTTTTCTTCTGTTTCTTTGGTCTCTGTTTTAGCTTATCTTATTTTATTATTACCCCTTAGAAGACTGTTTACTCGTGAGAGACAAAAAGCAAGTGGATGCAGATGAGCAAATGGCAGGAAAGAGTAGAGGGATGGGAAACCATAATCTGCATATGTGGGAAAAGTTTACTGTCTTTTTAAAAAGATTTATTTGTTTTGATTTTATGTGCATTGCTCTTTTGGCTGCATGTGTGTCTGTGAAGGTGCCAGATCCCCTTAAATTGGAGCTGCAGATAGTTGTGAGCTGCCATGTGGGTGCTAGGAATTGAACCTGGGTCCTTTGGAAGAGCAGCCAGTGTTTTTTAACTGTTGAGCCATTTCTCCACTCCTCCCAAAATCTATTTTCAAGGTGAAAATAAATACACATCACACACGCATTTAAAGGTACATGGTTTTCTTAGTTTGCTTAAGATGTCTATTTATTACTGAGTAAATATGGTTGAGAATAAAAATGAAATTAAATAACAATGTTCTTGATACTCAAAATAGAATAGTATTCTGGAAAATAGTTTGAGAACTAGACATTATCAAGAAGAGTTTTTCTAAATTACCTAATATCCTCCTTTAACATATCATCATCCAGTCATGATGATACAGGATGTAAAATGGAAAAAGCCCCCTTTCTTCAAGGTCTACAATTTGAGAAGAACTCAGAGAGCAAAGAACAGCCATATATGCACCCCAGTTTCTTCTACTCACCCCGTGATAGTTTCTGAGCCAACACAAAGTGCCTTAGTATAGCTAAATGGGAAGAAAGTGCAGCAAAAGAGATCTATTGTCTTGTTTTCTAGTGGAACAGGCACTATATTTAGAACTATTAAACTTTCAGTGAGGCCCTCCAAAGCAGAAAGAAGGCTTATAACATCATAGATGGTCCAGACAATCAGAAGAAAGATATGGGAAAGAATCCCAGCTCAACAACAGCTACAAAGCACACTACACTATATGTGCCAGCAAGTCTTGCCTGTAAAACATAAATAATTAATGTTATAAATTGGACAATAATCCAGCTTGGCTGTCAGTAAGCATATAGAAGATGCTAGCAGTATCAAAGTATAAAATTGTTGGCAATCAGCTTGGCACAGGGAATGTTTTTTGAGAGGATTCTAGGGTGTGTAGAATTAAAGTCAAGAATAACTTCAGTCAGGGGCAATGGCTGGAATATAAATAAATAAAATTAATTAAAAATAAAATTTAAAAAAGAATAACTTCAATCAACTGCATAATGTTACAAGTTGTCCACATGTTTGTTCTACAACCATTTTGGTAGTCCTCAATTTACAGACTCCAAAATTCAGACTTAATTAAAAGCTTACATGGTATTAGAACACCATTTCCTCCACATTCCTGTGCTATTATAATATGAAGTTTTTATGACAAAAGTTATTCTCCAGTATGCTGACTTATTCTCAGAGATTTGTTGTTCTTAACCTAATAAATCCAGAGGTTCAGGGACTTTACAGCCAGATGGTCGGGGGTCCTTATGTCTACTAGAAGCATGAGAAAAATGCATGTGGAAGGTTCCAAATTCCAGATCCTGTGGATTGCTAAGCCTCATAATTTCTGTCTGGAAAATCCATCCTGCATTACTTGGTGAGTGTTATGGTTTGCTTCAGCTGTGAGCTTAACATATCTGGGAAGAGGGAACCTCAACTGAAGAAATTCCTCCATCAGGTGGCCAATGGGTATGTCTGTGGGGGCATTTTCCTTTTGGAGTGTTTTTCCTGTATTTCTGCAGAATATCAATATAGTGCTTGTGAAGGCCAGAAGACAGCATTAGATTCACCATATAGACTGCCATGTGGGTGCTGGGAACTGAACCTTTGCAACAGGTCCTCTGTGAAGGCAGCCTAGCTTCTTAATTTTTGAGCCCTCTTCAGCCTCCCCCGCAGTCAGGTATTTCCTTGTCTGCTGATTGATCTGGAAGGACCCAGCCCACTGTGAGAGGTAGCAGTCCTAAAAAGGGACATCTGGGTTGCATAGGAAAAGAAGCCGAGCATAAGGCCAGAAACGAGCCAGTAAACAGACTTCTTCCATAGTCTCTATTTCAGTTACTGCCTCCGGGTTTCTGCTTGAGTTCTTGTTCTGACTTCCCTCAGTGATGGACTGTAATCTGCAAGTGTGAGTCAGATAGATAGATCCGTCCCTTTCTCAAGTTCCTTTTGGTTACAGTGTTTATCACTGCAAAAGAAGGGGAAGAATGACGGTGGACATTTTCCATTTTTTAGATAGCTTCAATTATTTAGAAGTTATTTCTGCACCCAATGAGAAACCTTTTTCTTTTAAATATCCAACCATGCCAATTGTCTCAGATTTGACGTTTTGACCTTTTATGCTAAGTACAATAAGCCAGACACAGAGACAACTACTGCATGATCTCACATATATGTAGAATCTCACAAAGTCAAACTGAGAGTAACAATGTGTAGAATGCTTAATAGAAATGAATGGAGGTTTGGGGAAAGGGAGATGTTGGGCTAAGATTACATGCTCATAGTTAGGAAATTAGTAGGTTCTGGAAATTATACAGCTTGACAGTGAGTTAATGTACCACATATTTGAAATATGCTGAGAGAATAGTTCTCAAATTCTTTTCAAACATACAAAATGTAATTGTGAGGTAGTGGATGTGTTAATTAGCCTAATTGTAGTAATTAGTTCAATATACACACACATATATGTATATATAATGTAACACATATTATATAATATTTACATGTATGCATATGAATATAATTTTAATTGCCAATACCCAAATAAATCCAGGGTTAAAAGGTAAAACAAGCAATCCTCTGAGGGATAAACCAGACTAAGCCTTTGGTTAATCACATTTAGGACTTCCAACTAGCGATTAAGAGTAAGACGCTAAGTCCTCTGATTGTGTTGCTCACTCTTTTCTAAATACACTACAGTTCCCAAAGTTCCATGTTACATATGGTGTCTGCCTCTGAATACACATTTTTCTGGTTTGGTCTATTTGGTACAGTGCACTTTTTAGCCTCGTTACTTTCAAAATGAGTCTTTTGTTAAGGTAGTTTACAAATTAGAATGAGGTAATGTTTCTTAAGCTAGTATCAGGTACCAGTGATTTTTTAATCAACCTTACGGCTCTAGAGATCTAGTGGGTGGAGGTTGAGGGACATACTTCATTCTTTATTAGGTTTTATATTCCCTCATGCTCTTACTTTTGAAAATAATTATATTTCCTCAACCTATGGCTTGTATGGATTTGCATATATAATCAGAAACTCACAAGTAGATATTTTACATTTGTTCATCACTTGCTTCTGACTTTCTAGGAGAAATTTAATGATAAACTCAATTAGAAATTATGTTTAAACCCAATTAACCTTCTTGCTCTGGGATTACTATTCTTATCGTTATGAATGTAAGAAGGTCTGTCTGTATCTCTGCTTTGGGTTCTGTTTAAATACTGTTGACAGCGCTTACATTTCTCCCTTATCCATTTGCACATTTCTGCTCTTATGGAAAATGAGAAAGATTGAAGGTATTAAACAAGGTATTCAGTCAGATTTATGACCATTATGAATCCAGAGGCAGGTAGTGAAGTACAAGCATGTTAGTAAACAGACAACAATGAGATCTCAGGTAATGTCACCAACTGGTCCATCCTAGGTGATTATTGCCTTTAACTGAGCTCTGGGTAAGTATTCTTGCAGTGTGGCTTGTCTAGTCAGCATTATTTTCTGGCTGTGTAGTTTTCTTTTTTTGTGTGAAATGGTACAGCCAGAAAGCCTCTGAGAATGCTGGGCATTAAGTACATCTTAGTGGTAACCCTTTTGATTGGATCCTGATTTGATTCAGTGTAAAATAACTCCAGTGCATCAGACATACAGTTAATGAGCTCCATGATGTTAATACATAAGTGTAAACCTGGTGAAGATAATTTGTTTTCTAATGAGATTTCTGAGCTGCATCCTGCTATGAAAGACCCATTTATTTTTAGAAGCATCCAAAATGCACCATGCTAGTTAGATATAGGGAAATTGCCAGTTGTATCTCACAATAAAATTATAAACACTTGATGCTCTCTAGGACTCAGTTTACATTTCTGTAAAGTGAGCAAGCTGCACCAAGGCCCTGAAGCTGTGAACCTCTTAGTGCAATAATGTGTCATATAACAACATTTCAGTCAGGAAGAGACTGTGTATATATGACAGTGGTCTCATAAGATTACAATGCAGCTATCATAATGTCAAGGCACAATATATAACTCTCATATTTGTGGTGATAATGCTATAAAACCTCACAGCATTGCCAGTCATACAAAACCGTACATACAATTCAGAATATTTGATAATAATGACAAATGCCCATTACTTGTTTGTATATCTAAAATGCCATAATTTTATCATTATTTTAGAGCACACTCTTACTTATGGAAAATGTTTGCTATAAAGTACTCTTCCATGTCAATCCAGCATCAGCTTCAAACATCTCATGCTTATGGGATTGCTTGGTTGTATTAAGAGGCCAGGTTGAATGATTCACAAATACCATCCAGGTTTATGTAAACACACACTGATGTTGGTCCAACAATGAAATAACCTAATGACAAATTTCTCAGATTGTATCACTGTCATTAAACAACTCATGGTGGCATTTTATTTGTCATCTAGGACATAACCCATTTTAGGAAGTGTTATTTATAATAGAGATGAATTTGCATGAGTTGATTCCATTGTGAATGGTATCTCCCTGTTAAAAATCATGGCTCCACAAAAGCATGCCTGATTAAAAGTCATATATTTCAATGTCTTACAAGGAAGACATCGACTGCTTGTTGTTCCTAGTTTTTCTCTATAATGTTTGTATAGGATTTTTCTATGCTATTGATGGTGTCTCCTTTTTGTGAAAAGGGACAGGCATGTTTATTGCCCAATACAGAAGATTCTATAAGCCTGAGTTCCCTAAATTCAGCCTTCTACAATGCAGCTCACGTCATGTGCAGATGGCATTTGGCTGACCTTTCATAGCTCTGTAAGATTTTGGAATTCAAAACTGTAAAAGCATAGACACTCTGGTTATTGTTTTTACTGTGAGTAATAAATTTGCTTTCATCTCTAATCTCATATTTTCACCTGTATCCATAAAACTATGCTAGCCTAAGTTGTTAATTGGCAAATGGGTGAATCGCAGATGATTCACAGCTCTCTATAACAACTTTAGTTACATTTACTCTCTCTTTTTTTTTTTTAACACCATACCATTTAGCCTTTGAAAAATGCAGTTCCTAACACATTCTTTTTGTGTAATTGTTTTATGTGCTAATTTTGTTTCCCACCTACATTCTAGGAATCAAGACCAAGAATCTTGCTAGTAATTGTTGTTTATGCAGTAACAGCTGGCACAAAGAGTGGGTACCATAGACAGCTGGCACAAGAGTGGGTACCATAGGTGGGGCTTGAAATGTGTTTTGTGGTTGACCAGCAGAGTTAACTCACTCCATTAGTGTATGCCATTGTGTTTCTTGCCTTGGATTTCTTATGATAAATGCCAACTATAGATTTAGTCTCTGAGAAATAGAAAAGCACTAATGAGAGAGGAAGAAGCTGTTTGTTTTTTGGACAGTTAGGATGCAAGATATAGGCATTCCTTAATCAGTTGGACATCATTGACTAAGGGGTCAATTAAAAAATGATTTTGAGCCCCACATTTCTCAAGATATCCAGCTGAGTCTGTTCTTTTTTGGATTACTAATAATTATATTTTATCTGTTTAACAACCAGAATGAGTCTATGATTTTATAGACTTTCATACTTTTGGGGAATCATCTATCCATAAATGGTATATCATTTGACATTTGATACTGCTTTTCTTTTCTTTTCTTTTCTTTTCTTTTCTTTTCTTTTCTTTTCTTTTCTTTTCTTTTCTTTTCTTTTCTTTTCTTTTCTTTTCTTT
>NC_034613.1:38476194-38477310 GCF_900095145.1 Mus pahari | reverse complement strand
TATTTATTTTTGTTTTTTGTTTTTTTTTGAGACAGGGTTTCTCTGTATAGCCCTGGCTGTCCTGGAACTCACTTTGTAGACCAGGCTGGCCTCGAACACAGAAATCCACCTGCCTCTGCCTCCCAAGTGCTGGGATTAAAGGCATGAGCCACCACGCCCAGCTTGCTTTTATTTTCACAAGTATTCCATTATATATATATTTATATTAGAAATTTAAATGTTTATAGATGTATTTTCACTAGACTCTTTACTCTCTTCAATGGTCTAGATTATTTGATGATTTAAATAATTTAGTTTTCCATAGCGAAATTCAGAGACTGAAAAGGTCCTTTTAGTGTTCCATGACTAGAACTCAGGGTTCTGTCTTTTGGGTCTAACGCTGAGTGAGCATGTACTCCCTGACCTCACAAGACTCACCAAACTGACTTTTATTTCTTCTCTCTCTTCTTCCTTTTCTCCCATCTCCTCCTTTCTTCCCCCTCCTCCTCTTCTTCCTCCTCTCTCTTCCTACTTCTCTCTCCCTTACTCTACTTACTCCCTTTCTACTGCTCTTCTGTTTTAAAATAGATAGCAACAAAATCAGTTCCATCTTCCAGAGGGCAACTGGTATCTCTGAGCAGGTGTGACACAGTTATCATTTGCTAACTTTAACTTTGTGAAATTTGCATTTTCCAACTTTAGATTTTTGACTTCTGGCTATCCCTTTTCAATTTGAAAAAGTATTTCCTTTTTGAATTTGAGTATGCTGCCACCATGTGGTTGCCAGTCATTTGCTTTTCATGGGCTCCTAACTGAAACTTCTGTTTGGAGCCTATGTCAGTTAGGGTAGGGTAGGGTAGTGTGATACCTGTTAATAGGTGAAGGTACTGAGTATGAGATGGGGTAGGAGTTAATTTTCATAGAGTATCAGGAAGACATTGAAGAACAAAAATTGGGCTATAAAATGTAGATAGAAGAAAAATAGTCTGAGGTCCACATAATGTAATTAGGAAATAGTACAGTGGAGGAAACAAGTAATTAAAAAGAAAGAAGAAAGAGAGAGAGAGAGAGAGAGAGAGAGAGAGAGAGAGAGAGAGAGAGAGAGAGAGAGAGAGAGAGAGAGAGAGAGAGAGAGAA
>NC_034613.1:38460283-38475918 GCF_900095145.1 Mus pahari | reverse complement strand
GTGTGTGTGTGTGTGTGTGTGTGTGCGCGCGCGCGTGCGCGCGTGTAGGCAGGGGTGAAGTTCAGTTGTCATTCCTTGGGAGCCATCCACGTTTAGTTTTGAGACATGTTCTTTCACTTGTCTGGAGCTGGCTTTATAAGATGGTATAGCTGGGATGAGGTATACAGGTAGGAAGTACAAATGTGCACTTCTTATTTTCCATTGTCAAGGCCAGAGTTGAAGAGAAAACTGAATGACAATGCAGCCAAGTCCCTGAAGTTCATTGTCAGGACATGGATGTGCTTGTCTATGGCTCCTAACTGGCAGTAGAATTAGATAGGGAAGAGGCCAAATTTTATTTATTTTTCCATAATTTACATTACATCCCAGTCTCATCCCTACTACCCTCCTCTCTTCTCAGTCCTGCCCTTACACGTTCCGTACCCATTACCTCCCCCTTCTCCTCAGAGAGAGGGAAGCCTCCCATAGGTACCACCTCACTTTGGGACATCTAATTCCATCAGGACTAACCACCCCCTCTCTCACCGAGGCCCAATCAGGCAGTCAAGGCAGGGGAAGGGGATCCAATGGCAGGTAACAGAGTCAGGGAGAGTCACCACTCCAATTGTTAGGGGACACACATGAAGACCAGGCTGCACATCTGCTACAATTGGGGGGAGGGTAGGTCCAGCCCCTTGCATGCCGTTGGGTTGGTAGTTCACTCTCTGAGCACCCATGGTCCCAGGTTAGTTGACTCTGTGGATATTCTTGTGGTGTTCTTGACCCCTCAATCTCACTCAGTTTTTTCCCCCACTCTTCCACAAGACTTCCCAAGCTCTACCTGATGTTTGGCTGTGGGTCTCTGAATCTATTTCTATCAGCTGCTGAACAAAGCCTCTCAGGAGACAGTTCTGCTAGGTTCCTGTCTGCAAGTGTAATAGAGTATCATCAGTAGTGTCAGGGGTTGACTCTCTAACATGGGATGGGTCTCATGATGAGCCAGTCACTGGTTGACTTTTCTCTCAGTCTCTCCTCCATCTTTACACTTGAGCATCTTGTGGGCAGGACAAATTTGTATTGAAGGTTTTGTGGGTGGGTTTATGTATTCCTCCTTTCATTGCAACTCCCGCCTGGCTACTGGAGGTGGCCATTTTAGTCTCTAAATCTCCAGGTGGTAGGAATCTCAGCTAGGGTTACCCCATAGACTCCTTGAGGTCTCTCCCATCCCAGGTATCCAGATAGTCCCAAAGATGTCCCCCACTGGTTTTCATTCTCATTCCCTGCCCTTTCCCAGCCCCTTCCCCCTATACCTGATCCCTGTCCTCCTACCCCTTTTTACCCCCTTTCTCACTTATTTCTCTCTCCATTCACCTCCAATGACTATTTCGTTTCCCCTTCTAAGTGAGATTCACAGTCCTCCCTTGTGCCCTCCTTATTACCCATTTTCTTTGGGTCTGTCCTCTACTTTGCAGCTAATGTTCTTATAAGTGAGTACATACCATATGTGTCTTTCTGGATCTCCATTACCTCCCTCAGGAGAATATTCTCAAGTTCCACCCATTTGTATTTTGTTTTAAATAACTGAATAGTATTCCATTGTGTAGATGTACCATATTTTTTCTATTCATTCTTCAGTTGAGGGACATCTAGGTTGTTTCCAGTTTCTGGCTATTACAAATAAAGCTGCTATGAACATAATTGAGCAAGTGTTCCTGTGGTATAGTGGGACATCTTTGGGTATATTCTCAGGAATTGTGTAGCTCATTCTTGAGGTAGAATTATTTCCAAATAGATTTCCAAAGTGGTTGTACCAGCTTGCAATCCCACCAGCAATGAGGAGTGTTCACCTTGCTCTACATTTTGCCAATATGTGCTGTCACTTGAGTTTTTGATCTTAGCCATTCTGATTTGTGTAAGATGGAATCACAGAGTCATTTTGATTTGCATTTCCCTGATGACTAGGAACTTTGGACAGTTATTTAAGTTCTTCTTGGCTATTCAAGAGGAATCTATGTATATTTCTGTTCCCCATTTTTAATTGTGTTATTTGGGTTGTTGGCTTCTCACTTTCTAAGTTCTTTATAAATTGTGGATATTAGCCCACTCTATGGGCTGATGTTTTGTGCTATTGATGGTGTCCTTTGCCTTATAGAACCTTTTCAATTCCACAAGGTCCCACTTATTAATTTTTGATCTGAGTACCTGTTCAGGAAGTTTTCTCCTATGCCAAGGCGTTCAAGGCTACTCTCCATTTTCTCTATTAGATTTAGTGTGTCTGGTTTTACATCGAGGTCTTTGATCCACTTGGACTTGAGTTTTGTGCAGAGTGATAGATATGGGTCTATTTGTATTCTTCTACATGCAGATATACAGTTATACTAGCACTATTTGTTGAAAATACTTACTTTTGGGCTGGAGAGATGGCTTAGCTGTTAAGAGCACTGAGTGCTCTTCCAGAGGTCCTGAGTTCAATTCCCAGCAACTACATGGTGGCTCACAACCATCCGTAATGGTATCTGATGCCCTCTTCTGGTGTGTCTGAAGATAGTTACACTGTACTCATACAAATGAATAAATAAATCTTAACAAATGTTTAAAAGAAAATACTTTCTTTTTTCCATTATATGGTTTTGACTTCTTTGTCAAAAATCAAGTGGGTTTATTTCAGTATCTTTTGTTCAATTCCATTGGCAAACATGTCTGTTTCTAGACTAATACCATGTAGATTTTATTACTTTCTCTGTAGTACAGCTTGAAATCATGGATGGTGATACCTCCAGAAGTTCTTTTATTGTATAGTAATGCTTTAGCTATCCTGGGTTTTTTGTTTTTCCATATGAAGTTGAGAATTGTTCTCTCAAGGTTTGTAAAGAATTGTGTTAGAATTTTGATGGGAATTTCATTGAATCTGTAGATTGCTTTTGGCAAGATAGCCAATTTCACTGTGTTAATCCTGAAGATCCATGAGCACAAGAGATCTTTCCATCTTTGGATATCTTCTTCATTTTCTTTCTTCAGGGACTTGAGCTTACTGTCATACTGATCTTTCACTTGCTTGGTTAGAGTTACACCAAGGTATTATATATTATTTGTGGCTATTGTGACAGGTGTTGTTTTCTTAATTTCTTTCTTGGCCCATTTTTCATTTGTATAAAGGAAAGCTACTAATTTTTTAAAGTTAATTTTGTATCCAATTACTTGGCTGATGGTGTTTATCAGCTGTAGGAATTCTCTAGTAATATTTGTTGGTGTCATTTATGTGTGGTATCATATCATGTGGGAATTGTGATAGCTAGACCTCTTTTCTAATTTGTATTCACTTGATTTCCTTTTGTTTTATTGCTCTGGCTAGAACTTCAAGTACTGTATTGAAGAGATATGAAGATTGTGAACATCTTGTCCCTGATTTTAGTGGAATTGCTTTATGTTTCTCTCCATTTAATTTGACGTTGGCTATTACCTTGCTGTATATAGGTTTTATTGTGTTTAGGTATGCACCTTGTATCCCTGACCTTTTCAAGACTTTTAACATGAAGGGGTGTTGGATTTAGTCAAAGACTTTTTCAGCATCTAATGAGATTCGTGTGTGGTCTTCTTTTCTTTCAGTTTGTTTATATGGTGAATTGGAAACAGAAATTTGAGTTTCAAATGCCCAAGTTCTGAAGAACTCAAGAAACACCCCCAGGGCTCAGGCATAGATGCATGGTGGTCCATGCTGTGGCTTTAACCTCTAGTTCAAGCTCTCTCCGCTGTCAGGCCTCTTGGTGGATATTTTAAAAATACCTTTTCTTCTATTACCCCATCAGAGTCTAAAGGATTATAACAAGTTTTCATGCCCTATCTCATCAGATACCACATCGCACCAACTACTGCTTTCATTCAGCCTGTGTTGAAATGCTACAGGACTGTTCTCTCTTTTACAGAGCGAAGCAAGAGAGGTTCATCTGCTCTCGGGTTTCCTCCTCGTCTACAGTGCTTTCTTACACTGGAGCACGGCCCATCAGGACAGGTTACCTTCACTTCTTCCCAAATTTTGGTTTCAGGTTAAAAGTTCTGGTTCGGTAATTCAGTATACTTAAATAAGTATAATGTGACTTAGTGAGAATGATTAAAGTTGCAATTCAGATGCACAAGAATGCTTCTGTTATAGCCTAGTCAGTGTGGAACCCCATTCCTTTAGGGAGTGTGAGACTTGGGATTGTGACTGACCAGAAATCATTTGATTTTCTCTTATCTGCTGTCATTCATGCTGGAGTCCACTGAGAGATTTACTGTTGTATGTCGCTTTGTGTCTACATCTGTGCATGATAGCCACAATAGTCTTGAAAACATATAGAACCAGACCAAACTAGTTTCTTGTCATTAAACTAGATTAGGATTCTATGGCCTTGGAAGGAGTGAAAGAACAAAAGACTAAGTCCTTGGTGTGTCCCTTAACAGGCATTGGAACCTATGAAAATGTGAAAAATAATATAACCCTCAGTGAGTCGGGTGGAGGTAGACTCTAATCAGAATTCAAGGTAATGCATTACTCTGTGAGCTGTCCTCACTCCAGTGTGGTTTTACTGCAACACTACCCAGCTCCTCTAGTCTTTGGTAGTGATATTGCTCTCCCAAACACTGCACACTGCAACGTCTTTGGTTAGCCTAAGGAGATTCTTAGAGTCAGTCAACTACTTCCTAAGGTCATAGATGTAAACTCAGGAATTTTAGAAGCCTCGTATGCATTTAGAGTGTGAAGTAAGCCGAAGTTTAAATGCAGCATCAGATACTCAACTTTGCAAGTAGTTACAAATATATGACTTGATCATTGATTTTTAGCAGGTGAACAGAATTAGACAGGTTCATATTTTTAACTGGACCATCACCTGAGTGTGTTGCATTTGGAAGGGCCACATTATTTATTAAACTGTGTGAGGCTTCTGTGATTATGCTATAGATAGGCAGAGGTCTCCAGAGTCAATTGGGGTTGTCGAATCACATTCAATGAATGGCCCAGTGTCTCAATTGAAGAAGCCTGCTATTGAGGGACTCCCCAGGAGTAATCAATTAAAAGCAGTAGCATTAAACAGCTAACAGTGCTGGCAAATCAATAGTGGCAAGGCAAAGAAACAATTCCCTGCAATGATTTCTATGCAAATTCTGATTCTTGTACCTAATGACATTAGGATTCACTAATGACACATAACTCAAAGTAGTCCTTCTTTCTCAGTTAAGTGTGAAGCACATTTTTGCCCCTGCAACCTTGACATCCACTTTGGATGCCAGCTTTCACTGCTGGGAAGTAATAGATTAAGTCATCGTAACCCAACTTTCTGTCTCCTGTGGAAGAGATGGTGAGATGAAGGACGGAGAGCATTTCTGGAGTTTGGCATGGGCTCCTGAAAAGGCCTGGATTGATCATTAACTCATTCATTCATTCATTCACTGAGTAGTAAGCATTTTAACTGCTTCCCTGTAAAATAGACCAGTTGCTCACTTCAAACTGTTTTAAGACCTTCTCCACATTCTACATCGACTTCCCAATATTAAATTTTATAATAGGCATAGATTTTACAAAAATAAATAGTGAAGTAAGTGTATTTGCATATGCACTACATATGATTAAACCTTTTCCCAAACTATATACCCAATCTATATTTAATGGAGAATTCAATCTTAGCCTTTACTGAAGTCCTCTGACTCATGCTAAGTACTGAATTTCTTGAACTTCCCCGTCCTCAGTGTTGTCATTATTGTTGGTACATTCCTTGCCCAATTCTGTATGGTTTTCTCAAGGTTATAAGATCTGTTGATTTTTGGATAAAGTTTAAATATAAGGGTGTGACAACACAGATGTCCCTTAGCCAGAGAATGGATACAGAAAATGTAGTTCATTTACAGAATGGAATATTACTCAGCTATTAAAAATGAGGGCATTATGAAAATTTCAGGCAAATGGATGGAGTTAGAAAATATCGTCCAGAGTGAGGTAAGCCAGATCTAAAAGGACATACATGGTATGTACTCACTGATAAGTGGATCTTAGCCAAAAAGTTCAGAGTACCCATGATACAACTCACAGATCATATGAAACTTAACAAGAAAAAAGCTCAAGTATGGATACTTCAATTCTATTTAGAAGGTGGAACAAAATAATTACATGGGGCAGAGGTAGGGAGGGGCCTAAGTGGGAGAGGGTGAGAAAATGGGTTCAGGATCAATATGGGGGAAATAGGAGAAAAGCTCAGAGGGTCAGGAGAATGAATAGAAATATTCAGCAATGTGGGGTGGGGGCCAGGGAGAAACCTCTAAAAAGTCCCAGACACCAGGAATGTGAGAGACTCCAAGGACCCACTAGGGATGACCTTAGACAATATACCCAATAGTGGGGAGATGGAACCTGAAGAGACCACCTCCGTTAGATAGACATGGCCCGCACTTAAGGCATGGGGCCACACGTCCATTTTCAAAATTTTTTGACCCAGAATTGTTCCTGCCTAAAGGAAATGCAAGGACAAAAATGGAGCAGAGACTGAAGGAAAGGCCATCCATAGACTGCCCCAACTTGGGATCTATCCTATGTACAGGCACCAAACCTGAACACTATTGCTGATGCCACGTTGTTCTTGCAGACAGGAGCCTAGCATGGCTGTCCTCTGAGAGGCTTTCCCAGTATCTGACTGAGACAGATGCAGATACTTACAGCCAACCATTGGACTGAGGTTGGGGACCCCTATGGAAGAGTTAAGGGAAGGATTGAAGGAGATGAAGGGGATGGCAACCCCATAGGAAGAACAACAGTATCTACTAACCTGGACCCCTGGGAGTTCCTAGAGGCTAAGGCACCAACTGAAGAGCATACATGGGCTTGTCCATGGCCTCTGCTACATACTGCCTTATCTGTCCTCAGTGTGAAAGGATGCTCCTAATCCTGTAGAAAGTTGATGCCCCAGGGAAGGGGGATGCTGATGGGAATGGGTAGGTGGGTGGGTGGGGGAGCACCTTTTCAGAAGCAAAAGTGCGGGTGATGGGGTAAAGAACTCCTGTGGGAGATCAGGAAGGGGGCAACATTTGGAATAGAAATAATTAAAAAAATGAAAAATGAAAAATAAAAAAGGGGTGTGTGCACATGCTAAGAGTGCTGAAATAGCCTTTCTCGGGTATCATCTGGTTGGTTCCCTCTGAGGTATACTCACTGGCCTGGGTTTTGTCAAGGAACACAAGGATAACACACCGTGCTTGTGAGAATGTGTAAAACTCCACTAGCCCTGCTAGGTTTGAGGATACTGTTTTGAAATTCAGGTACCTTTTTATCTTCATGCTCTAAACTTCAAAGCTACTCCCATTTTAAGACAAGCTGACTCTGCCTACTTTTGTCTTGACTTTAGAATTTAGGATTATCTTGGTTGTGATCTGAAGCACTTGAATTCTTCTGTCAAAATTGTCCTAGGTATACTGCGTGTGTGTGTGTGTGTGTGTGTGTGTGTGTGTGTGTGTGTGTGTGTGTGNGTGTGTGTGTGTGTGTGTGTGTGTGTGTGTGTGTGTGTGTGTGTGTGTGCATGTCTGTTTATGGGTAAAGATTGTTCTTTCTAAATTTCCTTCTTATCATCAGTGCTACCCTCCCATCTAGCAAACACTTAACAATCTTGCAACTATTGTATAGCTCCCTCAATGTAATTAGGGTCCCATTATGCACAGCTACAGCTCCTTGTAACTGTCTTATGTAGCATTTACTATAATTATAATGATTTATTAGGGTGATTTTTTTTGAGACAAGATCTTATTCTGTAGCTCAGATGGGTCTCAAATCCACCATCTTCTTATATCAGCTTTCAGAATAATGATAATATAGGCACATGCATCCATGCCTGGCTTTAGGGTGATTTTTTTAAAGAAAATCTAACACAATTTGCAATTTATTCTTCCAAACTTTTATACGTTTGAAAATGAGGTTACTGTTTTGTTCTGTTTTTCTTCTTTTGTTTTAAAAAAAATTGGATTTGTTTATTTATTTATTTATTTATTTATTTACATTTCAAATGTTATTCCCCTTTCTGGTTTCCCCTCTGCAAACCCCAATTCCCCTCCCCCTGCTTCTATGAGGGTGCTGTCTCCCCCAACTCTCATCTGACTGCCCTAGCATTCCCCTATGCTGGGGCATGGAGCTTTCATAGGACCAAGGGTCTCTCCTCCCGTTAATGCCCAACAAGGTCATCCTCTGCTGCAGCTGGAGCCATGGGTCCCTTCATGTGTACTCTTTGGTTGGTGGTTTAGTCCCTAGGAGCTCTGCGGGTGTCTGGTTGGTTGATATTGTTGTTCTTCCTATGGGATTGCAAAGCCCTTCAGCTCCTTCAGTCTTTCCCTTAAATCCTCCATTGGAGTCGCCATGCTCAGTCGGATGTTTGGCTGTGAGCATCTATATCTGTATTGGTCAGGCTCTGGCAGAGCTTCTCAGGGGACAGCTATACCAGGCTCCTGTCAGCAAACACTTCTTGGCATCAATAAAAGTGTCTGAGTTTGGTGACTGCATTTGGAATGGATCCCCAGGTGGGGCAGTCTCTGGATGGCCTTTCCTTCAATCTCTGTTCCACTCTTTGTCCCTGTATCTCCTTTAGATAGGAGGAATTTTGGGTTAATATTTTTGAGATGGTTGGGTGACCCCCTCCCTCAGTTGGGGGCCATACCTAACCTCTGGATAGGGTTTCTACAGATTCTCTCTTCCCTTTGTTGGGTATATCAGCTAATGTTATCCCCACTGGGTCCTGGGAGCCTCTTGCTTTCCTGGCATCTGGTACTTTCTGGTGACTAAACAACCATTTAAAAAAAAGGTGATTGTTAACGTTTGCATTTTTCTATAGTTTGTTGAATATCTGAGGGCAAAAAACATGATCTTTTATGTTCATTGTTATAACCTTACCATATTGGGGTTCTCTAAAGGAACAGAATGAATGGAAGTGTGTGTGTGTGTGTGTGTGTGTGTGTGTGTGTGTGTGTGCATGCATCTGCACATGTATGTGTTGTCTTGGAGTGCCTTATAGAGTGTGGTTCAGGTAGTCTACCAATAGCTGTCTCTCAATAGAAAGGTCAAGAATATGATTCGTTCACTCCACAAGACTGGGTGACTCAATGGTCCCAGTCTGCTGTTCCATATTGGAATCCTGAAGAAGTAGGTTCTAACACTGTAGAGTTGTTGGCCTGTGTCAGGTCTGCCACTGAACATAGACACTTGGGGAGGCAGAAGGCAGGGAATTTGACTGTGTACTGTTTTGGGTGTTGGGCTGTAGGGAAGTGCTGACACACTGCTCTGGGGCTTGGGAAAGTGCAGTCTGAGGCATGGGAAAGCTAGAACTCCTTCAGGGATCTCCCAACCTACAATGAGGCCTGGGTTTTGGGGTTCTCAGACTCTTGGACATCCAGGTGGCACTGGGAGTTTCAGAAGAGCAGAGAATGGAGTCAGGGTCCTTGGGCTGGGGACAGGGTCTAGCTCAGGATGAGGGTTGATGGAAGGGGAGCTTTGGCTTGTCCCAGCAGAGATGATTGTCCTTATCTTGGCAGAGGCAGGCTTGGTGGTAGTTGTGGCTGGGAGCACAAAGAGGTCTTCTACTGGAGCTTAGGCTGCAGCTCTGTAGGCGAAGACCTTCTTCATGGCTTCCCACAGCAGATCTTGATGAAAAGAGACAGCCCATGGCTCTAAACAATTTATTGTCATGGTGGAAAGTGGATGCATAAAACCATACCCCACTTTTCAGCATGGACCTATGAATAAATACCTTTTGCAGGGAGGAATGTCTGGGAAGGAAGCTTATTGGCTAAGCCCTATGGGCCTCTGCATACCTCATTAACATTGAGAACTCTATTTTGAGCTTAAGTGGCCACAGGTCACATTCCTTTTCCTATAGTCTTGGTCTAAGATGTTAGGAATGCCTCATCAACATGTGGAAGGGCTTGAGGCATTGTCCCTATGTGATAGATGGCCACAAATCTCTCTATGGGAGGCTGTGGCTACATTACAGGGGTCTAGTTCAAGGAGGTGAAGCTCTCCCTTGTACTTTCAGGGTCTCTGCAGCTTCTAGCCTTTCTTTGACTTTACCAGGCTTCCTCTGCCCCGCATAAAACAATCAATAGTATAGATAAATTTGTCAGTGGGAGTGAGGGCAAGAGGACAAAAAGCAGAAACTTCCTTTTCCAATGTTCTTTGATGTGGGCTGCCACCTGAAGATGTTGTCCAAATTTAGGGTAAATTTTCCTAATTTAAATAATTCAATCTAAAAATCCCCACAGGTGTGCCCAGCTGCTAAGTTTTAATCAGATGTGATCAACTTGACAACCAAGATTAGCACTCATGTCCTTTCACATAATATATGTTGCTTAGAAGATGGTATCCTATGGTAAATAAATAAGGACGTATTGTTTCCATATTTGAAGTTAGGGGCCATTTTCAAAGATTTCTCATTCTTCATATGGTGGTAATAGTTTATAGACTGAAAATGAAAATTATTTGACTATTGGCATAACAAGAGGCTTGGTAAAGAGTTAGTTTTCAAAATATTATTCTTTTATTATTTTTTAAAACACACTCATCTGTCATGATAGTTGTTTTCATTGCTTACATTCATTTCTTAGACTTTATTGAAATAGAAATTTTTACCTAAAAATATAAGAAAGTAAGAAGACAAGGAGGAGTGTGAGAAAACCTTTGATACACACACACACACACACACACACACACACATATATATATATATATATATATATATATATAAAACCTTTGATATATATATATATATATCTCAAAGGTGTGTGTGTATGTATATATGTGTGTGCATTTCATGTACTTATATATGTATCACAATAAACTCTTCATATATAATTTATAATAAGATCTTAAAAAGAACTCATATATATTGATAAGAAAAATGACAGATAATCTGATTTTAAAATATTTGAAAGCCAGGATAGGAATTTTACCAAATAAGATATTGAAATGGTCAATAGCATAATTAGTTATCAGGGAAATAAAAATTAAGAGCACAACCTGGTACCATTATGTACTGATTAGGACACCTACTACATAAATGAAGTCAATTAGATAAACAATTGTTGAAGTTATATACGAAACTAGTGGAACTCTGATAACATTGTCCATTGTAATGTAAACTAGAAAATGTAGAAAGTTTGGCAGTGTCTAAGTCAAATATTTATGTACTCAGTGACTCTAACAAATCATTTTCTATGTATATTCTCAACAGCAATTCACACACACACACACACACACACACACACACACACACACATATATATATATACACCAAAGCAGGTACAAACGTTCAAAATACTCTGTTTTTTATATTCATATTAGATTTATTCAACTGATAAGAAAACTAACACAGAGAAATCAAATGAAAGTTTCAAGGTTAGTCCAGTTCAACAATAAAATAAAACAGAAAAACAAAAGCCATAGCATAAGGGAATGACTTCTCAAAAAAAGGCCAAAGTAGTCATTAGGGAGTTGAAGAATAAACACTGTATTTTAAAAGTTAAAATTTATATGTAACTTTGTATTCTGTGATGTTTCATTTTAATTTATTTTTCTTAATTTGTCATCAGCAGAATATTATGTTTGAATTAAAACGAATAATTAAATTAAGTACATAACATATCAGACTTAATAATTACCTCCCAGTTTGAGCCAAAGTCCTAAAATAATATTTCATAGTGTATTTTGATTTACTAAATAAACAAGAAATGTTTAAAGCCTTGATTTCCTTAAAGTACAGAAATCCTGATTTTTTTATTTCATCTAATAATGGTTTTATTAATTCTTTCGGGATTTAGACAATGTACTTTGATCATTTTCAATCTTCTCTCTCAACTCCACCCAGATCCATAGATACCTTTTTACCCATCCAATTTCACATTCTCTCTCTTTTGAATGCATTGAATTAAATTTGTTTTGCCCAAATACAAATATGCAGTTTGCTCTTTGGCATGGTAGACTTACTAGGGTATCAAAATATCTAGTTATATCACTCTAGGACTTATATCTCAGAGACTCGACGTAGATTAGTTGTTTTGTCAACTTGACACAAACTAGGATCATCTGGAAAGAGGAAATCACAAGGGAGAAAATACACTCATCAGATTGGCAAAGATTGTTGGCATTTTCTTGATTAATGTTTAGGTTGGTGGTGCCATACTGGGCTAATGATTCTGGACTGCATAAAAGAAGCAAGTGATCCATGGTAAAATAGCAGAACAGTAACAGGCATTTCTCTATGCTCTTTGCATCAGTTCCTGACCTACTTGAACACTTTTGTTTTTAACAGCATCATTTTAAAGGCAACATAACCATTCATACACATTAGAATGAATAGTATAGTGTGAGATAATTGTGCAATAGAATATTGTAAGCAACTGAAAAAGCAAAATACCCTGAAATGGATAAATATCATGGATCTCAGGTTGAGAAATACACAAAACTATAGTCCATTTATAGCAAGTTTGAACACAGATAACACAAACAGCAAGGGAGTAGAAGCACATGAGAGACCTTGGAGGTACTGAGCGTAGTCTGAGCCTTAATCACAGTGGTTGCATGCTGCTGTGCTCACTGTATAACAGTGTGCACAATTCACATTCAACTTTCCTGTAGTTTGTTTTGCTTTAATAAACATTTACAAAATAAATGAGAATATAAGACAACTAAGCTGGTTGCCTTTTAATGTTCTCTATAACTCTAACTTATTAAGAATTTATGTGAAAATGCTTAGAAAACAAGAAAATCTGCAGTGATAAGGTAAGGAATTGTGATCAGCGTTAGATAAGCTGGGCTTCCTATTTATTTTATTTTCCATATATATATATATATATATATATATATATATATATATATACACATATATGTGTGTGTGTACACATACACACACACACACATATATATACATATATGTGTGTGTACACATACACACACACACACACACACACACACACACACACACACATTCACTTTATATCCCAATATCAGCTTACCTCCTCCCAGTCCCTCCTCAAACAGCTCTTTCCCCCATTCCCCCTCCCCTTCTTCTCTGAAAGGGTGGAGGTCTCCCTCTGGGTTTCCCTCAACCCTGGCAAGTTACTGCAAGGACTAGGTGAAGTCTCTACCCCTTCAGGTCAGATAAGGCAGTTCAAGTAGGAGAACAGGATCCACAGGTAGGCAACAGATTCAGGGACAGATCCACCCCCCCGAGTGCTGGGAGACCCACATGAAGACCAAGCTGCACATTTGTCACACATGTGCAGGAGGCCTAAGTCTAGTCCTTCTATGTTTTGTTAGGGGTTCAGTGTCTGGGAACCCTCAAGTGTCCAGGTTAGTTGACTCCGTTGGTTTTCCTAAGAAGTCTCTAACCTCTTCTGGTCCATCAATCTTTCCCCCAACTCTTCCACAAGACTCCGGAGCTCCATCTAGTGTTTGGCTATGGGTGTCTGCATCTGTTTGAGTAAGTCCTCTCAGAGGATAGTTCTGCTAGGCTCCTGTCTGCAAGCATAACAGAGTATCACTAATAGTGTGAGTGCCCATGGGATGGGTCTCAATTTAGGCCAGTCATTGATTTGCAGTTGCTTCAGTTTCTACATCATCCCCTGTACTTCTTGCAGACAGACACATTTTATGGATGGGTTGCTGTCATTTAGATTCTACCTTACACCTATGAGAATAGCTAAGATTAAAAACTCAAGGCTCAGAACATGCTGTCGAGGACTTGCAGCAAAGGTACCACTCCTCCACTGTTGGTAGGAGTGCAAACTTATACAACCACTCTGGAAATCAATTTGACAGTTTCTCAGAAAACTGGGAATAGTTCAACCTCAAGATCCAGCTATACCACTCCAGGGTATATACCCAAATATGCTCCAACATCTTACAAAGATACTTGCTCAATTGTATTCATAGCAGCTTTATTCATAATTGCCAGAAACTATAAACAACCCAGAGGTCCCTCAACTAAAGACTGGATACAGAAATGTGGTTCATTTGCACAATGGATTACTACACAGCTACTAAAATTAAGGATGTCATGAAATTAGCAGGCAAATGAATGGAACTAGAAAATATCATTGTGGGTAAGGGAAATCAGACCCCAAAGATATGCATGGTATGTATTCACTTATAAGTAGATGTTAGCCTAAAAGTGCAGGATGACCATGCTGGAGTCTGAGGACCCAAAGAAGCCAAATAATAACGAGGTCTCAGGGGAGGATGCATGAGTATCTGTCAGAAGAGGAAATGAAATGGATTTCAGATATGGATGGAAGGAGGGGACTTGGTGGGAGAGGGGATGGGAATGGAAATGGGGCAGGGCTCAGGTGTGCAGAGAGCAGAGGAGAGAGAACAGAAATTGGTGGTGAGCGAGGGGGTAGTATCTCTAGGACGTGCCAGAGACCTGGGATGGGGGAGTCTATGGGGGTGACTCAAGCTGAGACTCCTAGCACTGGGGGATGTGGAGCCTGAAGTGGCCACCTCCTGTAGCCAGGCAGGATCACCTATTTCTTAATTGAACTATAGCAAATAATATTCTTAAATTTCTCTATATTTCATTTCCACCTTGGTATTTGTTATCTCTCCCTCCTGGTTCATATTTATTTTCTAGTGTTTTTGAAGTTTTCCTTTGTAGACCCTGGATGTGCCATGAAAGACATCTGTTTTGGAGCATGAAACCGATTACTCTTTACATTTTGAGCTGGTAATAAACAAGAGCGAAGCCTCTGAATGCAAAGCAGGAAGATTAAGGTGGCTGCTTCCCAATTGCTTTGAGCCAACTTTTGCCTTTGAGGCCCTCTGCCAAGCTTCATTACTTAAGCACTGATTATGGTTTAGCCCTTCAACATTCCCACCCTCAGTCTTGTATGTTGAATGTGCTGTTCTCAACAGAGCAGTGTTCTTATGTGAAGTCCTTGGGAGGCTAAGATCATGGGGGTTCTTGCTTAGTCTATGAATCAGTCCATAGATGGATTAGAAACTTAATGAACTGGTGGAGAGCTTTGTTATAAAGTAAGCAGTCTGAGTTTCCTGGTCGCTGTAAGGTGAACAGCTTTTATAAATAAGGCTGCTATGAACATAGTGGAACATGTGTCCTTATTACAAGTTGGAACATCTTCTGGGTATATAGCCAGGAGTGGTACTGCTGGATTTTCTGGTAGAATTATGTCCAAATTTCTGAGGAACCACCAGACTGATGTCCATAGTGGTTGTACCAGCTTGCAATCCCACCAGCAATGGAGGAGTGTTCCTCTTTTTCCACATCCTCGCCAGCATCTGCTGTCACCTGAGATTTTGATCTTTGCCATTCTGACTGGTGTGAGGTGGAATCTCAGGGTTGTTTTGATTTGCATTTCCCTCATGATTAAGGATGTTGAACATTTCTTTAGGTGCTTCTCAGCCATTCGGTATTCCTCAGTTGAAAATTCTCTGCTCAGCTCTGTATCCAATATATATATATTGGATATCAGCCCCCTATTGGATTTAGAATTGGTAAAGATCTTTCCCCAATCTGTTGGTTGCCATTTTGTCTTATTGATAGTGTCCTAAGACTTACAGAAGCTTTGCAATTTTATGAGGTCCCATTTGTTGATTCTTTTTAAAAATTATTTTATTAGATATTTTCTTCATTTACATTTCA
>NC_034613.1:38450076-38457509 GCF_900095145.1 Mus pahari | reverse complement strand
TGCCCCAGTACAGGGGAATGCCAGGGCCAAGAAGTGTAAGTGGGTGTGTAGGGGAGCAGGGCGGGTGGAGGGTATATGGAACTTTCGGGATAGCATTTGAAATGTAAATAAAAGCTGGGCGTGGTGGTGCATGCCTTTAATCTCAGCACTTGGGAGGCAGAGACAGGAGGATTTCTGAATTCGAGGCCAGCCTGGTCTACAGAGTGAGTTCCAGGACAGCCAGAGCTATACAGAGAAACCCTGTCTTGAAAAACAAAAACAAAAACAAAAACAAAAACAAAAACAAAAACAAAAACAAACAAACAAACAAAAACAATAAAAAAGAGAAATGTAAATAAAGAAAATATCTAACAAAAAAAGAAATTTCTGACAAAAAAATAAAGTGAACAGCTTTTCTCTGCCATGGGTTCTCTGCAATGACACTACTACTTCAATTACTGAGTCATGAACTCAGGTAACTAGGAACTGGAATCACTATGGGCCACAATAAACTTTTTCCTTTACGTTGATTGCTCCTCTTTTTTTTTTTTCTCATTGAAATGGAAAGCTAAAAGTTCATAATGTAGTAGTGAAAAAGAAATCATTCTCCCAGTCTTGTGACTTCTGTCGCAGGTCCATAATTTTAATATCAGAGGAAATAGTACCACAGTGCTATAGAAGTACAATAAGAAACACTTGACTGTTATTTCTGAGCATAGTCATTCAAATAATTTAATCTTTTAAAAGGATTTATTTTTGTCCATGTGTCTGTGTGTTTTCCACCTTCCAGTCATGTGTTTATGCACACATATGTGCAGGTGCTCAAGGAGACTGGAAGACAGTATAACATGCCCCTGGAACTGGAGCTACAGGTGGTTTTGAACCATCATATGGATGCTGGGAAACAAATTCAGGAAGTACTTCAAAACACTGAGTCTTCTCTCTAGAACCCTATAGATATTAGCGTTATAATTATCATAACGTTCTTTAGCTTTTTCAGTAAATTTGAGTTAATGAGTCTACCTGTAGGCATAGTTGATAAAATATTTCACCTATTCTGAGAGCTAGGCTTTGGCTTTATTGAAGCCATTGGGGTTGTTTAGAACTCACTATGTTCTTTTTTTTTTTCTTGGAAGTTTTTCTGTCTTCAGGTATTCATTAAATAACCAACTTCCTGGTACCTAAATGAAAGTGTGTTTCAAAGGTATATTGCCATTCTAATGCTTGACCTGGGGGGAAATGTCAAAATTTTCTTTAAAACCCATTTAGTGAAGTATTTAAAATGCTCATCTTGCACTTTTGAGTGAAGTGTAATTTACATTTCATAAAAGTAGAAGCTGAGCAGCAAGCTGTAAGTAATTATCATATAATTAAATGTCTACTATGAAGGGGATGAAAACGTGAGCTCCTTCCTGCTTTTCGTGACTGGGTTACACAATGGCAAATTAAATTTTAGCTCTTTATCTCAGAAGGGCTCCAGGGGACCTACTTAGAGTTTGAAGAGATACTTCTGAGTTGCCAATGTAGTTTTAGTTGGAAGCTGAAGCAATCACTTCACTCTCCAAACAAGCCATATGGAAATGGTTTCTGTGGTTTTAGTTTTAGAAATGGAAAGTGAAGTATATATTCCTCTCAGTGACTTTGAAAACCCCCTCTCTATGTTAATGTTTGTAAATGGGAATCACCATCAGGATAATTAATACCTAATTATTACCGTAGATGACTCTCATTTTTTCCGATTTCACAAAGCAGTTGGCTTTGGGGATAATAATCAAATGCCAAGTGCATTTATAATTAGTTGAAATGCTTCCCCTAATCTGATTTTGTTTAATATTCATTTAAAAAACATGCATTAAATACCTGCTAAGTTTGAGATTCAGGAAAGTACCCAAAGGTCAGAAAAAAAAAGATAAGTTCTTTGCTCTGAAGAAGAGTATAGCCAGAAAAAGGATAAAATATATGTACACAAAGGCTACAAAACAACATAAAATTGGATAGATATCACATAATCTAAAGTGTGAGTATATCAGGAGATATAATAGTCACATTTTTTGGCTATTGGAGCTGGGCAGTTTTCAAGAAGATATATAGTATTTGACTTGGTGCACGAGGGTTAGATTTTTGATCTCAGAGTTTCCAATAAAAGTCGGAACATCTGCTAGAGATATATTTTTTAATTATTTTATTAGATATTTTCTTCATTTACATTTCAAATGCTATCCCGAATGTCCCCTATAACCTTCCCCCACCCTGCTCCCCTAACCACTCACTCCCACTACTTGTCCCTGGCCTTCCCCTGTGCTGAGTCATATAAAGTTTACAAGACCAAGGGGCCTCTCTTCCCAACGATGGCTGACTAGGCCATCTTCTGCTATATATGCAGCTAGAGACAGGAGCTCTGGGGTTACTGATTAGTTCATATTGTTGTTCCACCTATAGGGTTGCAGACCCCTTCAGTTCCTTGGGTAATTTCTCTAGCTACTCCACTGGGGTCTCTGTGTTCTATCCCATAGATGACTGTGGGCATCCACTTCTATACTTGCCAGACACTGGCATAGCCTCACAAGAGATAGCTATATCAGTGTCCTTTCAGCAAGTTCTTGCTGGCACAAGCAATAGTGTCTGTGTTTGGTGGCTGATGATGGGATGGATCCTCGGGTGGGGCAGTCTCTGGATTGTCCATCCTTTTGTCTTAGCTCCAAACTTTGTCTCTACAACTTCTTTCATGGGTATTTTATTCCCTATTTTGGGGAGGAATGAAGTATCCACGTATTGGTCTTCCTTCTTGATTTTCTTGTGTTTTGGAGATTGTATCTTGGGTATTCTAGGTTACTGGGCTAATATCCACTTATCAGTGATTGCATATCTAGTGACTTCTTTTGTGATTGGGTTACCTCACTAAGGATGATATCCTCCAGATACATCCATTTGCCTAAGAATTTCATAAATTCATCTTTTTTAATAGCTGAGTAGTACTCCATTGTGTAAATGTACCACATTTTCTGTATCCATTCCTCTGTTGAGGGACATCTGGGTCCTTTCCAGCTTCTGGCTATTATAGATAGGGCAGCTATGAACATAGTGGAGCATGTGTCCTTATTACCAGTTGGAACATCTTCTGGGTATATACCTAGAAGAGGTATTGCTGGGTCCTCCGGTATTACTATGTCCAATTTTCTGAGGAACCGCCAGACTGATTTCCAGAGTGGTTGAACAAGCTTGCAATCCCACCAACAATGTAGGAGTGTTCCTCTTTCTCCACATCCTCGCCAGCCTCTGTTGTCCCCTGAATTTTTGATCTTAGCCATTTTGACTGGTGTGAGGTGAAATCTCAGGGTTGTTTTGATTTGCATTTCCCTGATGATTAAGGATGTTGAACATTTTTTCAAGTGCTTCTCAGTCTTTCGGTACTCCTCAGTTGAGAATTCTTTGTTTAGCTCTGTACCCCATTTTTAATGGGGTTATTTGAATTTTTGGAGTTCAGCTTCTTGCACTCTTTGTATATATTGGATATTAGTCCCCTATCAGATTTAGGATTGGTAAAAATTGCTAGAGATTTTCTTAAAACATACAATACTATGAGAGAAGATTGAGGAGAACATTAGCAGTAATAGAGGTAGGATATTTGTAGAAGGGTTTTTCAGAAGATGAAGGAGACCAACTTAGTTACTTACTCAGCAAAGCAAGTTGATTGAAATATGTGAGTGACTGCCAACTTTTATGAACTCTCCAGTCAAAAGTTATAATGTGGTATTTTTAACTGTTTGTGATGTAAGAATCTTGGACATCAGTTCAATGAAGATTGTCTTTGCTCAAAAAAAAAATCCCCACTGTTTAAACGGTTATTAGACTATTGTGAATTGGGTGCTTTCAAAAGCATGCAAATACAATGTTGAATGCCATTTCTGCTCCTAGGGAAAGTAGGTTAGTGGAGTCGATGAGTGAAAAATGTGATACCACCAATCCTGGGCACGATGTGAGCTCTCATGGAAAGGCACTCCTTTTAGAAATGGAAAGTACAGCTGTTGTGTGATATCATGCACAATATCTATTCAAGATCAAGCCAGACCAAATACCAACAGGGAGAATGGAGGAAGGCACATAGTACCATCCTTAGTAAAGCAGCCATTAGCAACTGAGAAATGCTAGGAGAGGGGGAATTAGTTTTCTTTTTTAAAGAGCGTTAACAAACTTCCCTCATAAAACTATTTCATTGCTACTTCTTAACTGTAATTTCTCTATTGTCATGAATTGTAATATAAATAATATATCTGATATATGACCCCAGTGAAAAGGTCATTCAGCTCCCAAAGGTTGAGAAACAATCGTGTAGACCCTAGTAAGTAGACCATACACTAGTATAAGATAATACATCCAAGAATGAATTGTCAATATGTGTTGGGCTTGGTGGCATTAAAATAAAGGACATACAAAGTTGGGTAGATAGGGAAAGGTGGAGTGGATCTCAGAGAAGTTGGGGAAGGGACTGAATATGATAAAAACACATAACACATAACACATTTTTTTTTAATGCAAAAGCAAGAGATTTATTTTCCAGCACATCAGGGTCAACCCTCAATCAATCCCTCTAGGCAAGTGATGAGAAGGCGACCCCGAATTGCTATTACAAGCAGTTTTTATGCTTTGTAAGGGGACAGGTTATATCAGCTAGGTTACAGTCAAATTTATTGGCTAAGCATCTTGACCTTTAATTCTATTGACGAGCATCATGACACACATTTGAACTCTACCTGGGACTTTCCAGAGCATCAGGTGACTGTCAGTACATTATGATTTTTTTTTCCTCAAGAATGTTCCTGTGGAGAATGGAACTTGGCTTAGCCTTGACCCCAGGTGGGAGGAGGAAGCTGTAAGGAGAGTGTGGAACTGGAAAAAGCCCCTAGCATCCCTCATTACCCCCTCTTCTTGTACAAGCTCCAATCTTAGAGCTACTCTTAGGGGTTTTGAGTAACTAACTCACATTCTTCAGGTCCTATCCTCAGGGTCTCATATTGTTGGCACAGGGCCATCAGCCCCACTGATCATATTCTGTTTTAAGAAGGCTATAAGCTTGTTCAATATGCAGGGTCCAAAGGTCAGCAATATCAGGAGAACAATTAGGGGTACTAACAAGGTAGATATAAGGGTGGTTAACCAAGGGGAGGAGTTAAACCAAGACTCAAACCAGCCCTGACTCTGTTATCTTTCTCTCTTCTGCTTGGCTAGCCCTTCTCTCACCTTGGCCATGAATCTTTAAGAACCCCAGAATGGTCTATATAAAAGCAATACTCCTCAGTTAAGGCAGCACATGGGACTCCTTGCTGGAGGAAAATTGAAGTCTAATCCCCTCCTATTCTGTAGTACTACTTCTGATAATGAAGTCAGTAATTCTTGAAGGTGACAGATGGAAGTTTCTATTCTTTCCATATCTAAACCAATGGCTACCCTCAGACTGTCACAATCTTTCCCTTGGAAGACCAAAGCAGAAGCCCTGGTGGCTGCCCTGGCCACACCCAACTCCAACAGAAAGGAGACAGTGAGTAGTGTAACAGGTTTGGTGGGTGGGAACATAGGATGGGGGAAGGAACCAGAATGCAAAGGTAGCACCAGGCAGTCCTGAGTGATCAAAGTTGAATGATCTTGATCGGGTTGTCCATCCAGTAGGGATTCCTGGGGAGAGGGGCATCTTCACATTTCACATGGGAAGTGTGTGTCTACCTTGAGGGCTGTGGGAGTGGTTAGCAGCACCAGGAAGGGTCCCTTCCACCGTGGTTCCAGCGACTGTGCCTGATGCTTCATTATGTAGACCCAGTCAACAATCTGTAAGAGGTGAGGAATCTCTGGTATCCCTGGAGCATTTAAGGCACACAGTTTGGGCTAAATCTTGCATTGTATTGACTGAAGGGCTTGTAGCCTCAAGAAGAGGTTTCTACCAGGCTTCTATCTGGCATATGCAATGGTGTCTATGTTTGGTGGATGATTATGGGATGGATCCCCAAGTGGGGTAGTCTCTGGATAGTCCATCCTTTCATCTCAGCTCCAAACTATCTCTGTAACTCCTTTCATGGGTATTTTGTTCCCTATTCTAAGGAGGAGTGAAGTATCCATACATTGATCTTCCTTCTTCTTGATTTTCTTGTGTTTTTGCAAATTGTATCTTGGGTATTCTAAGTTTCTGGGCTAATATCCACTTATCAGTGAGTGCATATCTGGTGATCAGGAATTTTTCCCCTGTGCCCATATCTTCGAGGCTTTTCCCCACTTTCTCCTCTATCAATTTCATTGTCTCTGGTTTTACATGGAGTTCCTAGTTCCACTTAGACTTGAGCTTTGTACAAGGAGAGAAGAATGGATCAATTTGCATTCTTCTACATGATAACTGCCAGTTGTGTCAGCACCATTTGTTGAAAATGCTATCATTTTTCCACTGGATGGTTTTAGCTCCCTTGTCAAAGATCAAGTGACCTTAGGTGTGTGGATTCACTTCTGGGTCTTCAATTCTATTCCATTGATCTACCTGTCTGTCGCTGTACCAGTACCATGCAGTTTTTATCACAATTGTTCTGTAGTACAGCTTAAGGTCAGGCATGGTGATTCCACCAAGGTTCTTTTACTGTTGAGAATGGTTTTTGCTATCCTAGGTTTTTTATTATTCCAGATGAATTTACAAATAGTGTTATTTTGACTTCTTCCTTCCCAATTTGTATCCCCTCGATCTCCCTTTGTTTTCCAATTGCTCTGGCTAGGACTTCAAATACTATATTGAATAGGTAGGGAGAAAGTGGGCAGCCTTGTCTATTTTAGTGGGATTTCTTCAAGTTTCTCTCCATTTAGTTTGATGTTGGCTACTGGTTTGCTGTATATTGCTTTTATTATGTTTAGGTATGGGCCTTGAATTCCTGATCTTTCGAAGACTTTTATTATGAAGGGGTGTTAGCTTTTGTCAAATGCTTTCTCAGCATCTAATGAATTGACAATGTGGTTTTTGTCTTTGAGTTTGTTTATATAGTGGATTACATTGATGGATTTCCTTATATTACACCTTCCCTACATCCCTGAGATGAAGCCTACTTGGTCATGATGGATGATTGTTTTGATGTGTTCTTGGATTCAGTTTGTGAGCATTTTATTGAGTATTTTTGCATCGATATTCATAAGGGAAATTGGTCCAAAGTTCTCTTTCTTTGTTGGATCTTTGTGTAGTTTAAGTATCAGAGTAATTGTGGCTTCATAGAATGAATTGGGTAGAGTACTTTCTGTTTCTATTTTGTGNAATAGATTGAGGAGAGTTGGAATTAGGTCTTCTTTGAGGGTCTAATAGAACTCTGCACTAAACCCATCTGATTCTGGGCTTTCTTTGTTTGGGAGACTATTAATGACAGCTTCTATTTCTTTAGGTGATATAGGACTGTTTAGGTCATTAATCTGATCCTGATTTAACTTTGGTACCTGGT
>NC_034613.1:38446118-38447281 GCF_900095145.1 Mus pahari | reverse complement strand
TGCCCATGTTCTCTATGGAATCTTCTGCACCTGAGATTCTCCCTTCCATATCTTATATTCTCTTGTTGATTCCTGATTTCTTTCCTAGAGTTTCTATCTCCAGAGTTATCTCCCTTTTGTTTTTCTTCATTTTTTTCTACTTCCATTTTTAGGTCTTGGATGGTTTTGTTGAATTCCATCACCTGTTTCGTTGTGTTTCCTTAAATCTTTTAGGGATTTTTGTGTTTCCTCTTAAGGACTTCTACCTGTTTAGGAGTGTTTCCCTTTAGTTCTTTAGGGATTTCTACCTGTTTAGCAGTGTTCTCCTGTATTTCTTTAAGTGAGTTATTAATGCCCTTCTTAAAATCCAGTACTAGCATCATGAGATATGATTTTAAATCTGAATCTTACTTTTTGCGTGTGTTGGGGTACCCAGGACTGGCTGAGGTGGGAATGCTGGCTGTTTTCTGGTGATAATGAGTGGTCTTGGTTTTTGTTAGTAAAATTTTTACATTTGCCTTTCGCCATCTGGTAATCTTTGGCATCAGTTGTTATAGCTCTTTCTGGCTTGTTCCTCCTGTGATTCTGTTAGCCTTTTTCAGCACTCCTGGGAGTCCAGCTCTCTTCTGAGTCTCAGTGGTTAGAGCACTCTTCTATTGCAGGGAAGGTACACAGAATTCTGGTGCTCAGATCTGCCTCCTGGCTGAAGATTAAGGCCTGAAACAGGGTCTGTCCCAGAAGATATGTCGCCTCTGCAGTCTGCAAGCTCCCCAGTGCAGACTGGTTTCTGAGCGAGCAGGAGCACAAGATGGCTCTCCCACCAGCTCCAGCAGTCAGAGCAGCCCTCCCAGTCAACCACCTCTTCTCTGGTGGGGAAGGTGTGCAGATGTCTGGAGCCTGAAACAGGGCCTGTCCCAGAAGCAGCACTGCCTCTGCAGTCTGAGTGCTCAACTGAGCAGACTGGTCTCTGAGAGACCTGTGACACAATATGGCTCTCCTGCCTGCTTTGATGGTCAGAGCCCTCCCAGGTGGCCACCCCTCCTCTGGCTGGGAAGGTGCTGCATAAACAAGTAAATAATTCTTTTTTAAAACTTTTTTTATTAGATATTTTCTTTATTTACATTTCAAATGCTATCCCAAAAGTTCCCTATACCCTCCCCCCGCCCCTGCTCCCCTACCCACCC
>NC_034613.1:38441673-38445243 GCF_900095145.1 Mus pahari | reverse complement strand
CATCTGTTGTCACCTGAATTTTTAATCTTAGCCATTCTGACTGAAGTGAGATGGAATCTCAGGGTTGTTTTGATTTACATTTCCCTGATGACTAAGGATGATAAACATTTTTTTAGAGAGGTTTTTTTCTGTATAGCCCTGGCTGTCCTGGAACTCACTTTGTAGACCAGGCTGGCCTTGAACTCAGAAATCCGCCTGATTCTGCCTCCCAAGTGCTGGGATTAAAGGTGTGTGCCACCACCGCCTGGCTCAACAATCTTAATAAAAGAATCGTTTGGGGACTCATCATCCCTGACCTCAAGCTTTAGTACAGAGCAATAGTGATTAAAACGGCATGGTATTAGTACAGAGACAGACATGTTGATAAATGAAATAGAAATGAAGACCTAGAACTAAAACTACACATTTATGGTCACTTGTTCTTTGACAACAAAGCCAAAACTATTGAATGGAAAAAAGAAAGCATCTTCAATAAATGGTGCTGGTCTAACTGGCTGTCGATACGTAGAAAAATGAAAATAGACCCATATTTGTCACCTTATCCAAAGCTAAAGTCGAAGTGAATCAAGGACCTCAACATAAAACCAGATGCACTGAATCTAATAGAAGAGAAATTGGGGAAGAACCTTGAACTCATTGGCACAGGGGAAATTTCCCAAACAGAACTCTAATGGCTCTTGCTCTAAGATCAAGAACTGATAAATGGGACCTCATGAAACTGTTAAACTTCTGTAAGGCAAAGGGCATACATAGTCAGTAAGACAAATTGGCAACCTACAGATTGGGAAAAAAACTTCACTATTACCACACCTGATAGAGTGCTAATATTCAAAATATATAAAGAACTCAAAAAGCTAATCACCCAAAAACAAATAACCCAATCAAAAATTTGGATATATAACTAAATGGAGGTTTCATAACCGAGGAATCTCAAATGGCTGAGAAATACCCAAAGAAATGTTCAAAGTCCTTAGTGATTAGAGAAATCAAAACAACCCTGAGATTCCACCTTATACCAATCAAAATGGTTAAGATCAAAACCACAGGTGACAACACATGCTGGAGAGAACGTCGAACTCCTCCATTGCTGGAGGGATTGCAAACTTGTACAACCATTCTGCAAATTAATCTGGAGGCTCTTCAGAAAATTGGAAATAGATCTACCTGAAGACCGAGCAACAGAGGGAAGGACTGAAGCCCTTAGGGTCAGCAGAAAGAATGGAAATAAATCCCGGAGATAGGAGGTTGGGGGACCCCTCCAGAACGTACCAGAGACCTGGGAGGTGAGAGACTCCCAGGACTCAAAGGTAGGGACCTTAGATGAAATGCCTGACAGTAGGGAAAGGGAACTCATAGAGCCCACCTCCAGCATGCAGACAGGACATCAAGTGAGGGATGGAGTTTTCATCCCACAGTCAAAACTCTGATTCATAATTGTTCCTGTCAGAAAGAACTACAGGGATTGAAATGGAGAGGAGTCTGAGGAAAAGAAGGTACAGTGACAGGCTCAAAGTAGGATCCAGATCAAGGGGAGGTCCCAAGGCCTGACACTATTACTGAGGCTATGGTGAGCTCACAAAAAGGAACCTATCATGATTGCCCTCCAAAAGACCCAACAAGTAGCTGAAAGAGTCAGATGCAGATATTTGCACCCAACCAATGGACAGAAGCAGCTGATCCCTGTTGTTGAATTAGGGGAGGCTGAAAGAAGCTGAGGAGAAGGGCAATCCTGGAGGACCAGCAGTTTCAATTAACCTGGATCCCAAAGATCTTTCAAACACTGGACCACCAAACAGACAGCATACACCAGCTGATATGAGCACCCCACACACACATACAGTAGAGGACTTCCAGGTCTTTGTTCATTCAGAGATGATACACCTAACTCTCAAGAGACTGGAGGCCCCAGGGAGTTTAGAGGTCAGGTGGGGTGGGTCTGTGGGGACATCCATGTGGAGACAGAGGTGTGGGGAGGAGGTTTGGGATGTGGAATAGTCAGAGCGTGGATAGTGTTGGGGGGAATAAAATACGGAGTGTAAATTGATTAATTAATTAATGGAAGAAAACATAAAATGTCATTGTGAAACCAATTATCTTGCAGGCAAATTATAAGTTACTAACAACAAAAGATACGATAATATAAATGAAGACTACCCATGTTGTGCCATTTTCCTCCCTTAAACTCTTTCTTTCTCTTATACTCATGCCACTAGTTTCCTGACTTCTTCAGTTACTTCAAGTTTTAGCAAATGAAGATGAAACTGAAAGGGGAAGGTGAGGTCGTGGTTCTGGCGGACTTGAGAGTAGTGATGGATATGATCTGAAAACATTGCATTCATGTAAGACATTTTCAATTAGGAAATAAATTTCAAAAACAAAATATTTGAATACATTTTGTCTGGCATTACATTCATGTAATAAAATAACTAACAGGACTGACTAGTTATTGTAAATTAAAATCGAGTTATAAAAAGAAAAAAGTGCTTTAGTCCTGTTGGAAAAATATGGTAGTAGGAAGGAAGAAGAGGCATGCACTTGAGAGTTTATAGGATATCTAACCAGTGGTATGAAAATCTAGAGAATAGGTATCAATGTTGGATCTTGGCTTAACTGTCAGGGAAGGGGAAGTAGAAAGGTCAAGCTTGAGTTGGAGTATCTGAACTGTCTATGCTGGTTGTGGAGGTACCTATCAGATAGTCTAAAGGAAATAAAATGTTGGCTGTAATTTAGAGTGTAGGAATTTTGGTTGGCTATAGATAATGCTTTAAAAAGAGTCATTAACAACAATCACATTCAGGACATTTGTAGGATAGGGAAAGTTATATAAATGGGTGATTTTGGCTGGACTGATATACCCTATATCAGCTTAAGACAGGGTAAGCAAGGTTGATAACAGGCTGGTAAGCCAGTCAAACAAAATATATTGGCAAGTTGTATGCAACTTTTTATTAGCCAGCTTTCCATACTTGATCCTTGAGTAATCACCCTGAAGAATGTGTGCGTGTGTGTGTGTGTGTGTGTGTGTGTGTGTGTGTGTGTGTGTGTTTGTGTGTAAAGGGTATAGAAAATGCCAAGGATAAAATTCCAGAGGAACAACATAAAGAACAGGGAGATATTATGGATGTGCTTCTCATATGTGACTTTTGAGATTGTATTTTGCAAATGTTTTCTCTGGTTCTGTAGTTACACTTTTGCATTCTTGTAGAAGGGTCATTCACAGAGAGAAAGTTCTGAATTGGTTGAAGTCCACTATATCAGCTTTCCTTTTGTGAATTGTGCTTTTTATCTATCTTAGTTGTAACAGTTTCTTTTGTGTTCTTAAAGGGCTCCTGGTTTTATGTTCATTTAAGGTCATGATCAATACTGAATTATTTTCATTGTTTTTGTTAAACATCAGATTTGTGTGTTTGTGTTTGTGTTTGTGTGTGTGTGTGTGTGCCTGACAGAGAGAGACAGAGACCCACAGAGAGAGAGAGAGAGAGAGAGAGAGAGAGAGAGAGAGAGAGAGATCCTACAGAGAAATAGCAGATCCTAAAGAGGGTATGGTAAGGACCATCATCGTCATTGTGG
>NC_034613.1:38432286-38441627 GCF_900095145.1 Mus pahari | reverse complement strand
GAGAGAGAGAGAGAGAGAGAGAAAAGAGACAGAGAGAGACAGAGAGAGACAGAGAGAGACAGAGAGAAAGAGAGAGAGACAGAGAGAGAAAGAGGGAGGGAGAGAGAGAGGGAGGGAGGGAGGGAGAGAGAGAGACACAGAGAGAGGAGAGACAGAGAGAGAGGAGAGACAGAGAGAGAGGAGAGACAGAGAGAGACAGACAGACAGAGAGAGAGAGAGAGAGAGAGAGAGAGAGAGAGAGAGAGAGAGAGAGATTGATTGTACTTGTGGTTTCTTTATCCCATTGATTTATGTAATTCTCTCTCTGCCAGTACCACAGTCTTTATAACTGTAGCTTATATTGAGTTTTGAAATGAGGAATCTTCTCTTCTTGCTGCAAGTTTCTTTAAAAAATATTTTGATGGGGGGTTTTAATCAACCTCTCTGATTGGAATTGGAACCTTCCTTACAGAAGGAAATACATGACTGGTAATATAAACCTGTTCAAAATCCATGGTGGGAGACATCATAGGCCTTAGGGGTGGGTCTACTGCTGTTGTTTAGATAAATTAACAAAATGTCAACCTGCCTTCTAAATATTTGCTTATACTCATAGACAAACACTATTCTCTGCATTAATCAGAGAAGCCTCTCTTTCCATTGGAATAATGGTGGTAAACGCACAGGCCCATGGCTGTAGAAGATGAAGTGAATAAGTGATGGGCAAGTGTTCAGTCCTAAACAGGACATTTTCTACTTGGTCTTATAAGATTCAGGGAATAGTGTGGAAGAGGGAGGAGAAAGAATCTGGAAGAGGGAAGAAATATAAAGTGTCATTTTCTGTGCAAGACTTTTCCGTTGCAATCACAAACTCCCCGCAGCTTCAGATGCCTGCCCTGGGTTTTCCTAAGAATATGATGTCAACAGTTGAGTATAGATGGAATGGGGGCACAGAAGTCCTACTTGTCAATTCTGAACTATTTGCTACTGATAGATTCAGGGATTAGGGGCAATCATTGCTTTTAATTTTATACCTATTGGTATGTCATAAGGCTCCAATGTATACTACAATTCAATAATCACACAAATGGCCCTGGTTCAACAAAATATGTTACAAAAGTAGCCCAAAGTCATGATTCTAGGAAGGGAACTGGTATAGGTATGAGGAGTTGGGGTTGATAAGGATAGGAGGCGAGATCAGAGAGAGTATAGAAGAGATAACACATTATGTAAATGAATGAAATTGTCAAATATCAAAATCAATAAAAATATTTTAGTTATTTTTGATTTATTTACAATTCAATAGAAACATTGGATTACATATTGAAAGATTTGTTTATTATGTATACAATCTTCTGCCTGCATGGCCAGAAGAGAGCAACAGATCTCATTATAGATGGTTATGAGCCACTATGAGGTTGCTGGGAATTGAACTCAGTACGTCTGGAAGAGCAATCAGTGCTCTTAACTCCTGAGCCATTTCTCCAGTTCACTGGATTACATTTTTAAAGCTTCTGGAAATTTTGTATGTTTTAAGTTTTGCTTGAAATATAATCACATCATATCCTCTCTTTGCTTTCTTCCCTCCAACTTCTCCCATTGGGTTTATTTCTGTGTATATGATTTTAGGATTGACAACTTGGTATTGGATAGCCAATTAGAGGCCTCATGCCAGGAAAAGACTAATTTTCTGTATCCCAGCAAAGATTAGTTGCTTGTAGTTGTTTGTCTACAGGTGGGGCCTCACGAGATTCTCTCCCATGCAATGATACTCATCTAATTCTTGATATGTAAATGTGTGTTTTCCTTTTACCTGTGTCAGCATTTCTTGATATTTATGAATTTTATTGATCTTTTAAAAGTACCAGCTCTCCCTTTTACTGATTTTGTTATTTCTCTCTTCAATTTTGTAGACTTCTGGTCCTCAATATTTCTGTTTTTTTCTTGCCTTGAACCTTATTTTCTCCTTTTCTACATTCAAGAAGTGAGACCATACATTATTGATTTGAGACATTTCTTTTTTAATAGTTAGTGATGTAAATTTGTTAAGATGTGCCTATAATTTTGGTGTGTTATTTCTATAGTTCAAAGCACTTAAATGCTTCTTAAGTTTTCCTCATTGATTCATGAATTATTGCGAAAATGTGACCTTTATTTCTTAGTGCTTAGAAAATTTCCTTTTAATTTTCTGTTACTGATTTTTTGTTTGATTCTATTTTGGTTGAAGAATATATTTGGTATTGCATAAATTCTTTGTTTTATGTCTTAGTATACGGTCTATAAGGAAATGTTTCAAAAACATTTGAAAAGTATGTATATTCAGCCCTCTTTGGGTACATGTTTCTATATCTGTCCATTAGATATTGTTGGATAATTATATTGTTCAATTTTAGAACATAATGGATTTTGTATCTAGTTCTATTAATTGCTAAGGACTGAATTTTGAATTATTCAATTATAATTTTGGATATATCTATTTCTATATCAATGAGTCTTTTAGTTTTTTTCTCTTTTCGCAGCCCTGTTGTTGGGTAGACATTTAGACTGCTATTTCTTCCTTATAATTTATTTGATGACCACCCCTCATCTCTGACAATTTTATTTTTAGTTTACTGTATCTGATATGATTCCTACCTTATTTTGTAGATGTTTCTATAATATATATATATGTTCATATACATATATGCATATATGTTCCTAAGTTTATTTCCAACATATTTATAATGTTTTAGTGGAAATGAGTTTCTTCCATAAAGCATAGAATTGGGTCATAAGGTCATATTCTTAAATCATTTATTCTATTTTAATCTTTTCATTTATATGTTTAGATCATTTATGTTTGGTGCAATTATTGATATCCTGGGGATGGCTTAACTCTCCCATTTATTTAATCTGTATTTTTACAATTTTGACTCTAATGCAGTTTTTAATACATTTCTTTACATAATATTTTGATGCATGCATTCACTATCAAATCACACATACATAACTTATCAGTCTACTTGTGCCAGTGACACTATTTTACCAGTTTAGCCATAGAAGTTTTACCCCCTTTTAATGCACATAATACAATGTTATAAGTATTTTCTTTACATATACTTAGAACCATATCAAGTAGAGTTATAATTTACCCTCAAATCCTAAAACATAATTTATAAAATAATTTAGAAAACACAAGAGGGTATGTGTGAATATAAATCAACATGTTTTTGTTTTCTGTATATTTTTCCTTTTCTATTCTCTTTCTTGTGAACTCCCTTTAGACTTTCTTATTTGTTTTATTGATTTGTTTATTTGCTTGTTTATTTTTTTCTTTTTTATTTTGAGACAGGGTTTCCCAATGTTGCTTTGATTGACTTGAAATCTTGAACTCAGACCAGGCTTGTCTTAAGTTCACAGAGATTTGCCTGCTTCTGTCTCCTGATGCTTGGATTGAAGGTCCATGCCACTGTGCCTAGATACATAACTTATTTAAGTCTGCTAGTGACAAACTTCTCTCACTCTTTTAAATCCAATACTGCTTTGATCAACTCAATTCCTGACTCAACATTTGTTCTGGATGTAGGGTTTTAGGTTAATAATGTTCACATTTCAGCACATTTAAATGTACCATTTTGTTTGGATGTCTATGGTTTCTAATAAGAAATACTGTTTCTTAAATCGTCACTATAAGGGAAGGAGTAATATGTCCCTCACTTNTTTCAACACTTTCTTCTTTAGTTTCAGAAGTTTTACTATGATATTTGTTTTTATGGATTTAAGCTTGCCCTTTCTGGAGATTACTCACTTTCTTGAATCTATAAAGTTAATGTCTTTATGGCATTTAAGGATGTTTGCAACCATTATTTGTTTTTTGAGAAAATTTTTAGTTTTACTTTCTTTCCTCCTTTCAATATTTTAATTCAAATAGCTAGATCTTTTGTTAGAGCCCTCCAAGTCCACAGGTCTGTTTATTATTTGTCAGTATATTTTAATATTGTTCACATTAGTCATTTTCTATGGTTTCATGCTCTAGTTCATAAATCCTTTCCTTTATCTAATTATATTTATTTAGGCTGTTAATTAATTAATTTATTTTAATAACTGAAATTTTAGTTCTAAAATTTCCATCTTTATATGTTGTAGAGAAATTTTAATACAGCAACATGGCTGTTATGGCAAGGGATCATATCTAAAGGCCTTTTAGGTTTATATGATCTGGCCAGAATGCAGAGACAATCTGCATTATGGTATGATCTGGCTGGAATACAGACATACCCTTAGTATACACCTTTAATCCCAAACNTTAAAAGTAAGGTTAGTTTATATAAGAAAGTGGCCATGTTTGAACGTGACTCCTAATTGAGTGGCAGACAAAGTAACAAGTCAGAGAAAGATTTGACAGGATGAGTCAGAGAGAATATACATCNAACTCTCATGAGAACAGCATAGGAAAGGAAGATATTTAAGAGAGGTACAGTGAGAGATTGAGTCAGTTGAGTGCAGAGCAGTTCAGTTGAATGGAGTTCCATTCAGTTTCCTGTTGTTAGTGCACTTTAGTTCATGGAGTTCAGAGGAAATAAAAGTTACTCTTACAACATGACATATTTCTTTACTGATAATTTCTATTATTTTTTCAGGCCCATGTTTCTCCCCAAAGAGTTCTCAGGTGTCTGTTAAACCTTGATTGTGATGACTGTTATTATAATTTAGATCTGAAGTGTATTCAGAAGCCCATATATTGAAGCTATGGTCCATAATGCAACAAGTGAATGAGGCTTTGGGCAAATTATTAGGTCACAGGGGATCTAATTTCTTCACAGATTAATTCAGTGATAGATTGCTGATGGTTTCTCAGTTTGATGAACTATTGCTTTAGCATATGCCTTTGGGGATTATATATTGACTATTCCCCCCAGTTTTGTATTTTCACAAGAATGTCCTTCTCTGTTACCATACCCATAACTGTTTCATTATGCCTCTGTGTATGACTAAGATAACATAGACAGCCTATCATGAACTGAAAGTTTGAACCCATAATTCAAAATGAACCTTTCCTTTTTTCAAATTTTTTCAAGTATGTTATTACAGTGATAGGAAGTTAACACTTTGCCAATAATTTCTCAAATGTTTCTAAACTCTATAATATGTCAGCATCATCATCTATTGGCTGTCTCTAATCACTCAGTTTGATATCTTCCTGTTTCCTGGCATGAATAAAATTTAGAAACATTTTCTAATATGTTACGAAACTTTGAATTTGATTTACATGTTGTTTATATGACATTGTAAACAACATTATGCCAATGAAAGTTGAATATCAGGTTGAGATAAAAAAAATCTATATTCTCCCTTTGTCCTATGTTGATGCCCAATGGGAAGATCTTCATTATTGTACAAGGATAGAATTTTTAGCTCCATCCTAGGCCTCTATTGATAACTCTGTGGGTGGGGAATAAAAGGACTGCTTTATTACTGCTCACAGGTTGACTTCTCTTCAACAACCACAGTGGGAAGGGGAGAGAGGCATTATTACTGCTATGTCAAAGTGTCTTCTGATGATGACTTCTAATGAGAGAGGTTCATTGCCTCCTTGGCAAGGGTGAAATGCAAACTTTGTGCAAGGACTTTTCTGATACTCTAATGGATATTTGAAGACTGTTTTTTATAGCATTAGAAAAGTAGGAGATGATTTTTCCTGCTTGGCTTTTGTTGGCATGGGTAAAGGAGAACTTGAGCATTATATGGGGGTTTTGGCTTGAAAAGAGTAGTAGTTGTCCAAAATTTTCTTGCCTATTAAGGCTTTCTCTGACCTTTGGTTAATGAAGCTTTAGTTGGTGGTTCCATTTTGCCTAAACCCACATGGTATTTCTTCATTGCCTGTTCTTTGAGGCTGTGATATATGATACAAAGAGAAATCTCAAGAAGTTTACCACTGTGTTGTTCCTTAGATACAAATCCCTAGTCAGTCTTCCTTTTCTCTGCCTTCAAAAGCCGGCCCTATTATGCCTTACATGCACTTTCCAGGGATTTTCTTTGTAGTTAGTAGAAGGAATATCAGAAAATACAGTTGAAGTCCTGGGTTATTTTTCTTTAATCAAAGTAAAATATTTGCATACTTTGAAAAGCCAAGGTAACCATAAGAAAATGCATTATGGACTTCTAAATCCTAGTTTTGGAAGAGACTACTTTCAATGTTTTTAGCTGTTTCCTCTCTTATATAATCCTATTTGTTTGTTTGTTCCTTTCCTTCCCCTCCCTCCCTCCTTCCCTCCCTCCTTCCCTCCCTCCTTCCCTCCCTCCTTCCCTCCCTTCTTCCCTCCCTTCTTCCCTCTTCCCTCCTTTTTCCCTTTTCTTCCCTTCTTTTCTCCTTTTCCTTTCTTTGTTTCTTTCTTATGTCAAGGAGTCTTTATTTCCATGTTTCTCAAATTAAGCTGGCTGAGTTGGTTGCTTTAAGGGGATTATTAGTCAAAGAGGCCAAATCCCACATCCTCATCTGATTCCTTGGCTGGGGCTGCAGCAGCAGGAAACAGCAGTGGTGGCAGCAGTCAAAAAGGCAGTAACCATGGATGCAGATGGGTTATCCCAGAAGGCCTTGTCTTTTTCCAGTCAATTCCCACAGGCTAAGGCAGGATCTTCTATCCATTGATAATAGAGACAACAGTTAGGTAACCAGTCTGCAGACACACTGACAATGATGACACCCTTCAGGTAGTAAGACTGCAGAGTTTCCTCTATGATGTCATACACTTTTGGAGCTATAGATGCTGTCATTGTAAAACACCTGCTGGATGATCAGTTCAAAGCAGCATGTTCAACAGTGTGGTTTCACCAGTTTCCACTTTGTTTTCTGTCTCCATCAGCTGCACAACACTCAGAATGTCAATGGTACCCCTGGAGATTTCAGTGCCTAAGACTTTGAAGTACTGAGTCTTCTGGGGCCCAAGACCAGTGTTCTGGACTGACACAGTGACTTCACATGTGGGGTTTACCACTGTATGCACAGGTATGGGTGCCAGTTGGCACCTAATTGCCAGCATGTCTCTGAACTCTGTAAAGACCTTAGTGAACACAAACTCAGCATTCTCCTTGGATATGAAACAACAGTTTCTTCAGACTGGGTTGTTTTCCAGATGCCTGCTTATGGCTTGGCCTATGACAGTGTTCTTGCTCATAGCCTCTCCTTGGAAGTACATGCCAATCTGCTTAGAGCCTACTTTGCTCCCAAAATGAAGCATTTGTAAATATTTGGACTTTCAAGTTGTCCTGTGTTTTGGAGGCATCTTGGCAGTGTGTCAGGTTTAAAGATGATGTCACTCTAGAGAAGATGCCTGGCAAGAGAAGCTGTTCTCCTGTCTCTAAACAATTGTGCAACTTCATGACTTTCTTAGTCGGCTATACAGGTGCCACTCTGGGAGTTCCTTTTTCTTTACTTTTTTCCTTATCCATGAACCCACTTACAACCTTAATGAAATTGTACAAATGCAATAGAATGATAATAAGTATCAAATCTAAGTGGATGATATGTAAATATTCCTTTTACTCATCTTTTCTTATTATATAGGTTGAAAAATTTCAAATCAAAACATTTAAGGAAAAGTTTCCATAGAATTTTGGAATGTAATACCCCTTTCTCTTTCCTTATGGAAACTTTTAGAATATCTTATTTTATTCTGTAATGGTGTGAGGGTTCATTGCTTTCTTTACTCTGGCATTGGGCCTTTTTATAATCATTATACTAGACACTCTGTGGTCCTGTTTAACAAGTAGATTCATGTCCTAAAGGTCCAAAAATTGTTTTATACTGTTTATTGATAATTTTCTTTACTTCTAATACTATTTTCTAAAGTAATTAATTAATAACATCCCAAATTCTGGCCCCCTTCTGATCCCCCATCACAGTCCTTCCCTTCTCTCCCTCCCCTTGTCCTCTGAGTTGGTGCCCCATCCATGTTTTTCTCCTACCCTGGTGCATCAAGTCTCTGCCCAATTAGGCTCATCCTCTTCCACTGAGACCTGACAAGGCACCCCTGTTGGGGTACAGATACCACAGCCAGGCTACAGCTTTAGTGAGAGTCCCCCACACCAGTTGTTGGGGGACCCAGATGGAGACTGAGCTGCATGTCTGCTACATATGCACTTGGGCCTCAGTCCAGCCTGAGCATGTACTTTGGTTGGTGGCTCAGTGTTTGAGAGCTCCCCTGGGTCCAGGTTAATTGATTCTTTTCATTTTCCTACTGGAACCTCATCCCCTTCATGACCTTCAATCCTTCCTATAACTCTTCCATAAGAGTCTGTGACCTCTGTCCAATGTTTAGCTGTGGGAATTTGTATCTATTTCAGTTAGCTGCTGGGTAGAGCCTCGCAGAGGACAGGTATGTTAGGCTCCTGTTTGCAAGCATAACAGAGTATCATTAATAGTGTCAGGGATTGGTGCTGGCCCATGGGATGGGTTTCAAGTTGGGCCAGGTATTGTTTGCCCATTTCTTTAGTCTCTGGTCCATCTTTGTGCCTACATTCCTTTTTTTTTCTTCATTTTTTTATTAGATATTTTCTTCATGTACATTTCAAATGCTATCCCAAAAGTCCCCTAAACAGGACAAATTTTGGGTAGAAAGTTTTGTGGGTGGCTTGGTGTCCTTATCCCTCTACTGAGGGTCATACCCAACTATAAGAGGCAGATAGCCTCTTCAGGTTCAATGTCCTCCCTGTTAGACATCTCAGATAAGGTCACCCGCATTGACTCCTGGGAGCCTCCCTATCCCAGGTCTCTAGGACTTCCTAGAGATTTCACTCCTCAACCCACCCCAAGCAGCTGCAGATTTTCATTTATTCTCCTGATCCTCTGGGCCTCTCTCCTGTCTTTCCCCATACATGGTCCTGCCTCCCCATTCCCTACCTCTCCACTCTCCAGCCCAATTCTCTCACACCCTTTGCCTCCTAAGCATCCTTGCTTGGACTTTCCTTCTTGTTTAACTTCCTTGAGTCTGAAGGGTATATCATGAGTATTCTGTACTTTATGGCTAATGTCCACTTATCAGTGAGTACATACCATGAATGTCCTTTTTGGTCTGGGTTACCTCACTCAGGATGATATTTTCTATTTTCATCTATTTGCCTGTAAAATTCATGAAGTCACCATTCTTAATAGCTGAATAGTACTCCATTGTGTAAAAGTACCATATTTTCTGTATCCATTCTTCAGTTGAGGGACATCTGGGATGTTTTCAGTTTCTGGCTATTACCAATAAAGCTACTAGTGGAGCATGTGTCCTTGTGGGATGTGTATTAGTCAGGGTTCTCTAGAGTCACAGAACTTGCAGATAGTCTCTATATAGTAAAGGAATTTATTGATGACTTACAGTCTGCAGTCCAAATCCCAA
>NC_034613.1:38430027-38431951 GCF_900095145.1 Mus pahari | reverse complement strand
CCAGTCTCCAGATTAGGTTCACTGGTGAGCCTTCCAATTCTGGATTGTAGTTCATTTCAAATATAGTCAAGTTGACAACCAGGAATAGCCACTACAGGATGGTTGAGCATCTTTTGGGTATATGCCCAGGAGTGGTATAGCTGGGACTTCAGGTAGATCTATTTGCAACTTTCTGAGAACCTGTCAGATTAATTTCCAGAGTGCTTAAACTAACAATGATTCAGGTATTTTACCTTTTCTATTGAGAGTATATAATTAATTCTTTCTGGTTTTTAAATTTTCATTATTACTATTCCATTTTGGATATTTTTGCTTTACTTTTTTCACATTATATTGAACTGCTATTTTTCAAAGTTATAACTATTAGCTTAATTTTCTATACAATTAACTGTTTATTTCTCTTAAGTTTCACACTCAATGAAACTTATTGGTTTTTAGTTTTTTCTTATATTTTTATAACATTTTGTATTTGCTTTATAGGTCTGATACTATTGTTATATTTCTCCCATTTCTAGGGTTTTTTTGTAAAGTTTCTTTTACTCTTTCAATTTTATCATGTTCAAGAGCTTTCCTCAGTAATGCAGTGATTATAGTTACCTGTTAGATGAGCAAAATCCTTTGTTTATGCTTTCTGTGCATAAGCATAGTGTGAAGTCCAGAGGTTTTCATCATGAAATGTTCATGTGGTTCACTGGAGACCTCAAATGTTGTGGGAATCTTTTCTTTCAAGCTATGTTTACCTAGGAAACTCAATACCAATTTCTTATTGGATGGCAATAATCTGGTTGTAAGGCTTTTTGCTCAGAATGTAGAGTCAAGGTTGTACATTAGTATTCAAAGATTTGTCAACTAATATTTGGCTTTGAAATTCATGCTTTTTTTTTTTTTAAAAAATCACATTTGCTTTTCCTGATTCTGAAGGAATTCCAATGTTTTCAGCCAAAGAGTAGGATACAGCTTCTGGCTTATGAAGTAGGTCTTGGCTCACAATTTTCTGTGATTACAACTTGCATCTGTATGCATGAGAGTAAATTTTGAATATTCATACATACATTTCCAATTCATTTCTCATTTGTTTTTGCCCCCTACTCTCTTCCAAAAATGATGAATCCAAGTTATAAGCTTATTGAGGATCTTTTAACAAAAATTCTCAGTGCACATTCTAAGTTATGAGGTTCTTCACTGTGCCAAATTAGTTCCTACTTTCCCACTTACTTTTGGTCTCCTAAAAAGTTTCTTTTGTCAGCTACTGCCTAATATCCTGCTATAATTGGCTTTGATTATCCTTTTTAATATGACAAAGAAACACATGTTTTACTGTTTATGAATATAGGGAGTGAAACTAGGCCTCACACATCCTAGATAAGAGCTCAAATACTTGCTGGGCGTGGTGGCACACACCTTTAATCCCAGCACTCAGGAGGCAGAGGCAGGCGGATTTCTGAGTTCAAGGCTAGCCTGGTCTACAGAGTGAGTTTCAGGACAGCCAGGGCTATACAGAGAAACCCTGTCTCGTAAAAACAAAAAACAAAAACAAACAAACAAAAAAAAGAGCTCAAACACTTAACTACATTTCTGACCCTTATTTATTTGTTTATTTATTCATTCATTTATTCATTTTTATTTGCGACAGTGTCAGTAAGTGTAGCCCTTGTGTAGCTTTGACTGCCTTGAACTGTGATCTTTCTGTCTTAGTCTTATATGTAGCTAGGATTACAGGACTGTACTGTAGGCTTAAATTTTTTCTCAACCCTATTTTTAATAATGATTCCTAAACACTTTTTATTTATTTATTATTATTTTCTTTATTTACATTTCCAATGCTATTCCGAAAGTTCCCTATACTGCCCCCCTGCCCCTGTTTCCCTACCCAACCACTCCCACTACTTGGCCCTGGCCTTCCCCTGTGCTGGGTCATATAAAG
>NC_034613.1:38402983-38429595 GCF_900095145.1 Mus pahari | reverse complement strand
AGAACCCTGACTAATACAGGTACTTTCTCTAGCTCCTCCATTGGGGGCCCTGTGTTCCATCCAATAGCTGACTGTGAGCATCCACTTCTGTGTTTGTCAGGCACTGGCATAGCCTCACAAGAGGCCGCTATATCAGATTCCTAAACACTTTAACCTCTCTTCTAGCCCACCCATCACTGGGAGTAATGGAAAAGAAAGGTTATTAGTCTATGAGGGAAGTAGACCTATTTAGGAATTGTTTTTTGGAGAAAATTTCATCTGTATTCAGCAGTTCAGTTCATAGGAATCATCAGTGGCAACTCTATCCATCTGAAAGCGCTTCATGAATATACCAGCAGTCCAGTTTGGTAGTGCTGAAATAGCAAACATGATTCAGCAGCAGTGGCATGATATAGCAGAGACATCCAGGCCTCAGTCACCTGGACCTGGACCACTAGGGATACCAGGGAAGTACTCTATCATGCCTCTCAACGAAGAGAAGATCAGTGATGTCAGGAGACCAAGAGGCATTGCAAAGAAGCAAGTCCCTGTTACTCTTCATCAAACCCTATTTATACTTCCTCCACACATCACGTGTTCTCCATGTGTCTTGCCTCTGGACGTGAGTCTGTTTTAGCAAAACTCCACATTTATCACCTGCCATCACTCTGCCAGTCAGCCTGAGTCTAAGGAAGTAGCAAGAAGCCACCAGAAGTTTTTTTTTTCTCTATGGGTTCCAACAAATGACCAATAAACAGTGTTAAGGCTTACCAATACCATTCAGCATCATTCATCATCTGTTGGGTCCTTCTTAAAATCACATGTCCTTTCATGTGTTTGCTTTATCAAAACCTCATTTCACTTGTGTCCACTTCAGGACAACACTCCTTCATGTGTCTGCCTCAGCAAAACTCCATCTGACATAACTGACTTTCTAAGAAACTAGAAGTTTCCACTTCACTGTACTGACATTTTTCATTCTAATCTTTATTGTAACATGTCTCAAGAATAAAAACATTTTAAGCTTTAGCACGTATGTGGATCATCAAGATGATTACACATTATTGAGATTATGCATTTCACACCAACATTCCTGACAGCACAGTGAGTTGCAATAGTCTACAGCACATTCTTTGCCCAAATCCCTTTGATATTTCTATTTGTCATGTTTAGGTTAGAAATAAAGTTTGGCTTGTTGTGGGATTTCTAGATGAGGAACAAGAGTTGAAAGGATATAGAGAAAGGCTTTTAATTAAAGGCACTTCTAGTAAGAATTTTTACTCATGGTTTTTAGGACCCAGAACATTTCTCTCTCTCTCTCTCTCTCTCTCTCTCTCTCTCTCTCTCTCTCTCTCTCTCACACACACACACACACACACACACTAAAAAATTGCCACAAAAAGTTTTTAAATTGAAAAAATATAGCATGATGCTTGTATTTGGATTTTTCTCTGAAAACCAAAATGGTACATTGTTACAAAAATGTCCAACCAGTGGCTGGGCGTGGTGGCACACGCCTTTAATCCCAGCACTTGGAAGGCAGAGGCAGGCAAATTTCTGAGTTCGAGGCCAGCCTGGTCTACAGAGTAAGTTCCAGGACAACCAGAGCTACACAGAGAAACCCTGTCTCGAAAAACCAAAAAAAAAAAAAAATGTTCAACCAGCAGTTCTGTTACTCTACTATGTTGATGATATTTACTAATGTTTACATGTGATAAATTTCTATAGAACGACCTGTAGAAAAGTACAAGTAAAGCTGGTGAGCTTTTACTTTTGCTGAAGGTGCCACACATTTTGGTCTCAGGACAATGCAGAAATCAAGCTAGAATTGACTAGAAACTTCCCATGTGCTGGCCAGAAGGCACTATGCAGGTTTCTGGGAAAAATATCATCAACAGTATTACTCAGGTGCAACAAAATTGACTGACCAGGCAAGGTGCAACAAAACTGACAGGCCACTGGTACAATGGTAGTAATTCTTTTATGGGGGTAACTAACTGCTACAATAAAGCTGGTGAGAAGCTGAAGACTGGGGAGGTTATAGGCCATAGTAAGGAAGCTATTATTGTTGTTTTGCTAAGTAGAAATGTTGTAACCATCCAATTGACTTTGAGCTGATGTTTATATCCACAGAATAGTGCTGCTGTAAGCTGTTTACAAATAAATTTCCTCTTTCACTGGCCAATACTGACTACAGTGACACATAACTGGTCAAAATACTGAGACAAAATGACAGGTGAATATCCAGCCATGTATAGGACATCTACATTATCCCCTCCGAGGCTTAGGGAATATCTTGGGAAAAGATACAATGAATGTGAGAAACAAAAAGAGACAGCAGTGTGTCATGCTGCCAGACATGTTGTAGCTGCTTGATCACACAGTGACTATGTATCTTCACAAAATCTACATAAAATTGGATCTACCAATACCCTATCATACATAGTGGAGTGATAGAGGTGACTCACGTGAGGCTTTACCTCTCCTTGAGGATTTGTAGACAGTTAATGGTTAATGGGTGATGGAAAGACAGTTTATTGAGTGGTTCAGCCACTAGCAAGGTACATATATTCCTGAAAACAAATGTTCAGCTCATGTTCATGCTAGCAACTCTAGTAAAAGTCATTGGTGTACACACACACACACACAAACACACACACAGACACACACACACAAACACACACACACAAACACACACACACAAACACACTCAAACACACACACAAACACACACACAAACACACACACAAACACACACACAAACACACACACACAAACACACACAGACACACACACAAACACACACACAGACACACACACAAACACACACACACACACACAAACACACACACACAAACACACACACACACACACACACCCCACAGTTATTCAAGTAGGAGAGCTAGCTGGGAAGAGGAAGGGGATTAGTAAGAGTAGAAGGAGGAGAAGAGAGAGGATTAGTAGCTAATATGATCAAACTACATTATAAATAGGTATGAAAATATGAGACCCATTATGAATAATTATATATACAAATGAAATAATTAAACATCAACTACCTCAAAAGTTTGAATCCGAAGAGACATCCAACAAACTGGTGATCATTGAGTAAAGTTTGTGCCACAGTTAATAGTATTATGCCAGTGTTTATTTCCTGACTTTTGCCATGGAATATTGTCAGGGAATAACAGATGATGAGAACAAAAGAAGATGTTGTTTTACTGAGTTTTGTGTGTTTTTGTTTTTTGAGACAGGGTTTCACCTATCCTAAGCTGGCCTTTAATGAATATGGCCACTATGAAGATGGCCTTACCTGACTTCTGAGATTACTGGCATGTGTGACTGTACCTAAGCCTAAAATATTGTTTTAAAATTACATTCGATAAATAAAACAGAAATATGAGCTACTAGCAGATCAGTGGTTTTCTGACAAAAAGAAGTTTGGAGGTGGTTGACAACAAGCATTTTTAAACTGTATACTTTACTTATAGTTTATATGTTATATATAATTATTTCACATAATTTTTGTGTATGATATATATGGGGTACGTATGAAGGTCAGAGGAAAACCCCAGGTGTTTATCCCCATGTTCTACGTTGGTTAAGGCCAGGGTATCTTATTGTTCACCACTATGTACATGAAGTTAGGAAGTCTGTAAGCTTCCAGGAATCCCTGTTTCTGTCTTCCATCTAATAATAGGAACACTTATCAATACAGTATCTACTACCAGGCTGACCTTGGCATGGGAGATTTCATCTTAGGTTCTTACATTTTCATGACAAGTGCTTTACCCACTAGGCCATCTTCCTAGGCCATGTTATATATTTATATGGGTGGTTATTATATCCCATTTACACTTCAAAACAGATGTAAATAAAAAATGAAACAAAGTAACTAGAGAAAATAAAGACCACCCCTCTCTCTCACGGAATCCCACCATTATGATGTTATTATTGATAAAATTTTAGTGAACATTTTCTGCATTCATATCTCTACATTTATTGGTCACTCCTTATATTCAAGGAATTTATCTGTATATTATTGTTTGTTTCATTTTTACATATATGGGAATTTTTCCTGCATGTATGTATGTGCATTATGTGTGTATGTGCATCATGTGTGTCCCTGGTAGTTGGGGAAGTCAGAAGGAAGTGTCATATTTCCTTGGAATAGAGTTACAGTTGGTTTTGAACTACCATGCAGGTGCTAGGAATTGAACCCACATCCTCTAAAAGAACACCCAAAGGTCTTAACCAATGAACCATCTATTCAGACCACCTGTTTGTGCATTATTAGCTTATTAGCTTCCTTTTGTCCTCTTTTGAAGATACCATTATCATTCTTATTTTACACATGAAGAAAACAGATCTTAGAAAGATGAAATAGTTTTTATTATACCATCCAGCTAGTATGTTTCCTAGCTGAGATGTAAGTTGATAGCTGTCTGATGAGTAAGCTAATTATCTTTCTTGCTGTAACCACCATACCTTCTTGTAAGCACTGTCATGTGAGCATCCTATTCCAAGTACCTGGCTCAATGGTTCTCATTAGGATGGTTATATATGTTACTTATTTCTATAAATTTCCAACTCTTTATCTGCTGAGACTTCCTTCTTTTCTTCACATATTTTCTGTTCTATTTTTTCCTTCTATAGGAAAATATGCCAAGAGTTCATGCCACTTGAAGAATTTTGCTCCTAGCTTATTTCCCTTTTGCTTTTAGATTTATAAATTCGCATTGTCTTATTTCAGTCTTTCTGGCTTTCTCTGAATATTGACAGAGTGGTTTTATCCAAGCATTATCTATCTGGGTATATTTAACCCCTCCCCCTTTCATCTTTAAACTCTACTTCTCTCAAATATGATATCGTAACTTTCCTTGAGAGAGGCGTGACAGGCCACATAAAAGGATAGCCTTTCCTTGCTGCAGTATCATTTCAATTTATTCCCTTTCCCACCCATCGCTGTGTGGTATCTTGTTCAATTTCCACAATACATCTGGCATTTCATTTCTCTTCAAGAATTTGAGAAGAAAATCACACACCAGAGCCTTTTCTTGATCCAGACACATTTCACAGCCTTTGACATTTAAACAAAATCTGAGAGATCCTAGTTCTTTTCAGTCAAATACTGCCTTTTCCTCTCTTGCTGTTTCTAGCACCTTGAGGCATATGCATTCTGCCAGCCTCAGCACTGTCTGCAGCTAGATTCCATGTGTCACCCTGATGACCATTTCTCCTTCCTCCCAGGTGCCACTGAAACCAGCAGCTTTCAAAGTTATGCTGAAGCTGCTGTCCTCCAGTCTTGTTGAACTCAGCAGTAAAGGCAGCAGGGCAGGGAGTTTTTCACTGCTTCAACAACTGGATCCTGCTGCTCACTTCTGGAGCTGTCATGTCAGCTCCTCTATATACTGTCTCTTTCTGCTTTGATTGGTACCTTAGCATAGGAGCACAGCTTTTCCTTTCTCTCTAATCCTAAATCAGTTAGGAAGGGAACTCCATGATCCAAATTTCTTTTCTTCTACACTGACAAATCTCTCCAATTTGATTATTAGGGCTACCTCCAACCAGTATTCTTCTATTTTACTTAATCTTTTCTTGAATGTTCATATGATTTGACTTTTATTTTACCTTAGCTAGCTCTCTTCATTTTCCCCCTTCACTCTACTTACAACTTAGTTTTTCTTTGAATTTTGTTTTTGTTCTATCTCTGCTACCCATCAAACATATCTTGCATTTGAGAATTTGTGCTTGGCTTTCTTAAGCAATTGGTTTGGCTCTTTTCTTGTGTGAGACTTCCTAGGGAGATGTGAAGAAATATATAGTCATCCCAGATAGGAAATCAGAATCTGCCATAGATCAAAGTGAATGATTCCACCAAAGTGCAGCTTGGTGAACCAAATGGGTTTATTGGGGTCACTTACAGGAATGTAGGTGAAGGAATAGCTCAAAGGAAGCTGTATCACCAAAAAAAGATCATCCTAACTTTGGTGAACACTCAGGAAAATTGCATCACTGGAAATCTCTGGGCAGTTCCCCTCTGGGGAGGGAACATGAATCTTCAAAATTTTATTCCTCTGGGACTTGTAGGATTATTTTCTGCCTGAATTTCATGCACCTTGCCTCCAGTAGGGAACTGTTGCAGAACACTGTTTCTGGTGGGGATTTCCTTTGAACATTACTTTTCAAGTCATCTCTGTGGTGACCCCAAAGTGCTATGCAGCTTCTAAGAACTTATTCTGAGAGAAGAGCAGCACTTGTATGTGACAATAAATGTTTATATAGGAGTTGGGAAGATGGTCTAGTTATTAAAGTGTTTGGCATAAAAATATGATGACCTGGGTTCAATCACTAGAATTTATGTAAAAGGCTGGGTATAGCAGTGCACATTTATAATACCAGATTTATAGCAGTAGTGCCACGTGGGTCCCTGGAGCTTGCTGGCTAGCAAGTTTAGCTAATTGGCAACCTCCGGAGTCAGTAAGAAAGCCTGACTTTAAAAAAAAGGTGGAGAGCTATTGGAAAAGATACCTGATATTGACCAGTGGCCTCTGACACACACACACACACACACACACACACACACACACACATACAAATGCATGTATACCCATATGCATGTACACACATATGTATACTATACACATAAAGCACATACATATATGCATACATATGTATACCACATACATATATAGGCATACAGAAAATGAAAATACAGAAATATAACCAAACAAAATATAAAAGCCATTTCCTTGCAAAGAAAATAATCATTCAAGTGACAACATACAAAACAGGAGAAAAGCTTGCAGACTATAGATCTTTTATGACGTCATTATCCAACATATATACTGAATCCAACACAATACCAAGAAAACCAACCAAATGAAAAATGAGCAAAAGATCTGGGTACATGTTTTTTAAGTAGACATACAAATGATCAAGAACTATATAAGAAAATATTCAATTTCTCTAGTCATCAAGGAAATGCAGTAAGACATCACTTCACCTCAAGTAGAGTAAGTATAATCAAAAGAATTAGAGTTGTTATCAAAAGGAATTCACATTCTTAACACTAGCTACTGTCTGGGATCAAGGTGGTCTGAATTGTTGATGGAATTACTATGTTCACTTGAATTGGAAATTTTAGTTAAGTCTATCCAACTACTAAATATTGGATGCGGGAGTCTTGTCATTGCATGATATTTTCAGAATTGAACCATGCTGTGTAGGTTTAGAGGAAGCTATGCATCCAGAGGAGTTGCAGTCTTGAGAACCAGTAGATATTATCCGTTCAGATTCTGAAAACATGAGTTCAACATTTGGCTCAAAGGTGTTCTTATTTTATGTATCTTTTTTTTTTTTTTAAAATAGTCAAGATGAGCCTAACAGCTTTTTCTTAGGATGGGCACATTTGTTATCATTTGTTATCCATTTTAATGTATTTCAATAATGTTTTACTTACCAAAAAGCAATCAAGTATTTGTGAGGCTAAGGAGAGAAGGGAATACTTGCACACTGTTGGTGGGAATTTCAGTTATTTCAACTAGTATGGAAATTGGTATGAAGAGTCTTAAAAATTTAAAAAACAGAGATACTATAAAATGACCATTTTTATACATAACAGAAAATAAATATAAGTTAAATTAATGTATGGAAAAGAAATCTTTACTCTCTTGTTCATTACAGCAAATGATGATGAATACTGTCAATTCAACAGGATTACCTATCACTCAGATGACACATATCTAGACATGTCTGTGATGTAGTTTCTATATTAGAATAATTGATGGAGAAAGACTTACCCTGAATAATGGTGACAACATTCCTTGGATTTGGCTCTTTGAGTGAGTATAAATAAGGAGTTTTGTGCACCAGATTATGTCTCTAATTTTCTTGGCTATGAATACAATATGATCATCTATCTACCTCTCACTTCTGCCACCGTTTCTTCCCTCCCATTATCATGATGGATTGGATTCCCTCAAACTATGGACTGTAGTAATCCCTTTTATCTGAAGTTGCGTCTTGTTATATATATATATATATATATATGTATATATATTCAGTTTATAACCTGGATAAGCCTGGAGAACATTATGTTAAGTAAAATAAGCCAGACACAGGAAGACCAATACTATATAATCTTACTTATATTTAGATTCTGAAAAGTTGAAGTTATATGAATAGAATGTAGAATGGCTGTTACCCAGGGCTGGTAGTATTTTGAGGGGTATTTTTGTTAAGGAACATCACATTTCAAATTGATGAGAGAAGAACTTATTGTACAATTTTTTGTTTATAAACAGGGTTTCTCTGTATAGCCCTGGCTGTCCTGGAACTCACTTTGTACAGGCTGGCCTCGAACTCAGAAATCCGCCTGCCTCTGCCTCCTGAGTGCTGGGATTAAAGGTGTTCACCACCACGCCCGGCTGTTGCTTGATATTCTTGCGGGACTCCTAACAGTGGAGGTAGGAACTGTCTCTGACTCTTTTGCCTGGTTCTGGAAGCCTTTTCTTCCTACCAGGATGCCTCATTCAGAGTATGTGACTAGTCTTACTGTAACTTTTTTGTGCAATGTTTGGTTGCTGGCCCTGGGAGGCTGGCACTTTTCCTATGAGATACAGAGGAGGAGCGAATTTGGTGAAAAGGGAAGTTGGGGGGATATGAGGAATGGAAGGAGATGGAAGGAGGCAGGAGTGGAAGGTGGTCAGGGTGTGATATATGAAAGAAGAAGAAATAAAAATAAAAAGTGACATGATTTCTGAGAGTCTCTGGTTTGTGTAAGGGAACCTTGACCTTGCCTCCAACCTCATTTCACCTGTGTGTAGACGGGACACTTAGTCAAATTAAATCATTTGATATGTTTAATATATTATTACAAAGAGGCATATTACAGGAACACACACTGCCTGTCTTCCTGAAAGACACGGGACTTTTCATTTGGTCATTTTTAACTTGGCAGACTTGATTTTCAACTTAGACAATGTGATAAAAGGTTACATGGTTTTTTTAAAAATGTTTAGAATATTTTAGAAGCCATATTAGTTATACAATACAGCAGACACTATCATAAGTATATGTAGTGTATATTGTTCATATCCACTCCACTCCTCTCTTTTTGATCAAAGTTTAAAGAATTTCCTATCTCCTTTCCCCCATTCCTCCAGCTGTTCTCATGCTCTTTCACCCTCACTTCTTTTCAAATTAATAGGTTCATTTTTTAATTATTATTATTACCTGTGTGCATATATGAGTATATAAATATAACCAACTGAGTCATTTTAGGGTTGCTTCTATGTATGTGGGTTAATGGTTGACCTTTTGGTGTTGGGTAATGAATTGGGAGGCTCATCCCTAAGTAAGACTGAGTGTCTCATTCTCCACAGCCATTAATTATGGTCTGTAGTTCTTCATATAGCAGTAGGTCATTGTACGATTTCCCACATTCATATCAATATTCTTACTGATGTCCTCATTGTTCAGGTCTTGTTTGGGCAACTATGTAGTTGAGATTTCATGGTACAGTTACCCTGTCATGTATAGAAGACCTAATCTTATAGCAGATGTCCTGATACTCTAACTTTTATAATCTTTCCTTCCTCTCTTCCATGATATTTGTTGAGCTTTAGATGTAGGGGTTGTATTATAGGTGTGTTAATTAAGGATGCTGTTCTATGCATTTTGTCATTAAATCAAATTCTGTCATTACATTTCACAGATTTTCATTGTCCCCGGAGTTTTTATAATTCTTGTACTCTAGTATATTAAATTGTACAGATTAAATAATTTAAAACAATGTTCTAGCAGTGTATAATTAGAAATTTCCAAAGGCATACCCATATAGTGTGCAAGATGGGTACTTACTGATTTTATCACACAGTGAAACTTTTATGTCATGAGTAAATAAGGGTTCCTCCATTTTGTCATTATTACAGTAAACATTGTAATATCCTTCAATGTAGGATCTTACTGCAGTGGAATAAATACACTGGATACATTGCTAGACAAGATTTCACTATGCCTGTGAGGTGTATAAGACATATGCTTACATATAAGATGCAATGTGGTGAGTACCACAAGAGCCAAGGAAACATTCTCTTTGGAGATTCAGAGAACAGAGTTATCTGTTGTGACTGTAGGATGGACAGAGTCGATAAGGCATTTGAGTTTCATTCTGAAGGAATGAAAGGAATTTCCAGTGGAGGAAATGGCATGACCGAAGACAAGAAGGATGAAAAAAAATCTTAGGAAATTAAGCATTGCTCATTTGGATAAAAGAAGTCAGGGAATTACAAAGGTTGAACCACATGGGCTTTAAAGGACAGTTGAGATCATTTAATCTTCCCCTTTTCTCATTATAAAGGTGAATCTTGTTCAAAGCAATTCATTTTCTTTATACTAGTTTGGGTTCACATTTACAAAGCTTTGGATATCAGGTAAACAATACTTTAGTTAAATGAAAAAACATTGGAGATGGCTAATCAGCAGAGTAAAACAGTAGAAATAACAACAATGACTCATATTACTTTATATTTATTATATATCAAGCCTGAGGCTATTTATTTGGTGTTAGTAAATGTGAAAGTGCCTGCTGCGCATGTGTGGGTCATTGCAGGGGAGTTGGGAGGGTAGAAGGGGTGGGGTGCAAGTCAGAACATGCTGGCTCACTCCTCTTACACTCACCCATGAATATAGGTGTTTCTACCTTTCACTATCTCCAATTTATTTCTCCCAGAACTCTAATTTTTCCTGGTAGATATCTTTTACTCCTTTGTTTAGTTTATGCCTATTTTATTTTATTTTATTGCAACTATAGTGAATGAGATTGTTTTCATGATTTCTTTCTCAGCATGTTTCTCAGCATGGTATATGTGAAAGCTATTGATTTTTGGGTTGTGTTTGCACTTGGATACACTGGTGCAAGTGTAAATTCTAAGAGTTTTCTGGTGGAGTCTTTAGGGTTTCACAAATATTGGATCATATTGTCTGTTAATAGAGATAATTAGATGACTTCTTTTCCCTCTTGTATTACTTTTGTTCCTTTAGTGTATTTTATTGCTCAGGATAAGAATGTCAACTTTCTATGGAATAAAATTGGAGAGAGTGGATACTCCTTTATTACTTCAGGTTTTTGAGGAAATACTTTCTAAATCATTTAGTATAATTTGACTGTAAGTTTGTTGTATACAGACTTTATTATGTTGAACTCTGGTCATTTTATCCTTAACTTCTTTAGGGTGTTTATCATGAAGGATACTTTCCCCCCTAAAGGCTTCATTTCTATGATTATTTAGGTAATCATTTGATTTTTGTTCTTGATTCTTTTGATGTGCTGTATTTATTTATTTGTGAATGTTAAACCATCTGTGATGCTTCAGAATGGAATAAACTTGGTAGTGGTGTTGTAGATATGTTATTAAATTCAATTTACAGCTATTTTAGTATAGATTTTTGCATGTATATTTATGAAAAATTTTTTTCTCTAGTTTTTTTTTTCACTTGTGTCCTTACTGGTTTTGATATGATGCTATCATATACTAGACTTACAAACAAGTCTATTCCTTCATGTTTGTGGACCAGTTGGAGCAGCATTGCTGTCAGTTCTTTAAAGGGTTTGTAGAGTTTGGTAGTAAACTTCTGGGAAGCTCTCGGTTGAGAGACTCTATTATTACTTTGATCCCATTGATTGTTATAGATTTGTTTAGGTAGTTTATGTTTCCTGGCATAAGTTTTCCAATTTATTCTAGTATGTTCTCAAAACATTTACTAATCATTCTCTGGATTATAGGATATCTGTTGTAATAGATTGTTGTAATTCTTTCTCTACAATTTTATGAAGTCATATCTCTTTCTATTTGTCAGTTTGGTTAGGAGGTCTGTCTATATACTTTATCTTTTGGTATCCATTTTATTATTTTCAATCTTAATGTTTGTTATTTCTGTGGATCTGCTAATTTTTGGATTGATGATGAAGGAGCTTGGCAATAACTGGTATAAGTAGACTGGTGACAAGCATGGAGAAGGGGAGGTAAAGGATTGCTCATGAGAACTGTCTTCACATATCTGAAAAATTTTCATATGTAGCAACAATTTCTTCTCCTTTTTGTAAGTTCACCAGGCAGCAGACCACAGCCAATGGGTATGATATTTGGTACACTATAAGGAAGGGATATGTAGAAAATGAGGCTAAGCTATGTATGTACATGTTGTTCAAGTACTCAGCAGATATTGATGGAACCAATGCTTTTGGAGATATCTCCAACACAATCTAAGAATTTGAAGAGGACAACTTCATGGCAATACTGTAAGAGGTCCTTAAACAGTAGAAAGGTGATAGGATATTGAGGTTTTTGAAATTGCAGTTGCAGAAATTTTGAGTGCTTACAATTAGAATAATATCTTGTTCTTAAGTGTCATGAACTTAAATCTTTCTGATAGCTTATGAGCAAAGGTCCTTGAAAGACAGCAAATCTAGTAAAGCATGTATGGCCTTATAATAATAGAGAGCAGACAATCCAGGATGATGCTTTTCAGTAACTGAAAAGTATGCTAACTTGAACCCAATCTTTATTTTTAATCAGTCATTTTTATTGAATGGTAAAATGAGTTGAATGTGCCACAATGAAGTACGAAGGTAGAAAGAGGTGCAAGAGTATCCATCTAGTCTGTATAAACCATGTAAATGCTAAGAACATGCAAAGATAGGAGTAGAGCAATCCCCATAATGGTAATTTCCCCTGCCTTTCTTACCATCATTCTTTAGGCTACTGATGATAGTGCTTCATCTTTGAGTCAAGGGAGTGTTTGTACATATATTTTGATTTGCCTTGGGCCTTGTCCTGACATAGATTGTTTCCTACCTTCCTGTGGCCTCAAAAAAATTGTTAGAATCATAACAATATTCTTTCCAGAAGTAATCTGCTGCTTGGTTCATGGACATCTCTGGAGCAAAGATGATAAATAGGTTTAATCTTGAGCCAATTCTGATTGAACGGTGCTTGCCATGGAGTAAGAAGTTATTTGGGTCTCATCTGAACACATCATGAGAGGATGCCATGACCAAATAATGGTATGTGCTCTATAGGTATGGGATGAGAGATTGACAGCATCCATATTTCAAAATGCATTATCCTTGGGATCTAGGAACAAGGTGTATAGTTCTGCCAAAAGATGTGATATGAAGCTTGTTAGGTCAAGAAGTTACAACACATGACTCCTAATTTTAAAGCCTTATACATTTTCTGGCCATCAGCATCATATACTAAATTAAATCTTGATTTTACAACAAAATCATTTCTGAATTCTAATTACAGCTGCTTCCTGACCCTGGTAACAAGTTGAATCCCAGTTTAGCAACAGATAATACCCTGCTCCCAGGTACAAAGGATCATTATCACCTGGATTAAGCCAAACCTATTGTCACTTTTGGAAACACAATTCAAGAGCTGCATCTTACCTGAGGGGTCAGTACCTCTGCCTTTTGTCTGTGAGGGCAGTGCATTATTGATATAGTAATATGCCTGTCAGTGTCTCTCCTTCAATTATCTAGCTGCAGAGAGCACAAATGCTTTATTGCCATTGCAGACAGTCTGTTCCTTAAAAAAGATCAAAAAAGAAAGAAATGAAACTCGGGTGAAAGAAGTAATTTCCTGTGACTGTGAAAACATAAAGCCAATGCCCGAGCATGATTTTAAATGGGTCTGTGAATGCAGCCTATAGAAGCAAGCTTTCCTGGGAAGGCCACAACTGTGAGCGCTGCTGCATACAGTGCACATTAGGGGGTGAGGAAGCCAGTAGTCATGTGCTGGAAGTCAGTTTCTATTAAATGAATAGGCTTCAAACAGCTACTAAATATGGTTTGGATAAATGGGATTTTAGAATAATATTTTTTTAAAATCATGAAGTGAGTTGATAAGCTAATAATGAAACTGTCAGAGTCTCCCCTTTGACTGAGACTTAGGTGTAGTAGGGGATTTATTTCAATATTTAAATCTTTTCAGAGTGTCAGGAGAGAGAAGCTGAGAAATTAGAGCTCCATTTGAATCCCATTACTAGGAAAGGAGTGAGTGGGGGCTCTGGGCTGTGGTAGATCAGCTCTGTTCAGAACTTTCTGTGATAACGGAAATAGTCTGTATTCTCACTGTCCAATATAGACACCTCTACTAGCATGTGGCTATTAAGCACTTGAAAAGTAGCAAGTGCAATCAAGAAATATAATTGTGAATTATCTTCAGATGGAAATAAGATAAAATTAAGCAATGATGGCGACTGTATTATACAGCCCAGTACTAGAAATTTAGGTCAGCTTCAAGATCTAATATGCTAAAATAAAAATCCAAAGGAAAGAGCCAGTAAACTTGCTGTGTGCGTGCGTGCACACGTGTTTGTGTGTGTGTGTGTGTGTGTGATGTATATGATATATGCAATATGTGTGTGCCAATGGGAGCCAGAGGAAGATGCCAGGTATCCTATTTTATAATTCTCTGCCTTATTCCCATGAGACAAGTCACCTCCTTTGAATCAAGAGCTAGGCTGATAGCCAGAGATCTTATTGATCCATACAATCTTGGAGCTATAGGCAAGCATGATCACACCTTACCTTTTATGTATGTGTTGTGGATTTGAACTCAGATCCTTATGTTTGCATAAAAACATTCTTCCCAATGAGCCATATCCTCAGCCCCAGAAAACAATATGTCTATACTCGATATACATCTCCGGTGAGAAAGACAACCTTCTGTTCACCTTGGAAAGACCGAGTACCTTGATTTTAGATGCCAGAATGTCAGTTGTTTTCAGTAAGTTTCCTGTTATTGTAACAAATATCTGAGATTCACACCAGTCAGAATGGCTAAGATCAAAAATTCAGGTGACAGCAGATGCTGGCAAGGATGTGGAGAAATAAGAACACTCCTCCATTGCTGGTGGGATTGCAACCTGGTACAACCACTCTGGAAATCAGTCTGGGGGTTCCTCAGAAAATTGGATATAGTACTACCAGAGGATTCAGCAATACCTCTCCTGGGCATATACCTAGAAGATGTTCCAACTGGTAATAAGGACACATGCTCCACAATGTTCATAGCAGCCTTATTTATAATAGCCAGAAGCTGGAAAGAACCCAGATGTCCCTCAACAGAGGAATGGATACAGAAACTGTGGTACATTTACACAATGAAGTACTACTCAACTATTAAAAACAATAAATTTATGAAATTCTTAGGCAAATGGATGGATCTGGAAGATACCATCCCGAGTGAGGTAACCCAATCACAAAAGAACACACATGATATGCACTCACTGATAAGTGGATATTAGCCCAGAAACTTAGAATACCAAAGATACAATTTGCAAAACACATGAAACTCAAGAAGAAGGACCATTCAGAGACTGCCCCACCTGGGGATCCATCCCATAAACAGCCACCAAACCCTGACATTATTGCATATGCCAACAAGATTTTGCTGACAGGACCCTGGTATAGCTGTCTCTTGTGAGGCTATGCCAGTGCCTGGCAAATACAGAAATGGATGCTCACAGTCATCTATTGGATAGAACACAGGGCCCCTAATGAAGTAGCTAAAGAAAGTACCCAAGGAGCTGAAGGGGTCTGCAACCCTATAGATAGAACAACAATATGAACTAACCATTACCTCCAGTGCTCGTGTCTCTAGCTGCATATGTAAGCAGAAGATGGCCTAGTCAGCCATCATTTGGAGGAGAGGCCCTTGGTCTTGCGAGGTTTATATGCCCCAGTACAGGGGAATGCCAGGGCCAGGAAGCAGGAGTGGGTGGGTTGGGGAGCAGGGGTGGGCGAGGGTATAGGGGAATTTGGGGATAGCACTTGAAATGTAAATGAAGAAAATATCTAATAAATTATAAATATCTGAGATTAATCAACTTTAAAAAGAGGAAAGTACTTTTTGAATACTGTGTAGGGAATGACAGTCCATACTTGATTGACTTTGTAGCTTTGGGTCTGCGGTACTGCGAACACTTCTTTATGACTAGAATTCCAGAGTTCTCTTCTTTGAGGACATGTCTCAATGAACTAAATCTTACACCAAGATTTCTACTCTAATGTTTCTATCACTTTCTTACAGGATTAAGCTTGTGACCACGACTTTAATATTTGGGACTTTAGAAGATACTTTAGATCTCAATTATATTACAGGTTTTGATAGAGCCTATAGCTCTGTGATCAATCTAAGGCTACTGAAAGTTCAAATATATTATCTTTTACTAATGAGCATTAATAACTTTAATGAAAATAATCTATCTCATTTGAAGATGAGAAATGACTAATTCACATAATACAAATAAGATTTTGATTAAAAGACCAGCTAATGAGTCTTCTCTGCTTTAGATATAATAACCAGAATTCAATCTTATATGAAATATACAGAGTTTATTCAAAGTTAAGTAACTCAAGAGTTGCTTCAGTATCTCTTTAGTGATTACTTAAATTTCAAAATAATGAAAATAACATGTTGTGGATAGCCCTGGGGCTAATTTTATTTGATGTTAATTCTGTTCTCCTGTGAGTGGCTGAAACAAGGAATGAGTCAGCACTCAGGTGATTTCCTGTAAACCTTCTTTCCACCTTAATTTATAAATAAAGGCTAGAGCTGGTGATTAGGTGGTTTTGGGAGAGAGAGAGAGAGAGAGAGAGAGAGAGAGAGAGAGAGAGAGAGAGAGAGAGAGAGAGATCACTGAGGAGGAGGAATGAAAGTGGAGCAGAAGCACCTGGCTTGGAGAAACCTCAAGTTATAATGGTTCTCTTATATGGGGAAGTGGTAGATCTGTCCAATCTAGGCGCACACCATTTATTCATATTATTTGAGTTGTGTTTTCATTGCCCGGGCTTATTTGGGTTGGAGATTTACGACAATAATAACACAACAAAATTCTATGAGTTTATATGGACATAGGTTGAATGCAATAAAGCTGATTATATACTTGACTGGCTTCTATGTATCCCCTTGTTCTTTTAATGATTCCAGTGTCAAAGACTGACTGTTGAATTTACAACTTGTTTTTCTGTATGTTATATTTATTCTTATTTTTCAGTTTATTATATATAATGCATCTATTTAAAAACAAACATGCCTACTCTGTCTGGTGTACTGAATAGGTGTTTCTTTTGGCTTTTTTTGTTTTTGTTTTTGTTTTTGTTTTTTTATATAAATAAATGGAATTTATTACAGGTCACCAAAGATTTTATCTATGCTCACTATTTGTACTTATTTATATATTATTATTTCTTTACTTATTCACTTTACATTCATTCACTGCCTCCTTCCTGTTCACCCCCACCCACAATCCTTCCCCCTATCTTCCCTCCCTTTCTATTCTGAGTGGATACCCTCCATAGATATCCACCCTAGCACTTAAAGTCTCTGTCAGGCTAGGTGCATTCTGTCTCACTGAGGCCAGACAAGGCAGCCCAGCTAGAAGAACATAGTCCATGTACAGGCAACAGCTTTTGGGATAGCCCCCACTCCAGTTGTTAGGGATCCACATGAAGACCAAGCTTGGTCCATTGATTATTATGAGGTTTGGTTTATGATGCTGCTGTGGAGGGACCATGAAGCCATGTTAAAGTATTAGAGTATTCCTGGAGCAGTGGAAGTGACATTAAACTTAAAGGAAGTTTACTTGCTGTGGCATTTAGTATGAGCTAGAGAGTAGGAAGGTGAACTTTGGAGAGTACCTAGGTAGCAGTAGAGATGGAAATAGTTACACAGATAGTGTTATTGGTAGTTAAGGGGGGATTGAAGAAGAAGAAAATTGTACCTCCCTTGATTAGCCTTTGCTCTTGCTCTGTGCCTTTTCTGAGAAAAAAAAAACCCTCAGAATTCTGTCATTTTCTCCAGTGGGAATACATTTAGCTGAATATTTCACATCAAAGTTAAGATCTATTGGTATCACACAGTAATATTTAACCTTATATTCTCCTTAGACATCTCTCACTCAAAGACTCTGCTATGGACATTTCCCCTGGCCTCTTTCTTTTGTTTCTTCTGCAATGCCTGTTTCTCCAGATTCTCTTCCTTCCTGCTGAATGCTAAATTTTATTCTGTGTCTAACTTGTTTCTTATATAGAACAATTTGACTTTTCTGTTTTCCGGCCCCAATTTACTATCTTCAGCTTGTGAGTTATCATTTTAAAACCTAAGAGATAATGTAGGTGTCCTGGCTAGTTTTATGTCAACTTGATACAAGCTAGAGTCAGTCTTCGAAGAGGAAGAAATTTCCATTGAGAAAAAGCCTCCATAAGATTTGGCTGTAGGGCATTTTCTTAATTAGTGATTAAATGGGGGAGGACCCAGCCCATTGTGAGTGGTGCCATCCCTGGTCTGCGGTCCAGGTCTATAAGAAATCAGGCTGAGTAAGCCATTGGGAGCAAGCCAGTAAGTAGCACCCTGCCATGGCCTCTGCCTCAGCTCCAGCCTCCAGGTTTCTGACCTATTTGACTTCCTATCCTGAGTTCCTTTGATGATGAACAGTGATGGGGAAGTATAAGCTAAATTTATCTTTTCCTCCCTAAGTTGTATCTGTCATGGTTTTTCATCATAGCAATAGTACCCCTGAGACAGTAAGTGATAGAATTTCTGATATTTTTCTTTTGTTTAAGTGCCAATATGAAGAGACACATTTCTAGTGTCTTTCTTTGAAAATATGCTACTTTATTAATTAGGTTTTTGTATTAAATTTTACTTTAAAAATATCACATTGAATATTATTTTTTCATTCTGAGTCTTACATTTCTGTTCAAGAAAAGTGGCTCAGTACTGTTGCTTTAGTCCCAGCACTGGCCTTTGATAATCTGTAAGGATCTTGGAAATAAACTTTTAATTATAAATAAATAATTGTATGAGGATTTGGTGTCATAGTTTGATACATTAATATAGTATATGGTGTTCAAAACAAGTCAGTTAATGCAAATTTTATGTACTTTATATGACTATATTTTTTCTGAAATAAAGAATTTCTTGGATATCTGGTCTGATTTTCCTGTTTATTAATAAATCTTTCTACCTATTAGATTCATACTACAGTGGATGAGTTTAATTCTATTCTTTCAACATTATTTAAGTTTCTGTTCTCACAAGGTACTGCAATCTGTGGTGATCTATTTTTATATTAGTGAACAAGATCTTTAAAATGGGTAGGACAGAGAAGCAAATAAATATGAAAAACCACATTATTTTGTAACACATAGGTATTGAATATCTATGATGCCAGGTGTTGCAGATGTATAATTTCTAGCCTTATGGAACAAACATTCTTCTAGAAAAAGAAAGTCAGGAGTTTGCTAGGTTCGCAAGAAAGGGGGTTGGGGAGAAAATTGGTGGTGGTAAGAAAGTTAGAAATGGACCTTTGGTGTATTACAAGTTGATTGTATAAGCCAAAGGGGGAATGAATTAAATAATATGAAAAATGTTAGAAAGCAGCTGGACAGATCAGTCCTAATGAAATAGAGAACAGGGGAAGCCAGAGTGTTAGAATGGGCCCACATTAGTCCCAGACTCAACTTCATTTCCAGAAATTCCTAGTGCAAGAAGATGGCCAAGAAGATGGTAGATGGCCAAGATATGGGTGATATTCAAGGGCACTGATATCCTTGAAGGTCAGAGGAGACCAACACTGTAGTTTAGAGGAAAGAACTATGCACATGTATAAGATCAGAGTGGGAGTCTGGGAAATGAAAACTGGCAGCAGTGATTTTGACATTTAAAGGGAAAAAATGAAATGAAAGCTGGGGATAGCTCACATTTCCTTTAAGATTTATTTTATCTTGTGTGTACGAGTATTTTGCCCATATGTATGTATGTATGTATATATGTATGTATGTATGTATGTATGTATGTATGTATGTATATATGTATGTATGTGTGTATGTATGTATGCTATATGTAATGTGCATGCCTGGTGCCCATGGAGGATGGAAGAGGGCTTCAGGTCTCGTGGAACTGCAGTTATAGGTGGTTATGACTGCTATGTAGGTGCTGAGAACTGAACCCTGGTCCTTTGTAAGAGCAGTAACTGCTAAGCCATCTCTCTAGTCCCAATTAGCATCCTTTTGCAAAAACATGTTTGGAACATAGAAGGCAATTAGTCACACCACTAAAACCAGTGTTCCTTTAATTCTCTCCTTGATTAGGATCTATTTGAATTAAGAGCTTGCTGGTCAATTTGTAGATGACTTTAGGTTATAGGAGTGGTACCTTGGAGAAAAGAGGAACTTGCAAGATCATTAGTGATAAATCGAAGAATATGTATTATGTCTTCTCAATTGTTTTACAGCATAGAAACACAACATTTGTAAACAGAATTATTTGATAATGATGTCATAGGACTTAAAGGAAAGCACAGAGAATACATATATTCTTTTATCACTACAAAAATGCCTCCCCCCAAGTGTAACTCAATTAAGTTTTTACCTTCCCCAATATGCTAGAATCACAAATTCTGTAGGATGTTAGTTATGCATTCAATTTACTTTTGCATATTCAACTGCAGCTAAATCATTTTTACTTCTATACTGCCTTCTTACTGATACTTTGCCAAATTCACACATGGACAGGAAGAAAGTTGATATTTTCTCTGTGTTAGCATAAGATGCTTTATTGCTGAACTCAATGGCACCACATTAATTCAAAGGGAGTGAGGCTACTGAGACTGGAAATCAAGCCATTCAATCCAGCATTTCCACATTTATTGCATTTGAGGATGCCAGAGTGTAGTGATGAAGCATTCCAGCAGGCGGAACTCACAGTTTTCAGCCTATTTACTCTGCTGTAGTTGACACATGTTGTGAATAAGTACATTTCAAGGCCAAAGAGCTCTGTGAGAAACTCCATCATTCTAAAGACCACAAAGTCATTTCAGAAATTGAACAGTATTACTGCAGCTTAATAGCAAATTTGAATCTTATGTCTGCAACACGCCAAGATCTTAAAACTACCATGCTTTTTGAACAAATGGCTGCTGTTCCTTTGCTTTGGACCTGTCAGAAACCCATGCTGAAATTCTCCCAGGAACAGAATGGACTCAGCTACAAGGTTACAAGCTGTGTGGTCAAGATTGTCATGGTGCTGGGACTCAGAAATCAGACTTTGTTAGTGTGAACAAATCATATCAGTTGAACAAGAAACATACCATTCAGCTTGAAATTAGAGACTTCACTTCTAGGGTTTAGAATCTGAAACATTAGAGTCAACAAGTTACAAGTAACACTTGTCTCCTTTTGAAATGGGTTTAAAGGTGTTGAAAAAAATCTAATAAAATACATACCAAGAAGTCTCTGTTTTATATGTGTACATAAACCCCGAGTTCCAAGTGTTTTAGAACATCTTTGTAAAAAAAAAAATCTTCTCAGGCCCAGAAACTATTTCTGCTTCCAAACCATTCTCTTACTTTCACTAACACGTCATTTTTCTGACTTTTTTTTTAAAAAAAAATTTTGAGGCAACACAAAACCCCCTGTAAGACAGCCTGAGTTAAAGTTGACATTGGCCTTGTTTACTATAAATTTAATTTTCAGTTTCAGAAGGAAATTCTTGCATTGTAACCTGAACATGAGGGGGAGGAAGATAGAAAGTAATGCCAGGATTCAGTGGTGTCCCATACCTCACTGAATATCTGAGTTCAGCTGGAAAACAGGAAGAAAATAGGAAAAAAATTAAGCTAAGTGGGAGAAGTTGAGAACTCTCTGTATGTTTACTTTCTTCATTTAAAAAAAATTAAAATAGGTTCTTCCTAAGTTGTTCAGGCTGTCCTCGAACTAATGAATCTGCTCATCTCAGACTCTGAAAAAGTTGGGGTTACAGGTGTGCACTACCAGCCCTGGTTCATTATTATATTTTGGTGGAGAATTCGGTAACCGTACCTCCTAAGACTTGTTTAAACACAATGCCAAATCTACCAGTTTAGAAGGTAATTTGCAGAGCTGGGTCCACATGGGCACAGCCAGCAGAAATAAGCTGTTGGCTTTCCTCCGACTTCTATCTTTTGACCCATGGTTCTCCTTGCTGTCCCAAGGAACCATGTGGGACCCCAAGTGTGCTTGCTTCCCTGAGGAGGCCTTCTAAGTGCAGGAACCAATTAGACTGCTTCTCACACATTCCTCTGCTTACTGGGTCTGCCTGGGGCACAGTCAGCACAGGTGAGCAGCATGCTATTCCTTAAAATCCATTCTGAGGCATGGTTCTGACTTCTTCCCTGAGGAGATCTGTTGGCATCAGGAACATCCAGACAACACCAGAGAAAACCCTGATGGCTAAAGGACAGTGTAAGAATACAGTCAACTGGAGCCAGGGCAATATGGAATCATCAGAGCTCAGCTATCCTGATACAGCTATCCTTGGCAATCATAACATAGCCAAAGTACAAAATGACCTTAAATCCAATCTTATAAAAATGATAGAAGCCTTTAAAGAGAAAATGAATAAATCCCCTAAAGAAGTACAGGAAAATACAATCAATCATGTGAAGGAACTGAATAAAACTGTTCAAGACCTGAAAATGGAATTAGAAGCAATAAAGAAAACACAAACTGAGGGAGTCCAGGAGATGGAAAACCTTGGGAAGAGAACAGGAACAACAGATGCAAACATCACCAACAAAATATGAAAGACAAAAGAGAATCTCAGGAGTAGAAGATATGATTGAAGAAATCAATATGTCAGTTGAAGAAAATGACAAATCTTATAAGTTCCGGACATAAAACATACAAGAAATACAGGACACTATGAAAAGACCAAACTCAAGAATAATTGAAATAGAAGGAGAAGATTCCTAGCTAGAAGTTCCAAAATATATTTTCAACAAAATCATAGAAGAAAATTTCCCCAATGTAAGAAAGGATTGCCCATATACATATATAAAGCTTACACAACATTAAATAAATTGACCTAGAAAAAGGAAATCCTATTGTCATGTAAGATCCAAAACATTAAATGTATAGAACAAAGAAAGAATATTTGAAGCTGTAAGGAGAAAAAGCCAAGTCACACATAAAGACAGACCAATCTGAATTACACCCAACTTCTCAACATGGACTATAAAAGCTGAAAGGATCAGGACAGATGTTTTGCAGGCCAAAAGAGACAAGAGATGTCAGTCCAGACTACTATACCCAGCAAAATTTTCAATCACCACAGATGGAGATATTCCAGACAAATATTCAATGACAAGATCAAATTTAAATAAAATCTACCCACAAATGCAGCCGTACAGAAGGTATTAAAAGGAAAATCCAATCCAAGGAGGCTAACTACCCTGAAGAAAATACATAAAATAAATACATCAGCAAATCATACATGCACATGCACATGCACACACCCCATACACATACAACCACTGCCAATATCAAATTAACAGGAAATTAACAAATGCTAGTCTTTAAAATCTCTCAACACAAATGGTATTAATTCTCCAATAAAAAGATGGAGACTAACAGAATGTATGCAAAATCAGGATTCTTCATTCTGCTACATACAAGAAAGAGAGCTCAAGTAACAAAGATAGTCATTATCTCAGAGTAAAGGGCTGGAAAAGGGTTTTCCAAGCAAACAGACCCAAGAAGCAATCTGGTGCAGTTATTCTAATAACTAGTTAAATAGTGTTCATCCAAGGAAAGTTAAAAGATATAGGGAAGGACACTTCATACTCAATCAAAGGAAATATCAATTCTGAACATTTATGTACCAAATGCAGGGGCAATGGCATTTGTAAAAGAAACATTACTAAATCTTAAATTATGCATCAAACCCCACACATAGCTGGAGATTTGAACACCCCACTCTCACCAATGGACTGGTCATCAAGACAGAAACTAAACAGAGAACCAAGCAAGTGAAAGTTCTATGTGACAAGAAGTTTAAGTACCTGAAGAAAGAAATTGAAGAAGATATCCAAAGATGGAAAAGATCTCCCATGCTCATGGATCTTTAGGTTTAACACAGTGAAAATGGCTATTTTACCAAAAGCAATCTACAGATTCAATGCAATTTCCATCAAAATTCCAACACAATTCTTTTTTGTTTTTGTTTTTTTTTTCAAGACAGGGTTTCTCTGTATAGCCCTGACTGTCCTGGAACTCACTCTGTAGAATAGGCTGGCCTGGAACTCAGAAATCCGCCTGCCTCTGCCTCCCGAGTGCTGGGGTTAAAGGCGTGTGCCACCACACCCGTCTGCATTTTTTTTTCATTATGAATTTACCCATTCAGTAGTATTTTTCAACTTTTTTATTAGGTATTTTCTTTATTTACATTTCAAATGCTATCCTGAAAGTTCCCTATACCCTACCCCCGCCCCTGCTCCCCTACCCACCCACTCCTACTTCTTGGCCCTGGCATTCCCCTGTATTGGGGCATATAAAGTTTGCAAGACCTAGGGGCCTCTCTTCCCAATGATGGCTGACTAGGCCATCTTCTGCTACATATGCAGCTAGAAACACGAGCTCTGTGGGTACTGGTTAGTTCATATTGTTGTTCCATCTATAGGCCAACACAATTCTTTATAAACTTCGAGAGAACAATTCTCAATTTCATATGGAAAAACAAAAAATCCCAGGATAGCTGAAACATTACTGTACAATAAAAGAACTTCTGGAGTGATCACCATCCGTGATTTCAAGCTGTACTACAGAGAAACTAATAAAAACTACGTGGTATTAGTGTAGAAACAGACTTGTTTGCCAATGGAATTCGATCGAAGACCCTGAAATAAACCCACATGCCTATGCACAATTGATTTTTGACTAAAAAGTCAAAACCATACATACAACAGAAAGAGAAAGCTTCTTCAACAAATGATGCTACTCTAACTGGATGTCTGCATGTAGAACAATGCAAGTAGATCCATATTTATCATCCTTCGCAAAACTCAAGTCAAAGTAGATTGAAGCATCAGTATAAACCTGGACACACTGAATCTAATAGAAGAGAAAGTGGGCAACTACCTTAAACACATTTGTATAGGAGAGAAGTTCCTCAACAGAACACTAGTAGCTCAGGCACTATGATCAACAAGTAATAAAAGGGACCTCATGAAACTGAAAAGTGTCTGCAAGGCTAACGATACCATCAATGGGACAAAATAGCAGCCTACAGATTGGAAAAAAAAACTTCATTAACCCTATATTGGACAGAGGATTAATTATCTATCTATCTATCTATCTATCTATCTATCTATCTATCTATCTATCTATCTATCTATCTATCTATCTATCCAAGTCAAGAAATTAGACACCAACAAACCAAATAAAAACTGAGGTACAGGCTAAACAAAGAATTCCCAGCAGATGATTCTTTCTGTTTCGTTTTGTTTTTGTCTTTTTAAAATTATTTTATTAGATATTTTCTTCATTTACATTTCAAATGATATCCTGAATGTCCCCTATACCCTCCCCCTGCCCTGCTCCCCTACCCACCCACTCCCACTTCTTGGCTCTGGTGTTCCCCTGTTTGCAAGACCAATGATGGCCGACTAGGCCATCTTCTGCTATATATGCAGCTAGAGACACAAGCTCTGGGGGTACTGGTTAGTTCATATTGTTGTTCCACCTACAGGGTCCAGCAGAGGATTCTAATGGCTAAGACGCCCTTAAAGAAATGTTCAACGACTTTAGTCATCAGAGAAATGCAAATCAAAACTGCTTGATATTCCATATTACACTCATAAGAATGCCTAAGATCAAAAACTCAAATGGTAGCATATGCTGTCGAGGATGTGGAGTAAGGGGAACCCTCCCCAATTGCTGATGGGAATGCAAACCTACACAATCACTTTGGAAATCAATTTGACAGTTTTTCAAAAAATTGGGAATAGTTCTACCTCAAGACCCAGCTATACCATTTCTGGGCATGTGCCCAAAAGATGCCCCACTATACCACAGGGACACTTACTCAACTATGTTCATAGCAACTTCATTCATAATAGCCAGAAACTGGAAAAAAACTAGGGGTTTCTCAACTGAAGAATGGATAAACAAAAGGTGCTACATAGAAAGTCTGGTGTCTAGCAGTGCTAGAAGATGAAGGTGGGAGGGTCCTGGAGGGGTTGCTCAGGCACTAAGTCTACACAAATCTACAAGCTTCAGGTTTAGTGAGCAACTCTGTCTAAGGCAATAAGGTGAACATCAGTAGGAAGAGACAGCCAACACTCATCTTTGGCTTCTACATATGCACATTTACATATATAGCACAAACAAAAATGATAGATAAACTTTAAATTTAAAGGCAAAAAAACTGGATATTTTAATTAGCTGTTAATTACATTCCCACTAAGATTTTAAAATACGGAAAGTGGTTCTGTGCTATTAGTGTCTTCTATTGTACTACTGAACCAACCATTATTAAGAAAATAAATCCAATTTCAAAGATATATTTGGCAAAATACAAAATTATCTGTGTATGTCTCTGTGTGTACATATGTGTTTTTATTCTTTTCTTTCTTTCTTTCTTTCTTTCTTTCTTTCTTTCTTTCTTTCTTTCTTTCTTTCTTTCTTTCTTTCCTTCCTTCCTTTCTTTCTCCTTCTTCTTCTTCTTCTTCTTCTTCTTCTTCTTCTTCTTCTTCTTCTTCTTCTTCTTCTTCTTCTTCTTCTTCTTCTTCTTCTTCTTCTT
>NC_034613.1:38390471-38402955 GCF_900095145.1 Mus pahari | reverse complement strand
TTCTCTCTCTCTCTCTCTCTCTCTCTCTCTCTCTCTCTTTCTTTCTTTTTTTCTGCTGATCAAGCCCAGGGCCTCAGATACTTATACATCTGGCAAGTTCTGCTGCTGAGCAACACCTCTGGGCACAGTTTTTTTCCTTTTGGATTTTCAAGAGAATGTTTCTCTGTGTAGCCCATTGTGTCTTGGAACTTTCTGTAGACCAGGCTGACCTGGAATTCAGAGATCTGTCTGTCCCTATGCCCCAAATGCTGGGATTTAAGGTATGTGCCACTACCATCAGGCTTCAGCTGTTCTATACAGTATGAATTCTGAGAGCAAAATACTGAAAAGAAGCCAATTGTCCCTAACTCAATGATAATGTTGGTAAAAGTATACAATAAAGTACTGAATACCTATTTTTAAAAAGAAAATATTGTATATTTATACAGTGGAATGCTATTCTGCTATTTAAAACAAAGACATAATGAAATTTTCAGACAAATGTATGGAATTTGAGACTATCCTCTTGAGTGAGGTAACCCCAACCCACAGAGACATGAATGGTATATACTCGTTTATCATTAGACATTATCCATAAAGAGCAGGATTACCACACTACAATTCACAGACCCAAAGAAACTAAGTTAATAAAGAGGGCCCAAGGGAATCACACTCAGAAGCAGAAATTCAATAGACATTGGAGGTAGAAGGATGGGAGGAACTGGGTGGGAGAGGAGGTGAGTAGGGGAATGGGGATGGTGATCAGGTATGGAGAGGGATGGGAGAGGGCTAGAGGGAGAACATAAATCAGTGGGGGACATCTCTGGGACTAGCTGAAGACCTGGGATAATGGAGGCTACTGGGAGTCTATCTGAGTGACTCTAGTTGACATTCTGAGCTGCTGGGGATATGGAGACTGAAGTGGCTAGCTCCTGCAGCTTCGTGGGACATCCTGTGGAGGGAGAGGTACATCAACCCACCCCAAAACCTTCAACCCCAAAGTTGTCCTGGTTACAAGATGTATAGGTATAAAGATGGAGCAGAGATTGAGGAAATGGCCAACCAATAACTGTCCTAATTTGAGATCTACCCTATAGAAAAGAACCAACTGCTGACACTATTAGTGATACTCTGCCATACTTGTAGACAGGAGCCTAGCATAACTGTCTTCTAAGAGGCTTCATCCAGAAGCTCATGGAAACAGATGTAGAGACCTACAGTCAAGCATAAGGTGGAGCTCAGAGAGTATTGTAGGAGAAACAGGGGAAGGATTGAGGGAGTCAGAGAGGTCAAGGACACCACAAGAAGACCTACAGGGTCAACTAACCTGGACCCATGGGAGCTCACAGAGCCTGAACCACCAACCAAAGAGCATGCAGGGGCTGGACCTAGGTCCCCTACACATTTGCAGCAGATGTGTAGCTTGGTCACCATGTGTGTTCCCTAACCACTGGAGTGGGAACTGCCTCTGACTCTGTTGCCTTCCATTGGATCCCCTTCTTGTAGCTGGACTGCCTTGCCTAGCCTCATGGGAGAGGTTGTTCCTAGTCCTGCTCTGATTTGCTATCTCAGGCGGCAGGGTGGAACCCAAGAGGGCTTCCACTTCTCTGAGGAGAAGTGGAGGGGTAAAGGATGGAAGAGCTATGAAAGGTGAGACTGGGAGGAGAGGAGGAGTTATCTGTGATTGGGATGTAAAGAAGTGAGTAAGTTAATTAAGGAAACAAGAAAGCACTTCACAGTAACAAGCATGGCTTTTAAATCTCATGAAGATAAATACTCCCCCAGGCCCCATCAGGTTTTAATTGTTAAAACATCTCTATATTGCCTACATGATCCACTAACACACCCTAAATCTCAGCAGGCTCAAAGTTTTCACAGTTTGTATGGTTTTTGTCAGGTTAATTAGCATCTCTTGTAGTCCAATCCTTCATTTTCAGCTGACCCACCCCAAGAACTTGCATCTACTTTTGGAGCTGTGAGAAATCCGAGTGTCATGACACATTGAGCTGAATTCTTATTTTTGGGTGGCAGGGACAACACTAGGTCCTTGCTAGGTTGGTGTTTGAAACCTGAGCTTGCACATGTAAACAGGTACAGTGCTTTCAAGCAAACAACAACGGAATCTGTTTGGATTTTGAGGTTATAGCCAGAAGTAGCTGCATTTGATAGACAGCACGCTGGTTTAAGCACTAAGGCTTTCTTTAGATTGACTAGGTTTTTTATTTTGTTTGCCTCCGGGTACTCAAGCCTTCTTTCTCTCTTTTGCAAAACACCAACCCGTTCTGCAAATATTTGATACCTGCAGGCTTCTGCTATACTATTTGAGTCAGACTTCAGTGTGAATGAAGTGTCAGGTATAGGGACTATTCAAATATATACAGATAATAAACTAGCGAAGAAACTAGAATGGAAGAACCATCCTTACAGCAAAATACCAATGATATGTGTGAATGGAGTAAGTAGAGTGGGAACTTCAGTCTTTTTTGCTATCACAATGCATAAGACTGCAGGAAAGAATCATCAATATATGAGAACCTTGACTTTTGATGAGGAACTTTGTTTAATGACAGGTTCACTGTATTTCTTCATAGGCTATATTTTATATATAAAGTGACAGAATACAGTGGGAAAACTGGACAATGCCTCGAGTTTCTGATCAAAATCAATGGGAGAGATCATGTATTCTCCAAGTGTGATGCTCTGAAGTAGAACACATTGTTCCGCACACTAGGAATGCATTTACTGAACCTAATCAAAAGAAATATTTAGACTACATACATATCTCTATACCCTTCAAAGATATTAATGTTCTGAAAGACAAAGGTTCAAAAAACATTGAGATTAAAGGAAGCAAGAAGCACTTCAAGAATAAATGTAATTTATGATGCTTGGTTGCTCCTGGTATTGTAGGAGGAAGCAAAACTGCCATAAAAGAAATCATTAGGACAATAGTTGTAATTCAAATATGGACTGTAGATAACTTTAGCAATATTAAATTCCCTGAATTAAAACACTGAATTATGGGTATTTAAGGTCATTGTCCTTAGGAGGTACAAGCTTAAGTATCTTAAGTAAAGGCAATTGATATATGTAATATACCTTCAAATAGCACACAAAATAAATGACACAAAAATGTGAAATATGATGTATTTCTATATAGCATATAGAAATAAATTATATTTTATTTATTTGATATGTGTATATGGGCAATTTGTGAATTTACTTTTTATAGAACTTCATGCTAAACAAATCTCTTTAATGTATGTATGTATGTATGTATGTATGTATGTATGTATGTATAGTGGCAAATACAGAGATAGAGAAAGACAGAATGAAAATGAAGCAAAATGTGAAACGTCACTAAACCTGTCAGAAGGACATACAGAGGAACTCTGTATTTTTCAACACCTCTAAGTTTGAAATGTTTTTTAAAGGTTATCATGGTTCATCATTGTCAACTTAATGAGAGTTAGATTCATACTTCTGGGTAAGTCTGTATGTATGTTTCCAAACCTGATAGGTGCTCCCACTCACAAGCCTTGCCTGCTATGTTAGAAGATGCACATTTAAACTGAATCCCCAAAGAGACTCCCCCTCCTTGATGTTGCTTTTGTCAAGAATTCTATCAGCATATGGAGAAAAGTAACCCACACAAAGCATGTTGGCTTCAGTAGGTAAAAGACTTGCTGTGCAAGCCTGATAACTTGAGTTAATCCCCATGTTCCAATGTGGAAGGAGGTGACTGACTTCCCGAAGTTGTCACCTGATGTCTACATACAGTGTGGCATGCATGCACATCCCCAATGACAAAAACATTAAATTAAAACATTAAAATCAAAAGAAACAGATGAAAAAAAAACAAGGATATCACTGATTCTCTTCTATACTTTACGTATTGCCTTCACTGACATCATTCTGAGCCTGTTCTTGGACCTCAACCTGATAATCAGTTCCTCCAAGTCCTCTACATCTTGCCCACATCTCTAGGTCCAGCTCAATTCTGGCCTCTTTTTTTGTGCACTTCCCCTTTTTTTGTATTGTTCTGGGCATATGGTTAGTCCCAGAAATATGTGATACTAAGCCAGTTTCTGTTGGCCATGTGCTTAAACTACAGACTTAGATCACACAGATTTAAGTCGTAGTTCTGCTATGTACACATCTTCTGACTTTAGGCTCCTACCTTCTCTTTCAGTTTAATAGGAAGCAGCATTTCATGAGATGCTAAAGAACATTCACAAAAAAGTCTAAAAGCTTGAATCTAGATCTAGAAATTATACCGCAGCATATGACAGTGGGTGATACAACTCTGTTCTGTGAGCCTGAGACCTCTCTTATGATCTATAAGGGAACTGGTTGGATGACTAAGTACTTCTCTACTCTGGCTGCACTGCAGAATTGCCTGAGGCATTCTAAAAGCACATTTAAAATACATCAATGACTGGAACCCCACCTCATCCCCCAATTCTAACTGGATTGGCCAGGGGTAACCCAGGCCTGCTCCTAGGTTTGTCATGTATGGTCTTGGTTGAGCTTCACTGAAACTAGTTCTCAAGGTTGCTTCCAGCTTTATAATTCTATGGAAAAGTACTGTTATATCATGCCTTGTTTGATGCATGTTTGGGAAGGTATGTTGGTGACTTTAGGAGCATAGTTTATGACATTAATAGACATAATCTCACAACAAACTTACTGCTTCTCTGGCTATTACAATCTTTCTGTCCCCTCTTCAGCATGTTTTCTGACCTGTAGGTATAGGTGTAGGTGTAGGTGTAGGTGCAGGTGTAGGTGTAGGTTTGGATGTGGGAGTATTTTGTGTATGTATTCATTGAGACCCGGCCCCACAACTCTGCATTTTGATTGTTTGTGGTTTTCTGTAACGATCTCTGTCTGTATATTGCAAAGATATGTTCCATTGATGAGGGCTGGCTAGTTTTATGTCAACTGGAAACCAACTAAAGTCATCAAAGAGGACAGAATCTTTTTTTTATTGGATATTTCATTTATTTACATTTCAAATGTTCTCCCCTTTCCTGGTTTCCCCTCCACAAACCCCTTACCTCATACTCCCTCCCCCTGCTTTTATGAGGGTGCTTCCCTACCCGTGCAACTACTCCCACTTTACTGCCCTGCCATTCCCCTATACTGGCCTTCACAGGACCAAGGTGAGAGGACTGAATCTTAATTAAGAAAATGCCTCCATAAAGCAGGCCTGCAGGCAAGCCTGTAGGGAATTTTCTTAAATAGTGATTGATAAGGGAGGTCCCAGCCCATTGTGCATGGTGCCATCCATAGGCTGGTGGTCCTGATTTCTAGAAGAAAGCATGCTGAGCAAGCCATTGGGAGCAAGACAGTAAGCAACATCCCTCCATGGCCTCTAGCCTCTGCACCAGCTCTAGCCTCCAGATTTCTGCCCTGTTCTTGACCTTACTACTTTCAGTGATGAGCTGTTATATGGAATTGTGAGGCAAATAAACCCTTTCCCTCCAACTTTGTCATGGTGTTTCACCTCAGCAATAGTAACCCTAACAAAGGCAAGGAGAGAAGACTCAATTTATCTGTGGGTATAAGGACAAATATTTAGAATGTAGTTAGGCATTATGTTGAGGCCATAAAGTAGCAGATGTAACTTCTCTTCCAAGATCCATGGCCTTACTAACATTAAGTAGCTGACTGGGTTTCTAGTATCAGGCATGGTTTCTCTTTTGTTGAACGGGTCGGGTCCTAAGACCAATTAGAGAGATGTTGGTTATTGGCAAGCTATGTATGCCACTATAGAGTGATCATGGCATATTGGTCTTTGTGGTTCATAGGCATCATAGTTGGCTGGAATGCTGGTTGAGGCATTCAGATCAGTTCCAGCTCAGTAGTCTCTGGGCCCTGTGTCTGAAGTGCATGATCCTTTCAGTAATTATGACTTACTTTCCACCTCTGAAGGGTAACCAAGGACAACAGCACTTGGCTGCATGTTTTGAAAGTCTCTTAGAAAGCTGTGCTGAAGAATTCAAAAGAAAACTCTTCCTGCTTAGTATTGGGGTTTTGTTCGGTGATCTTTGGAGGGAGCATTATCATCTCAGTTAAGATAATTTCATTAAACCATACATGTGTATCTATACACAGAATTACATTATTATAGTTTTTTATATTTTAATTTTTCAATTTTTATTATTATATTTATTTACATTCCTGTCATTGTCCCCCTTTCGGTGCTCCCTCCCCCACAGTTTCTCATCCCATTCCTCCTCCCTTTTGCTTCTGAAAGGGTGCTTCCCCCTCCAGGTCTTCCCCTTCCCTGAGGCCTCAAGTCTCTCAAGGATTTGAAGATTAAGCGCATCTTCTCCCACTAAGGCCTTACCAGACTGACCTCTGTTATATGTGCTGGGGCCTTGGAATAGCTCGCGTATGCTCTTGGTTGGTGGCTTAGTCTCTGGGAGCTCCCTGGAGTCTGGGTTAATTGAGACTGCTAGTCTTTAAATGATGTTGCTCTTCCCTTCAGCTTCTTCAATCCTTCCCCCAATTCAACCATAAAGGTCCTCAACTTCAGTTCAATGGTTATCTGCTTCTGTCTAAGTCAGCTGCTGGTAGGGCCTCTCAGGAGACTAGCTATGTCAGGCTCCTGTCTGTAAGGCACATCACAGCATCAGTAATAGTGTCAGGCCTTGGTGTCCTCCCATAAGATGTATCCCAAGTTGGGCCCGTCATTGGACCACCTTTCCTTCAGTCTCTTCTCCAATTTTGTCCCTCCAAATTTTGTCAGAAGTTTTGACTGTGGATTAGTAACACATTCTTCCTCTTGAGGCTCTTATCTATCTACCAGAGGTGGGCTCTTGGAGTTCCCTCTCACCAATGTTGGGCATTTTGGCTAAGGTCACCCCCATTGAGTCCTTAGATTCTCTCAACTCCTGGATTTCTGGTACTTTCTAGAGGGTCCTCCTACCTCCCACCAAAAAGTACAGAATTCCTAAGACACAACCCACAGACCATAAGAAATGTAACAAATAGAAAGGCCCAAGTGAGGCGATTTCAATTCAACTTAAAAGTGGAAGGAAGTAATCATGGGAGGCAGAGGGAGGGAGGTACCTGGGTGGGAAAGGGGAGGGACTCGGGGGGGGGGGGAAGAATCAGGTATAGTGGGAATAGAGGCTCCTTGGTCTTCCAAACTCCATATGACCTAGCACAAGGCAAGGCCTGGGCCAAGTAGTGGGAGGGGGGGGGAAGGGGAACAGGATCAGGTTTGGGGGTAGAGGAGAGGAGTATTATAGGTTGTAAAAGATAGTTAATAGTATGATTCCCCAAAGCTGACGAATTGTAAGGGAAGAAGTTGAAAGGCCCCAACACTCCTCAATGAACTCCAGGCAATTAAGGAATGTTGAGAGTAGGATAATAGTCTTCACCAGGGAAAAGCACACAGATCAGTTATCCAATAGCAAATGATCAGCCCTGAAAACTTATATTTGAGTAACTATAGAAACTGAGCAGGTCATGTCATATTTATGAATATTTATGTATATACATACGTGTCTGTAACAACAATTAGTGACAAAGGAGTTCATGAATTTGAAAAAAGAGAAAGGAGTATATGGGAGGATTAAGAGTGGAGGAAAAAAAGGGGGGATGGTATGGTTATATTATCTGAAAAATAAAAAGGAAAAAGAAGGACTGCTGTGGATTCTTTGCTGGTGGTATTGAACACCTTTCTCACATATAGTGGTGCAGGGCTTCATGACATGGTAGGGACATAAAATTTGATATGTTAGCCTTAATGAAGAAGAGCTAAGATTTTCCCCACCTCAATGAAAAGAGACCTCTTTGACAATCTCAGCATCTTCACAAAGTGATTATTGCTCCTTGTATCCCCTACTAGCCATAGGAAATTAGCTGCTGTAATGTATGTGCTTAATGGGAATCTGGCATGTCAATGAGCTGCTTCTGTCATTGTGGTTTAGGCTGATATTCCAATATGCCCCTGCTGCTTTTCATGATACTTAGGGGTGAAAAGAGAGACAGTGGTTCCCCCTTGGGTCACAGCTGACCAATTGCAAGTGCTTGAGGCAATCACAAAACACCATAGGTGCGGAAATGATTAGGGTCAATTAAGACAGTGCTCTCTCTAAGGAAGAAGCCACTATCAAGCCTTCGATCCCCCAACAGCACAGGTTGCGTGTTCCTGCAGCAGCAATTACCTAAAAATATCTAGTACTTAATTACTTCCAAAGTGTCAGTCTTCATAACAGGGTATTAGAATGTTCTAATTGATAGCACAGCTGCAGCTTGTCGGCTTGATACTGGCATATGGCTTGCAATGTTATTTTACCTTGATCAGTTTTCTTTGTTTATAAAGCTCACTTAAAGATTGAAGATTTCAGAAGCAATCTAGCTGGGGTTTGTATTACAGTATATATATATATATATATATATATATATATATATATATATTTAACTTACCATTTCCTGCTTTGCAAAACAGTAAAAAAATAGTGAAAAAAATTAGAAAAGTAAAGAAAAAACAATAGCTCAGAGGCCAAGAGTAACTGAATTACACTGGAAAACTTTCTGGCTCCTATGGCTTTTATATTTCCCTTTAAGAAAACCCTATACATATGTAATCAAGGGCTTGTGGCAAATTTATTATCCTTAAAACCTTGATAAGATTGGGCAGAGCCTCTATCCCAGAGGTCCTCAAGCTGTGAGCTTCTAGGATGCTAACGCTACTGGAGACACCTGTAGCTCTGAGTTCTTACCATTGCTGAGTCTGTTTTATTTCAAGATCTTCTCACTGCGCTGTGTGTGCTGTTTCTGTCTTATGCCATGTTGACTCAAACAAACAGTGGATTTTACTGAAGCTTGCGGATCCAGGGGTTTTCTTTGTTTCTTTCTTTCTTTGCCACAGGCACATAAACAAGTTCAAGTGCTATGCTAGGCTCCCTTTTCTGTACACAGCTAGCTCTTCTACCACATCACTCTCCCGTCCCTCACCCCCCCCCCTGGGGTTCTTTCTTTGTGATTCTCTACTTTTTGTACCATTTGTCTCCAGTGGAATATAAACACATTACAAATACTCCCATGCAGAACAGCTCTGCTCTGTTTCATTCCAACTCCCAAATTTAGTCTGTACTCCTTGAATAGCCACAGGTGTGTAACTGCCTAGCAGTGCCCTTCTGGTTAGAATTTTTATAGCAAACACACACACACACACACACACACACACACACAGAGAGAGAGAGAGAGAGAGAGAGAGAGAGAGAGAGAGAGAGAGAGAGAGAGAGAGTCTCAAAGCTTATAAAGCTCACATGTTGATTTTAATTCTTTTAAACAATTTGCAATGGAGTTTCTTATACTATGGCTCCCTAAATGATGTGTAAGGCTCTGGCTTTTTACTGGTTCTAACTGATTGTCTACATAACTGTCAAAGGAGTCATCTAGAGGATTTTTTTAATAGTGTTAATAGGATCTAATGGCTATCTAGGTATTCACAGTTGGTAGTGGATGGACATATTACCTTTAGTTAATTTATAATGTCTTAATTACCCTCAGGGACATATGGTATCTTAAACTAAAGGGATAATAACCTCTATGTTCTGCTTAGAACAGATACTGAAATATAAAAAGCGCTCAATAAAGGCAAATGGCTAGTATTATTTCATTAATATTGAGATTTAAGGGCGCGGTAGTGGTTGAATCAGTAGGTCAGTGATGGGAAATCCTCACATCCTGGGGAGTTGCTGGTGCTGTTTGGATTCCTATAGCTAAACAGTTCATTAGATGTATGGGTAGTGGCAGATTTAGGTATACACATTGCTCCTTCTTTATCACAATTCTCTTGCTTTATTTTCTTTCTTTGGGCAACTGGAGAATTATTCTTAAATGAATGTCCAATCTCCTTAGTGTTCTATGCGACATCTTACCTTGACTCTCCTGTGCTCTGCACACTTGTGTGTTCTAGTTATAGCCATACCCCCAAGAGATTATGCTTGCTGAAGTAACTTTAAATGAGAATTCTCATTTCAAATTATAGGTACACTCTGATCTGCCTAAATGGGTGAAGGGGAATACTTTAGGAGTTAAATTGTGCAGTGTTAAACTTACCCATCATTGTCCATTTCCTATTTTCTAAATAATTAGATATAGTGATTTTGTTCATTTCCCTTTACCTTTCAATATGTAAAAATACTCCAATCTTAAAGGCTCCAAGTGTTTTCAGAACCCCATTGATGTCTTGCTAGCTCATTGAGCAGGGTACTTTAAGTCTTCTCTAACTTTAACCTCCTTTTTCAAGAACCAGATAAGGCCAGGGTAGATGTTCTTCCAAAAACTGAGGCAGGGTTGTACAGAGGTCAGAGGCAAGTACCAACTCAATTAGCAGAACATGGGAGGCCAAGTCCTCTGGAGAGTGTCCTAAGCACTGTCAAGTCCTTAGTTGGAGGATCTCGGCATGCTTCAGCAGCTCAGTTTCTGCCTCAAGCTTGTTCCAAGGACAGTTACTTCAGAAGTCTAGCTCATTTGTTGATCCACACTGTAATGAATATGATCAATCAAAAGGCATGCTGCTTGCCCATAACTAAGTTTATTGTTGTCTTTCTGAAATGATTTCTTTGGCTGTTTGGCCCCTAAACAGAATTCTGTACTGGAGAACATACTGAAAACACTGCTGTTTTGCTTCGTAAGATGGCAAAATTGGTGCATCTGTTTTTCTCCCTGTGTACCTGTAGCTGCACAAACGCTCAGACACACCCCTTGCTTTTTGCCTCAGGCTTTTTCTAATGCATTCAGCCAGCTGGAGACTCTTACTTTTATTTCTGGAGTTGTTCACTTTAACAAAGGGAACAGCCTATTTGGGGGGGGGGGAGGTCTCAATTCTGTTGCTAAGATTTCTATCACCACACCTACCTGACTTCTAGAAAGGTATGGGCAGGAAATGTGAATTACAAGGGAATGATGGCTCAAGCATAAGGCCAGGATGGGGCACGCACACAAAATCATATAAGTTACTGAGTACCTTAGAGAGTAACCGGGGATATATGGAGCCTGAGTTTAGCTCACACTGCTTCTCTCTCTCTCTCTCTCTCTCTCTCTCTCTCTCTCTCTCTCTCTCTCTCTCTCTCTCTCTCTCCTGTTCATATGGAGGTTAGCAGGCAGTTTATGGGAGTTGATTTTCTCTTCCTGCCATTTGGGTCCCAGGGATTAAGTTTGGGTTGTCAGGCTTAGTGGCAAATGTCTTTATCCCCTGAGCCATCTTACCAGCCTTTAAATTTTTTCTAACAGGATCTCACTATGTAGCTCAGGTTGGCTACTAACTTAGTATGTAGCAAAGATATTTTTCAATTTTTGCTTGCCACCCCCATGTTGACCAAAAGTATAAAACAGTTCTGAATCTATATTTATACTTTGCCCTGGGAACTCTACAAAGTTCTCACGTGACTCAAAGTGATGATTGTGAAAAACTTTGTAAATAGAAAAGTGTTGTACAAACGCAGAGACGTGGCTAGACACAGAATCTTAATATTTGATGAGACATTAAAGATCATCCAGTCCAATTGCTTGGCCTGTGGTTAAAGAATGTACAATTATTATTTTGTATACTTGAAGGTTTACAACAAGAAGGAAGTATTAATTGGGGAGAGACTGAATGCATCATTCAGCAAATAGTCACTTGGTGCCACTGTTGTTCAGATGCTGTTATGGATGTTGCAAATGCCACAGTGAACAGAACACACATGACCTCTGCCCTCAAATAACTTTGAGGAAGTTTGAGTAGGATGAGAACTGTAGGTGAATAGAATAACGCAGCTCACTTCTGATAGTGATATATTGTCTGCAGGGATTTCAAATACAAGTATGTACTAGAGAGTGATTTTGCCAAAATAACTTAGATTAGATGACCATAAAAGGGTTTCTCGGAGAAAGTGGCATGGATTTAGTTCTGAATGGCAAAGAGGAGCCAGATAGCAAAGACCAAGAGGAAGCAGTTTGCAGGCAGAGGAGATAACCAGTGAAGTCCCGATGAGGAAGGTGTGTTTGAGAGAAATGGGACCTCTTCTGGGTTTGTGCAGAGGAGACTGAGATGAGAGGGCACCGTAGAGGGAGGCTGGGCCAGAGCATGAGAGAGACTGAAAACAAACAAAATCTTACATTTGGCTACATGTTATGGGAAGCCATTAGGGAGTTTTAAACAAGAGCAATTATATGACAATTTATGAATTTTCATAAGAATCCTCTGCCCTGAGCCAGGTGTAGTGACTCACATGTGTAATCCCAGGACTAGGAAGACAGAAGCAGAAAGCTCACCCACTGTGTGAATTTGAGGTCAACTTAGGTTATATAGTGACACTGAGGTCAACGAGAGCCAAAGAGACCCTATCTTTTTCTTTTTTTATTAGATATTTTCTTCATTTACATTTTAAATGCTATCCCCAAAGTCACCTATTCCCTACCCCCGCTCTGCTCCCATACCCACCCATTCCCACTTCTTGGCTCTGGTGTTCCACTGTACTGGGGCATATAAAGTTTG
>NC_034613.1:38326232-38387218 GCF_900095145.1 Mus pahari | reverse complement strand
AAGCCAGTAAAGAACATCCCTCTATGGCCTCTGCATCAGCTCCTGTTCCCTGACCTGCTTGAGTTCCAGTCCTGACTTTTTTCAGTGATGAACAGCAATGTGGAAATGTAAGCTGAATAAACTCTTTCCTCCCCAACCTGCTTCTTGGTCATGATGTTTGTGCAGGAATAGAAATCATGACTAAGACAGGTAGGAAGCAGGAAAAGAGTGACACCATGATCTCACACATGAGGCTTTTCCTTTTAACTTAGTTTGGTGAATAAAATGTCAGCAAGTATCCAGTCTGAGCAGAACTTCAAATATATCTGTATTTGGCTCTGCACTCTGAGCCTTTCTTCCCCACTATGAGACTAGCCCTTTCTTCAGGCTGGGAGCTTAGAAGACATGTGGAGCTGAAGGTGTCCTAGCAAAGTTTAGCAGGGTCCTGATGAGCTGCAGCCCTTCCATGACTCAGGTTACTGATAAATATTTATTCATGGAAGGCCCACAGGGTTTTTTGATTGTTTTTCAAGCAAATACTAACCTCAACAAAACAAAACAGTTACTGGTAAGAGTGGAAGTAGTATGAGAAACAATTTATCATTCACTCATACATACATAAATGAATCATATATAATATATACAATATATATTATATATAATTTAAAGAGAGAATAATAACACTTGCTATTTTGTATCATGTTTATATCATGTGAGATGAAAGAGATGTAGAAGAGACATAGATGAGTTTTGAGCAACTGGGTAATGCCTTATTGTTAAGAAGACAGTTATAGGAGGACATGGATTCTCACTTTCTCAAAACATAAGTTTGAGGTGATTGTTCATATATTGATCTACTTATGCCTCCCAATAAATTCTTATTTCTATTAGTTTGTTTTGAAATTATATCTGCAGGAACAATGTTTGGCGACTTACAGTTAAATTTCTGGTAAACTGGTTAATACAAAGGGATCCAGAAGGGAAATTACGTTGAGAAATTCTGGCAGAGAAAAACTATTCCAATCCAGTACAATTAGTTTTGAGCTTCTTAGCAACCACAATGAAGAACGAAAGGCAATGACTTATAAAAGTCTCATTTTCTGGGGCAGTGGCTCTCATTCTGTGCTGCACAGTATAATCCTGGGGATTAGCTAAGCACATTGTGAATGGTGACCCCTGAAACTCCAGCTCAGCCGCCCTGTCCAGTGCCCATTCCTAGAAATTCAAATTCAGCTGTTCTGGGAAGGAATTGGCACACAAATATGTTTACTGTGAGATGATTTTAATGTGGTGCCAAGATTGAGAACTGCTAGTTTTGTAGAAGAAACTATACCCATTGACACGGAAAGATAAATTTGTTCTTGAGCTCTAATTAAATTTGTCCCCGGCAATTTTATGAAAGGGGCACTGAGCTGTGTCATGGGTATTGCTATATTCAGCAATTTCACAGGAGATATAGAAACCTTCCCACTTTGCTGCTTATTATATGCACCCCAATTGAAAGCTGTTGTGATGAAAAATTATAGTCATATAAAAATCATCTTTCTACAAGACAGAGTGACAGGGTCCAGTTCTGTAGCTTTTGGGTAATTTGATTCAGTGCAGCATTAAGCTTACAGAATCATGAAGAAGATTTAATGAAACTGTTGTGACCATCAATAGTTTCAGTCGGTCAGCAGACCACTGTGGACCATTCCTCAGGGGCTCTGGTCTTTTGGTTGCCTCTTTTCACCTTAATGGAAGCTGGCTTATGGTGGGACATGGAGTGGCTCGTGTTCTCCTTTCAGTCTACTTTTGTCACTATTATGCCAAGCATGTTTTTCCTTTGGGGGAAGACACTTAGGCAGAGAATAAAATTAAGAAATAATGTAATGATGATGGTGGCAATTCTTTGCACAGCCTAAGAGCAGTTGGCTGCTAATTGTAGAGTGGTAATAAGGGGGGCCCTGGGCCATAAGGTTTGCATTTGGAACACCTGTAGTTTTCATTTAACACCATGGATCATTAAACAGCTGCTCAGAATGGCCTTATTAAAACAAACACAGTTGTGCTGTTTTGTGCATGTGTTATATTGCAGCAAGCAGATCAGATGCAAGCCGAGGGATCGTGATTTTTACAAAAGCTGTAACCATAGCATATTCTAAAGGTGCTATTTCATGAAGACCAACCTATCTGGATGCTTCCTTCTGCTGTTGGGAAGCTGAAGCTTGCTTTAAGTGCTTTGGCTGTGGCTTAGGAGTACAGGAAATGAGGTGATAGGAACCTTTGGGGAGGGAGGCCCTCATTCAAGCTAGTAGTGTGCTCTAAACCTGGCTTGTCAAGTGTGTTCTCACTGAGAAAAGCAAGTGACACTGTTCTCAGTAATGCGAAGATGGTTTTCTGGGAACAAAGAGAGCTTTCTGAGGATTCCTGTCATTGAAATTGTATTTTTTCTTCTGTCTCCCATACTTTCATAGTGATATCCCCTTAAAAATCTTATTATACACTTTTGAAATGACTAATTAAATTTAGATTCAGAGTTGGTGCCCAGGGTTAAGATACAAATTTTTTATCTATATTAAAATAACTGATTGCTATGTGTGGGGCAATGGGCTATGCACAGACAGACTGGTGTCCAGTCAAACTGAGGTCTTGAACCCCGGTAGGACCCGATGGGTGATAATTACCACCTACATGGGACCTAGACCCCTGACTCCTGTCAAAGTTACAGTCCCCACAGCCCCCACAAGAGAGACATGTGGCTAGCAGTCAGTAGACAGTGTCCCAAGCTTCTGGCCTTCTGGCTAGACTCTTCCCCGCAGTTACCTAGCAACAGCAAGGTAACAATCCCACTATAAGAGGGGCTGTTTGGCCCCTCATCATTCTCTTACTCTCTAAGTTTATACCTCTCTCTCTATGTCTTCACCTTTCTTACTCTCTAGCTCCTTTTCTCTTTTTTCCTTTCCCCCTCTCTCTACGTGGCCATGGCTGGTCTCTCTCTCTCTCTCTCTCTCTCTCTCTCTCTCTCTCTCTCCATTCTCTCCTTTCTCCCTGCCTTTCTACAATAAAGCTCTAAAACCATAGACTCTCTCTGTTCATCAAGACCCGGACTAAGGACTCTTGCCTGTGTTGGAACCACCCAGCATGCCCACCCTCCCCTCCTGCCCTCTCTTCCTGTATCTCCAGGACTGAGTGCTGCCTGGTGTGTGTGTGGGCTATTCTGTTCTCAGCTCCTCTGCCACCCAGTATGGGATGCCAGAGACTGAGAACCTGGTACGGGGGCTGCCCCTTCTCCACCCCTCCTTCTCCGTGTGGGGTCAGTGGCTTCATATAGCCAGATGCCCACCCGGGGCTGCATGGAAAGCATCCAGCAGTCCTCCCCCATCTGCCTGCCCAGAGCACTGGAATTCTGGAGGGATGCGGGCACTCTCTCCCACTCCCCTCTTTCCCATACACCCACAGCCCCAGAGCTATGTAGTTCTTTGGAGGTTCATGTGGTTGAAGCTTTGTCCCTACTACAAAGGGGTAGGTACTAGTCAGGGGATGAGATCTTAGGCAGACTACTCTTGGGATGAATCACTGTAGTTCTAGAATCTTATTAGTGCTTATGAGAGTGGGCTTTTACAATACGAGGCTACCTGTTATGCTTGGCATCTTCTGCACACAGCCTTTATGTTTTCTTCCCAGTTTGCTATAATTTAACTAAAGGAATGCTAGTCAGATGTCCTGTTCTTTGAACTTTCTAGACACTAGCCTTATAAATTAAATAGCCAACTAAATCCATTTCCTTTGTAATTTACATAGCCTCAGGTGTTTTGATATAGTATTGTAAAATGGACTAAGATATCGATCCTGTCCTTGGTGAAACTATTAGTTTTTTGTCAAAGGACAGTGAATGTTTCCGGATGCATAAATCTCAAAGATATAATTTAAGTAAGTGCATGCTGGTATTTTTAAGGTATATTCTATGAGTATGACAATAGAGAATTTATAAGGAGAGAGTGAGAGAGCACAACATAAAGCTTTAAATGTAGATTAATCTTTGATGTACAAATACATGTCCATGAGTAGTAATTTACGTATTTTTCCTAATTCTACAAAAAATTCTCTTTATTTGTGGCCTTGATTTCATTAACTGACAAGAACTTGTTTTTATCATTGTAATCCTAAGTGATATTCAGAGTAGACTAAGAGATCTTAGTAAAGGCATTTTCTTTGTCATTTGAATTATAGTTATGTTAACGTCGTATTACTTCACTGTAATACTTGAGGCAATTCACTTTATGAAGAGATAAGGTTTATATACTATTTTTGCTTCTGTAGCTACATTTTTGGGGGCCTTTGGTGTGTGTGTGTGTGTGTGTGTGTGTGTGTGTGTGTGTGTGTGTATGTTTCTGTGCTCATTTACACTTGTGTATGCACGTTTACATGTAATGGAACAAAACACATTATGATCCAGGGAGTAGAGAAAGATTCTGAGAAACCTGAGAAATCAGGGTTCTATAATCTTCTTGGGGGAAAATTCTTAGTTACTTTAGGCCCTCTTTCTATACCTGAGTGCCCAAAGGATCACCCCTTCCCAAAAGAGCCACCCTGGAGACAAAGCCTTTAACAGAGGAACACATGAGAACCTTACTCATGCTCAAAGCATCACAGGTTACTATGAAGAAAACTGACATGACAGGGTATATTTTGAGTGGATGCACTTCACTCTCTCTTCTCTCCTGTAGAAGCCCCTTGTCAGGTACCACTCACCTCAACCTACTTCTTGGCTCTGGGTTATACTGACAAGTTAATCTTTAGTATAGTTTTTAAAGCTAGTAGTTCAGTTTGAGTATTCTTCATCCTCACATCTCTTCTCCTTTATTCCTTTGGTGGGTCAGCCCTTCTATCCTTTGCCACTCTCTTGTACTTACTGGCTGGTTCCAGGATCTCTTCCATGACACTTTGTCAGATAGGTTCTAGGAGAAGATGGGAAAGTACTGCAATATGATAGGGAAAGTGCTGGAGGATCCATTGCCTCAAGGTCTTGTCCTTCAGCTAATGAGGCATCTTGTTGGCTAGGGATAAAGTTGGGAGTAGGGGCAAGATGGGATACTTTAGTCCTTTCCTATTGGATTTTGAGACCAAATAATAGCACGTGGACTTTTTCTATGTACATTTGTTATTAGACTTAGCTCCCAGGCATGAATGATAGAAGGCTATCAATACCCAGATAAATAAATAAATACCAATGACAAGATAAATAAATGAGCAAGCATGTCTAGGGAGATCACTTTGTCTATTTGCAAGCTTTATCCTAGGCAAACAAACAAACAAACAAACACCAGCATCCCCAAGTAGAAGAATTAAATTGCCAAGAACATCATCCATGGTTTTGGTTTGTGGTCAAATTTCAGTTAAAAGATCAAGCTAAGCTTTATGGGCAACAGGGTACTGCCTCTACCATTGTGTAAGAATGGAAAGAAGAAACCAATCTTTTCCTCTTAAGTAGCTTCTCCTTAAATGCACTTTTAGAGTGGCAAAATGGAGCTTTATAAACAAAGGGTTAATTTCTCCCACTCCATTTTCCTTCTCTTTTCCTTTCCTTTCTTTCCTTCTCATTGCTTTGCTTTTCAGTTTAAATTTATTTTTAGCACTAGGTTTCTCTCCATTCTTCTCTAAATTATAATTACTAATGCATATTAATTATACATACTAATAGACTTAACTATGCCATTTCCACACACATATCTAGTTTTTTACAATCTCACTCCATTTCAAGATCTGGCGACAATGAAAAGAAGAGATAGTTTTAGTTTTAATTTATATTTTTGCATGGAGACTGATTACTTTCAGGTTTTTTTTTCTGTTTTTTTTTTTTTTTTCTGTCTTGAGTCTGGATTCAAGTTAATCTGTGCAGTCAAACATTTTATTTTAGGATTCTAATCTCTAAGGCTTGATTTAGTTTCGGGGACAGACATTCAAAGACTTAAACCACTGGCACTGTACCCCCCCCACATTCCTCATCATGTCTGTCTGAATATTTCTAGGCTATTTGAGAAGTATTATATAGCCAACTGTATATTAGAATTCAGAATGTTTAGGTTTTTGTAAGGTAATCCAATGTATGTTTTTATGATATCCTTAGAGAAATGCAAGGCAATGCTTTATAATCACACTTAGTTTTCAGCAGCAAACTGTATAAATATTCATCCTATGCAAGATAAACAAGTGCTATAAATGCCACAACTGTTCATGTCAGATTTTGATACCAAATAACTTCTAAAAATTTTTCCATTACAGAGTCCTGTGTACTTGTAATTGAATATAAATGTTTGTGGACTTCCATTTTAACTATCATTTAGACAATTTCCTGAGCACGCATTGTATGCTAGGTATCATGGAAAGAATTTGGCTCATAGAGATTTGTGCTTTGAGTGCTGATAGTAGTATTCTGAGGGATTGGGGTCCTGTGCCTTTAAAAGTGCTAGATAACAAGACGACACTGCAGATAAGGATTTGTCCATTTCTATTCTGTTTCTCTGGCTGTTTAGAGCTTTGGCCTAAGGTTTGGCCATAGACTCATGCATTCATTCATGTGGATCTGTCATCCCAGGCTGGAGATGGTCCTACATTTCATCCTAGCTCTGCCCTCAATTCTCTTTAGCTCAAAGGCTAGACTGTGGCAGCCTGGTCATGTTCTCTAAGCAAACAAATCCCATCCTATCTCTGGTTTTGCTTTTGAGAATCTAGTTTAGCACTGACATTTTATGGGGACTTCTGCCCTGCCCTACTTGGTCAAGTTAAGACAAGCTTGAACTGAGAAATGGTTTGGGAAGGAAATAAATAAAGGTCAAGGTTAAATACATGCAGCACCCGTGCAGATTGAAGAGATGCCTCGAGAGGCAAGTATAAGAAATTAAGCAAGTAAATCACAGAACATCATGAAGCACTGCTGTGTAACTTGATGGCTGCCTGTCTATGCCTCTTCCTGTGACTGTGCTTCAGATTTCAACATTCTGCTGGGTAATGAGTATTTTCCAGAAGGAAAAGTCAGAACTTTTTTTTTCTATACAGACTGAGGAATGAATTTGGTGAAATGATAACTAATGGATGAAAAAAAAAAGAGAACCTATAATTACCTATGATAAACAATATGGTATGCTTTCTTTTCTTTGTTCTGAATCTGCTGCTGACTTGTGTAATGCAGTATTTCAGGCAGTCATTGCTTTTCAATTACATGGCTCATGTGACAAGGAGAATGAAAGCATATTTTGGTTATTATGTTTTGCTTCCCTTCCTCATGGAATCCAAACGTCTATATGCTAATGTAAGCCCCGATGACAGGAAGTCCAAGTGGAAATGTTATTAGAAAGCTATGAATATGTAGTTAATGAAATATGTATGATTACAATATTGCAGGACATGTGTAATATTGATGGAAACTCAACTGATCTCAATATTTAATAAAGACTTAATTTAAAATATGGATATTTGAGGGAGTGGGTTGTTTTATTCTTTCTGCAAATGCAGCATATGTTAATTTATTGCTGAGAATTTGTCTGGTGGATTCAATTTCCTCCTGTAATTTCTCATTTTGAATTTTCCTTTTTTGGAAGCAGGCATCTGTGTGCCACTCTGAACTCACTACATCTGAATGTCCTAGGGTGATAGAAACAAGAATCACATGTTTGAAGGCATTTGAGTGGAGATAAACTGGTCACTAATGATCTCCTGTAGTCTGTTTTAATTGGCATTTGCAACTATTGGGAAATGTAGGTCAATAACATAGCTTTAGATACTGATTTTAAGCCTCAGTGTTTAGTTTAGGCATTGGTTAAAGTGGTGGTCCAGGAAGTGGACTTAACACAGACAGAAATTGCCTGTGTAGTTATCAGAAAATGTACTTGCAGGTTGGTTGAGCTCAGGTCTTTTTATGAATGCCAAGAAAATGACAGCCTATATAGATCATTAATAACTGAGCAGTAGAGGGTCACAGAAAGACAAATGGAAGTTGCAATCCATCAAAAATCCTGTCTCCTTGGATTTATAAGAGTATTTTATTGTCATTTTTATTTCAACTATTCATCCTTCTGATAATTTCTACAACTTGAAACAAAAAAATGTGATTTTTGTGTCCTTTTTTCCTGAATGTTTCCACATGTGTAAGTGTTTTCTCCCTAAATTCCTTGTGGAGAGACACTTGTATATTTTAGAGCAAAGAAGAGCAAGTCAAAGGAAGGTTATATAACTCACCCAAGGTCATGCATAAAGCTAGGAAATGGGAAAACTAGAAGTCTGAATTTGGTCTATCTGTGCAAAAACAGAATATGGAAAATGATTAGGTTCTCAGGAGTGCAATATAAAATGACATCTAGTGTGAGAAATAGAGGAAACTATTTAGGAATCAATTAAAGTTTATTTTTAAGGTTTATTTAGCCTTTTTGGAATGGTTCCTGAAGATGAATCCTTAGACCAGAATGGAAAATGTAGATGACTTGGCAATGACTATATGTCTATGCCGCTGGAGAACCAACTTCAAGTACATATCCTATTAATTACCAGGGTAGAAAAGCATGTCAAGATATGGCACATCGTGCTAGTGCATTATGCTGCTTGCCCATATGCTTAGGATGAAAGCGTAGAGCTTCTGGTCAAGCACCCTACTTACCTGCAAATTGAGAGAGTAGGATAGCAAGATGAGTTTGTGAATAGTTATTATTTGTTTTTGCCCCTTTCTGAGTGTTGTATGGGAATTCCTTGAAAGGGTAGGCTGTGGTGATCTATGTACCATGAACAACTCTGATTACACCAAGAGTGGTTACCAATGTTAAACATGTGTAGAAGGGAATCGAAGTTAAGGGCTTCATCTCTGACACCAGATATCATGGCTTGGAATAACAATTCTAATTATGTATGCATTTTAAAACTTCATTTGCCCCCTTTCAAAATAGAGACAAGAAGTACTTTCTTGACTGAAACATTTAGAGGGTTGGATGTCATTGTCTAGAAATAATTTGAGTGGTATGCGTCTCATAGTAACCCCTCAATAGAGATTAGTGTTGGCCAATATTATTATCAGCTAAAGTGCTTGCCCCAAATTGGAATCCATGGTTCTTTAAAAAGCAGCATTAATCTGATTTTATCAAGTGCTAGTATCCCAGCATTCTGGAGGAAAAGGATCCTGAGTTTCAGGCTAGCATCTTGAGTTTCAGGTTAGCTTGGGCTGCATAGTAAGACAATTTCTATCAAAAAATTTCTAGAAAAGTATTTTGAAAAACCTAGCCAATAATGTGATCATGTTATCCATATGGCTTCTATATATTTATTTTATTTTAAAATTGTTTGTGTGTGCATATTTGTGCATGCATAGTGTGTGTGTGTGTGTGTGTGTGTGTGTGTGTGTGTTTATGCCATGACATGCATGTGAAGGTCAGGGGAGAACTTGCAGGAGTTAGTTTTCTCCTTACACCATGTGAGTTTTGGGGAGCAAATTCAGACTTGCTTCAGAGCATCTTTCCTCACTAAGCAGCTCACTGGCCCTATTTATCGTATTTTGATAGTCCTTTCCCTCAATTTGTATGTTTGAACATCCTGATTGTGATACATCAGTTCTGTATCAGAATTTAAAATAAACATGTTCACTAAATAGACTCAAGTTGAAACATGTTTTCTAGAAGTGCAATAATATGCACAGAGAAGGAAACTGACTAACCAAAGAGTATTTTAATCAGCGTATCCATGTGAGTTTGTCACTTTAATTATTAGAGGTTCTTTATACTAGCAAGTCAGGTAATGGCAACAAAGAAAACAACTGCTGTTGTCATAGATTAAATAATGATAGTATAGTCACTCTACTGTGAAGGTTATTTTTGTATCAGATTTCATTGTGCTAGCCTATCTGATTTATGTCTGGAACCAAGTGACCCTGGCTCTGGCCCTTCTCTGCTCACATAGTAACTTTAAGCACATCTTTCAGAAAAAAAGACCCTGCTAGAGTATTTATGGAAGTCCCCAGGGGTCAATTTATATGAGCTCTGAATTAGTTGGACCACCACCACTACTGCAGCTGCCTTGCTAGCTTGCTGTGCACCCTGTCCTGCTCACTGTCCTTCCTATGGATCCCTTTAGTTCTCTTGGAGAAATGAGACCTTATATGTCATTGGCAATGTAAGTAAGAGTGCGTTCTTTGACTTGTATTCCATACCATCAGAGAACATACTGCAGACATTTTGTTTTTGAGCTATTACAAAGTTTTGTCAGCACTTGGGCTTTTACTCCTACCTCCAAAGCACAAACATTTCCCAGTCAAAGTAATTAGGGTGAGGTGCTTGTGTGTGTTTGAAAAAATAATGTAATCGAATACTGGATTCTGGGCAGTGTGTTTTTCTTTAAAAGGCTTCAATATTTTCCTCCATTTTCCTCTTGCTTACATGGTTTCTACTTATTTGTATGATACACTGTAATTCCTGCCCATGATCTTCTAGAACTAAGGTGAGGTTTCACCCTTGATTTCTTTTGAGATATTTCTCTGATCTTTGTTTGCTTCAGTTTGAATAAATATACTGTGCTGAGTTGCAGGTTCTATAGCATTTTTCCTGCTTGGGTTTTTGTTTCATTTTGTTTTATTTCATGGATCTTGGTTTGGTCTCTGTCATTAATTTTGGAAAAGTATCAGCCAGAATTGTCTCAATGATTAAATATGTCCATTTATATAAATCTTTATCTAGATGTTTGCACTTTTAAAGGATAGTTTCAATGGATACACAATCAGATATATCATTTTTTTCTCTTAGCATCATAGAAATGCATCACTTCCTTCAGGCCTTCATTGTTTCTCATGATAAAATCTACATCCCTTCATGTCATTGTCTTTCTACAGGTGATATATCCATTTCTGCAGTTGATCTCATGATTTGGATTCTGTCTTTAATTTTCAAAAGGTTGATCTCTCCTTCCAAGATAACTCATATTTTTATTTTAAGACTGGTCAGAATTGCTCATGTGAACATTCTTATAATAGATACTTTAAGGTTTTAATCACCTAAGTCCAAACTAAGTTTCATCAAATGACTGCCTTCTATATTTTCTTCTCCAGGAGGGTCAGGATTGGAGCGAATTTTTGTATGTGTCTAGTGATTTTGGACTGTGTTGATAACACTTTTGAATATTTGAGCTTTGTTTATATCTTATGACACTCTGAGCCTTGCTTCAATTCCAGAAAGCAAGGTGGTATTTTTTTTAATTAAACAATTGATATGGTTCAATTAAAATCACAAGTTTTTCATGAGCTGAGCTTTTCATGACACTATAATTTTCCCAACATTTGGGATACATTTTGGAGTTGCCCTAGACACTTGGTGCCCAGTAGCTAAAATGAAACCTGAGTAGTGGTTTATCAGTTGATCTCTTAGTGGCATTGCCATGCTGACTTAGACAAGATTCACACATGTACACTTTGGGTACGGTCTTGGCTTTCCTGAGTGCCTTTCTTCAATTTTTCTGAGACTCTATATTACCTAAAGACTCTTGCTTTGGGTCTTCTGGCATTAAACTGCCAACTTCAGTGATCTTACTCCTATCCATGTCAAACTGCAAGGGACTGTAGAGAGAAGTAATGTATTTAAATCTTACCCACTTAGAGCTTCTGTTTAACTGAATGTAAAGCAATAGACATCTTTAGAGATTTTTGACTATATCGGCAGTGCTCAGTGTACAATTGCATTAGTATTTCTATAGCCATAGGATTGATTAGAGGCTGAGCTGAGTCACAGTAGGAATGATCAAGAAGGAAAGGAAACTCAGGATTCTCCTGTGCATTGACTGTTGACAGAGTGGGAAAGAGCTTCTTTTTTCCCCCTATTAATCAATTTATTTATTCATTTTACATCTTGATCATACCCCTCCTCCCCATACCAGAGTGCTCACTTTTAGTATCATGGTTGACTTGATTTCTGGGAGAAAAAAGTACTAAACTTACTGATGGTTAGTGATACTGCAAATTTTTATGTTCTTCCTTGCTATTCCAACTGTTGATTACTCTTCTGGCCCTTAAATAAATAAATAAATAAATAAATAAATAAATAAATAAATAAGCAAATAAATCCTTCATGCATTTCCCTAGGTTTCAGGTTTCATTTCAGTGAGAGGAAATGTCTGGCATGTTTTCATTCCAATTTACCTAGCAGTGAACTCAGTCCTCTTCCAGGTGATCTTGGCTTGTCAAAGAGACGAATCATTTTCACTGTAATAAAAATGAAAAATATGGTTAATGCTTTCTTACCTCGAACTCTTCAAGTGCATACAAATGTTTTTCCTTGGAATATAGTAGCTTCAGGTTTTCGCTGAATTTAAATTATTTCTTCAATCCTCTTCCCAAGATTGGTGCATGAAAGATGGCGATTAAGTGAATAAAACTATTATATCACATGGAAAAGCTGGAGTGTAGCCAAATACGTGTAATGTCTTGGCTTAAGTGTTTCACAACATGTCCCTGTAAGTAAAATACATACTTCTAATTTGCGTTTTTTTCTTAACTGGTACGTTATGATAGGCTTGGCGAGTGAGCTGCTTTGGTCTAGTGGAGGGTACTTCTACATTGATTGACATTAAGCTTTGTCATGTGACTTGGAAAACTGCAAAGAATAACCTTGTGGTAGGATTTTGTGGTCAACCTTGCCACCATGTCCTTATATCAGCACCATGTGAACAGTGTGCTTCATGGGCTCTGCCACCTGATGAAGGTTGGAAAACCTGGACTCTTCCCACAGTTTGGAGTAAAACTCCAACTTACACAACTGCTTTGACCTTTGGAGTTTAGAGGTAATTTGCTAACGAAGCATTTTTATGGCAACCAATATCTTAATTATGACTTTATAAATGTTTCATTGAGGATATGTTATATTTCTCCATGTAATTTCATCCAACATAGAAATTTTATTTGAATTTCTGTATTTAGGGATACAGTTCTCTTCTTTATGTTTTTCATGGTTTATTCTCTTCTCACTGATCAGATAGCTCTTACCAAGGAACAAGCCTTTTTCAAAACTCTATCTCTGGTTTTTCAAGATCTGCCAGGCCTATTTGGGGCAATGGAACATGGTGGGAGCTTACTGTGAGAGACATCAAAGTGTCTATTTCTACACACTGTATTTGTTATTTTCCATCCCTTTTATAAATGCCACATCAGCATTCCTATAGGTCTTGTCTCACAGCTGGTGCTTATAGGAAACCTCAGATAACAGGGCTGTGTGTTGATCTGCTCCTTATGACTCTTGTGTTCTAACTATGTGGTGTAACTTTGGAGTAAGACTTAGACAGACTAGGGCTTGAGTATTACTTCTCTCCTTTAATGTCTGTAGAAGCAGAGATAAAATATATACTGTCTCTGAGCTTTAGACTCCTCACCTATAAAATGGGGTGATACTCTCTGCCTAGCTTCCCTCATAGCAGTGCTGTGAGTGTCTGGAGATGAGTGAAGGCTAAAGATATCTTACTGTTCTTCCTTTTTATACTGGGTACACTTAGCAAGCTAACAACAGTCATCACAAGTGTTCTGGTGTTCTAGGGAGTTTCTAGAGATTGGTCCCAGGCAGCCCCATCTCCTGACCACAGCTAAGCTCCATAGTTTCACTCTCCTTTTGCATACTTCCAGCACCTGAAAGGTAAACCATAGCCACACTTACCATATGCCCAAAGCCCAGAGAACATTGATTCCTTGACAATGAGAATGCAGGAGGCCAGAAGAGGGCATCAAAGCCCATAATCAGCCACCAAAGCCAGACTCTATTGCACATGCCAGCAAGATTCTGCTGAAGGGACCCTGATATAGCGGCCTCTTGTGAGGCTATGCCAGTGCCTGGCAAACACAGAAGTGGATGCCCACAGTCAGCTATTGGATGGAACACAGGGCCCCCAATAGAGGAGCTAGAGAAATTACCCAATGAGCTGAAAGGGTCTGCAACCCTATAGGTGGAACAACAATATGAACTAACCAGTAACCCCAGAGCTCGTGCTCTAGCTGCATATGTAGCAGAAGATGGTCTAGTTGACCATCATTGGGAAGAGAGGCCCCTTGGTCTTGCAAACTATATATGCCCCAGTACAGGGAAATGCCAGGGCCAAGATGTGGAAGTGGGTGGGTAGGGGAGCAGGGGTGGGGGAGGGTATAGGGAGCTTTTGGGATAGCATTTGAAATGTAAATAAAGAAAATAATAAAAAAAAAGAAAGGAAATGAAAATAAAACCCAGACAAAAAAATGTAAAAAAAACAAAAAAGCCCTTAGCCCCTATAGCTGGAATATCATAAGCCTCCTGACACAGGTGCTTAGGATAGAACTCAGACCTTCAAGAAGAGTAGAAAACACTGTTAATTACTGAGCCAGCTCTCCAGTCCCTGTTAGTGATACTTTTAAAACTGCAAAATCTGTGGAGTCTAGAAAAGAATAATTATGATTGCATATACCCTTTATTTCACTATATCAACTGGAAGGACTTTAAAGTGGAGAAGTAGTCTTTTATTATCAGCTATTTACCACATGTCAGGTTCTCTATATACTTTATATCATATGCTATGATTTGTCTTGAAATTAGTCCTTTCATTTGCATTAAACTTTTCTGGAAAACTATGCATAGAGTTACTAATAAATAGAATCAGAGTTACATTTGCATCTAGCTGAATCTAAATTTCTGCCTTCTAGGACATTACATAATTTGTATCTTCAGTGTTGTCATATGAGAAGTATGGTTATATGCGTATCCCAAAGTCATTTTGGTAAACAATGATTAGAACTGAGATATGGGATGAGGCTTTTTTTAAAATTTTGAATTATGGCCTTATCATTTCTCAGTTGGGTGATTCTAGAAATTTTGCTTAGTTTGTCTGAATTTCAATTTCCATATGACAATAATAGTGTTTCTAATCTAGAATTGTGGGGGAAGTCTGTCAATTCTTTTTCCTGTTGTATTAATATAACACCACAATCAAGGCAACCTACACCTGAGTTTATCCTGTGTTATTGATTCTAGAGAGTTAAGAGTCCATCATGATCCAGAAGCGTGGTAAAAGCAGCAGGCATGGCAGCTGCAGTGGGAACACAAAGCAGAAAGTGTAAACAGGAAATGTGGTGAGACTATAAACATGCAAAGCCCACCTCCAGTGACATACTTGCTCTAGAAAGGCTCCACCTCCCAAATGTTCCACAACCTCCCCCAGACAGTGCAAACAACTGAGGACCAAGTGTTCACATACCTTCTTCACTTATGGAGGGCATTTTCATTTGAACTGCTATAGGGAATTATCTGAAATTACTCATAAAATGGTTTATATAGTACCTATCACATAGTAAGCTTGCTATAAACATTGGTTAAATGTATTTCAAGGTAAAAGATTCATAGGAGCTAAAATATCATCTTTTTAGTTTTATTGGTCATCAATGGATATTAGAAACTCAGTTATAGGATATTAAAACTGGAGGGTAGCATCTTAAGAGATTTTTAAAAAATCAAACTTTTTTTGGCGTATAGTAAAACTAGGGTTCATTGACAGGGTACAGCTGAAGTCAGTGGCCTTCTTTATTCATTTGAAAAACTGGCAGTGATATCTAACTTTTTACTTATAGTGGCTGGGATTTATAAGAAGAAAATGGGATTTTAAGGGGTTTTGATTAGGAAAAACATGTTTCCTCCACTAAGCTCCACTTTCCCACACACCCTGCACACTCATACTTCTCCCAAAAAGACTTGAAATGAAAGAAATCAGTTCCATCTGAAGACATCTCTCCACTCTTATATCCATACTGTTAAAAATTCCTTTTCTATGTTCCATTGCCACTGGGACCTGTTCTCTGTCAAATTTACTTGATGGAGTAAAGTATAGGTGAAAGTGTTAATGATTTAATGTACTGCCTTTCCCACATATTATCTGCATATTAACAGAAGCTTTTCCTCCAAGGAATATATACAGAAATATCTCATGCATGAAATTATAAGCTTATGGGAAAGGAAAATCTAAGGAGGCATCTCTTAACCACCTGGGTAGTCACTTGGAATATAATCATCCTTTGTTGTTCCTTCAAAGATAAAATCATGAGGGTCTGGAGGAATGGCTTGGTGGTTAAGGACATGTGGTGCTACTCTCTAGCAAGATCTGGCTTTGGTTCCAGAACCCATACTAGCTTGCTGTAATCCCAGCTCCAGCAGATCTGACACTTTATGACACCCACAAGTACCTGCATACACAGGCACAGAAATACATACACAACTGAAACTAAAGCAAATCTTAAAACTGTGCTTCTTCTTGCAAATCACTAGGTGTGTCTTTGATTTGGTAGCCTTTGGCAGTAGAAGGGAAGAAGAATTTGTATCAGCTCCTAGTGTTGGGTGTTAGCATTCTGTTTAAACTCCACTCAGCAGCCAGGTAAGCCTGGCCCACTATAAAAGGGGCTGCTTGCCTTCTCTTCTTTCTCTTGCCTCTTGCTTTCTTGCTCCCTCTTGCTCCCCCTGTCTCCCCATTCCCTTCCCCCCTCTCTCCATGTGGCCATGGGCAGCCTCTACTTCTCTACTCTCTCCCTCTCTCTGCCTTTCTCTGCCTCTACTACCCTCTTAACTCCCCTCCCCATGCCCTAAATAAACTCTGTACTATATGGTCTGTCATGTGGCTGGTCCCTCAAGGGGAAGGATGCCTTGGCATGGGCCTGTTGAGGTACCCCTTTCCCCCACACCTCACCACACCCCAATAGAACATATACTTACACCTCTTTATCTTTTTATAAACACATCATTGGCATCTGGCATCCTGGAGTTCTGAGGTTGCAGGATGTAGTGAGACTCACTATGGAATATTTAAGGACCTGGGGATTGAATAGTGTAATAGTACCAATAGAACTAGTAAGATTTTTCTTGGAATCAAAGCCATGGGCATCTCCTATCATTTCTTTGAAGGTGACAAAATAGCTAGTGTTCATTTTCATACCTCTCTATCCCCCACATGTATGTTGGTAGAGAAACCAGCATACTCATGAAAATCGGGCTGGCTGTGGCGATTGATATGGGAGCTAGTATTTCTCAACTAGTATGTGTGGGAAGGCAGTAGTATAAGAAATGTCTCCATGTTACCACTCCTGCTGTAATGCCTTGTATTATTAATTTTAGCATATGAGAGCTAAAGTTTTCAGGCATGGCTTACTTTATTACACAAGGTGGTGACTTACAGAGTAAGTTCATGGCTTAGAGAAGGCTAAAGCCCAGGGTTCCTGACACCTGTGTTCAATGTTCTTCCCAGTGTAGTCGCTTTTAAGTGGGTTATGGGTGGGTGCCATGAGTCTTAAAATTCTTTGCCAGTAAGACCTCCACATAAAACCAGAGACACTGAAATTGATAGAGGAGAAAGTGGGGAAAAGCCTCAAAGATATGGGCACAGGGAAAAAATTNCTCAACAGAACACCAATGGCTTGTGCTGTAAAATCAAGAATTGACAAATGNGACCTCATAAAATTGCAAAGCTTCTGTAAGGCAAAAGACACTGTCAACAAGACAAAAAGGCCACCAACAGATTGGGAAAGAATTTTTACCAATCCTAAATCTGATAGAGGACTAATATCCAATATATACAAAGAGCTCAAGAAGCTGGACTCCAGAAATTCAAATAACCCGACTAAAAAATGGGGTACAGAGCTAAACAAAGAATTCTCAACTGAGGAATACCGAATGGCTGAGAAACACCTGAAAAAATGTTCAACATCCTTAGTCATCAGGGAAATGCAAATCAAAACAACCCTGAGATTCCATCTCACACCAGTCAGAATGGCTAAGATTAAAAATTCAGGTGACAGCAGATGCTGGAGAGGTTGTGGAGAAAGAGGAACACTCCTCCATTGCGGGTGGGATTGCAAGCTTGTACAACCACTCTGGAAATCAGTCTAGCGGTTCCTCAGAAAATTGGACATAGTACTACTGGAGGATCCAGCAATACCTCTTCTGGGCATATACCCAGAAGATCTTCTAACTGGTAATAAGGACACATGCTCCACTATGTTCATAGCAGCCTTATTTATAATAGCCAGAAGCTGGAAAGAACCCAGATGTCCCTCAATAGAGGAATGGATACTGAAAATGTGGTACATTTACACAATGGAGTACTACTCAGCTATTAAAAACAATGAATTGATGAAATTCTTGGGCAAATGGATGTATCTGGAGGATATCATCCTTAGTGAGGTAACCCAATCACAAAAGAAGTCAGTAGATATGCACTCACTGATAAGCGGATATTAGCCCAGAAACTTAGAATACCCAAGATACATCTTGCAAAACACAAGAAAACCAAGAAGGATAACCATCGTGTGGATACTTCATTCCTCCTTAGAATAAGGAACAAAATACCCATGAAAGGATATAGGTACAGAGACAAAATTTAAAGCTAAGATGAAAGGATGGACTATCCAGAGACTACCCCATCCGGGAATCCATCCCATTATCAGCCACCAAACCCAGATACTAATGCACATGCCAGCAAGATTCTGCTGAAGGGACCCTGATATAGCGGCCTCTTGAGAGGGTATGCCAGTGCCTGGCAAACGCAGAAGTGGATGCTCACAGTCAGCTATTGAATGGAACACAGGGCCCCCAATGGAGGAGCTAGAGAAAGTACCCAAGGAGCTGTAGGGGACTGCAACCCTGTAGGTGCAACAACAATATGAACTAACCAGTACCCCCTTGTCAGAAACTAGGTTGAGAAAGCCCAGGCATCTTACACCCAGGGAATCCCGCAGCCCAGGTGTTTTCACAGTTTGCACCTAAGAGCCACATAGTTCTTTGTCAAGAGCCCTTCCCCCTCTCCCTCTGCAAGGCCACTCCTGGGAACCAGCAAGACCTAAACAGACATCAAGGACTGAGGGAGTCTTCTCACATTCCAGAGCTGCCCAGAGCTGTCACCTTGAACTGTTAGGAGGATTCGGACTCTGAGAAAGGCTCTTAGATAAGCTGCCCTATGTCCCAGGGCAGTGGTGCCAAGGACCCTAGATGAATCACTAAATGTATTAGACTTGCAAATAACTCTTCCCAATTATTTCTCTCACTGTATACCTTTGATCACCCCTCTCCAAATTGTATTTAACCTGAGCATCTCCCCTTAGTAAAAGAGACTATGACAAACATGCATGGTCTTCGTCTCTTTCTTTATTCCCATTTCTCTCTAGGTTTGTGATCCCCCTCAAGGACCATGGAATAAAGTGTCCCGCGGGCCAGGGCACCCCCTGAGCTTGAGTCTCTAGCTGTATATATAGCAGAAGATGGCCTCATCTGCCATCATTGGGAAGAGAGTCTCCTTGGTCTTGTAAACTTCATATGACCCAGCACAGAGGAAGGCCAAGGCCATGTAGTGGGAGTGGGTGGGTAGGGGAGCAGGGGTGGGGGTGGGGTATAGGGAACATTCAGGATAGCATTTGAAATGTAAATAAAGAAAATAATAATAAATAAATTTAAAAAAGATTCTTTGCCAGTGTCTTTAAGTATGGATGTATAGGTGCATGTGTATATATATGTACATGTTTGTGTGTAGTGGATGTTGTATATAAAATGTTTTAGATAACATTACTTTTATTGCTAATATTTTATACATATGGACTCAAAATATGAGAGCTTTGAAACTTTGTAGCTTTTGGTATGTGAATGAAAGACTTTCAGAATTTCTCTACAACTTAAACCTTCATAAAAATCTTACTGGAATAACAGCTTTTTCCACCTCATATTGCTCTTCTTCCTATACCTCCTCTTCCTTGTTATTATTCTCAATCTATCAGGTAATATAATAGGGTCAGGGCTATTGAATGGTTGAGCACTGACTCACAGTTAAGTTGCAAGTCAGTGATGAAGCAGAGTAGGCCAAGGCTGGTATTTATTCTCGTACACCAGATACACATTCCCAAGATGCATACAGGAGATGTCAGAGTAAGCTCTGGCCCTTTACATGGAGTAACAGCAGGCTTAGGGATAGAAGGTTGTTGTTTTGTATAAGAAGCAGATTCCCCAGATTAGGAGCTGAGGCACAGTGGTGTGGAAGAGGCTGTTCATCACTCTGTTCTCTTCGGGCCAGCCACACTTACAAGAAGAGTGGCTTATGTTATCTCAGTTCCATCTAATTGGAATGAAACTGACAAAAAAAATAATGAATTCTTATCCTATTGAGAGGCAAGCTCCACAATGAGATCATAACACAGCAACATGTTTGAGAAGCAGAAAGTAGAGAGAGGAAATAGAGAACATTGGAGAGGGAGGGACAGAGACATGAAAGCCCTTCACAGGCAAGATCTCAACATAGAAAGTAGAGAGGTAAAAAGCAAGCAGCTGTGTGAGAACAAAAGAATATTCTTCAGCTTCTCATTCTGCTTGCTGCCCAGATTCTTCAATTGCAGTTCCTGCTAAATAATAATGTGGGCTCTCTCTGCTCCCAACTCAAAGAGAATGAGAAAACAGCAAAACACTCAAAGTTACAGTATAGCCACAGATAAAAGTTGATGACACGGATTTCCCTCTGCCCATCCTCACTTTGGCAACCACTGCCAGAGATGCACAATGACAGTGAATTTATTGAACAAAGAAGGAAAAGACTTGAGCCAAGATGGGGGAAAGGAACCTTTCTTTACTTTCCCTAATGGGGTGTTTTGATGATTGCTAATGTTGGCAGTGTTCAATTTTGCAGCAGCACCTTGGGGAGGAAGGAGAGGCTACTTTACTCTGCTATCTAAATTCACAATAGGCCAGAGCTATCATAGCTACAAAAGGTGCACAGCAGATGACAGGACCATAAACCTTAATTTCTGGAACCTTTTATGGATTAAGATAGTTAAAGTAATTCATCCCCGAGAGTTCCATTCATTAACATGAAGACAGGAAACCACAACATGAGATTCCAGGATTTAGAAAGGAACTAATACTAATTATGAGCCACATACTGACAAGCTGGGTGTCAATGTTAGACAGTGAGTCTTGAAATTTTCATTAAAATATGGTTCACAGTCACAGAAGATTTTACATTAAAATATAGCTCAAAGTCAACAGAGCCTGTGGGCGTTAGCATAGATTTACTGAGAAGCTGTGTAACACAAGCTTCACATGCTCATTTGCCGTGAGTCAATGATGCTGCTTGGTGTCTGCCAACTTGATACAAACTAGAGACACTTAGGAAGAGGAATTGCTGAGGAACTGCATTATCATTTTTATGGAGTATAGTCTTGATTGCTGATTGCTGATTGCTGTAGGAATACTCAGGCCATTATGGGAGGTGCCACCTGGTCAAGTGGTCCCGATTTGTATAAGAAAGCAAACCAAGAAAGCTATGAAGAGTAAGCAAAACAGTAGGATGCTTCCATGGTCTCTGCTTCATTTCCTGTCTCCAGGTTCCTGCTCTAAAGTTCTGTCCCAGCTTCTTTCATTGATGGACTGTAACGAAAAATCTATAACAAGCCCTCTCCTTTTCTAAGTTAGTTTTGGTCAGTGTTTTATCATAAAACAAAAAAGCAAAATGGAATATTAGCCTAGACTTTGTAGATGTCTCTCTTTCCGTCATTTGGCAAGATTTTTATGATATATTTGTGGAATGTATAAAGAACCATGGCATCACATGTCAGAAGTTTCTTGAAATAACTTACTAATAAAATGCATGACACAGATCTTGACAGATTATTTCCTCCATCTTGTACTGCTAACTTTTTATTAATGACTAGGTTGAAATTATATATATCTCTATCTATCTATCTATCTATCTATCTATCTATCTATCTATCTATCTATATTTTTTCAGTGTTCACGAGAGAATGGTTTAGTGGTACTAGAGTATATTGAACTCAAATATAAGTAGGCTGTGAGATGTATTTGAAGACACATTAATATAGTAGTTTATACAACTAACTATCCAGGATTCAACACTAATCAAATGTATAAGCTCTGCAGGCAAGGCCTAGGAATCAGTATTTTTAGAACTCCTCAGTTGAGCTTAGTGGGAGATGAAGACTGAAATTCCTGTGACAATAGAGTGTGGAGGAGTTGATGATCCCATTGTAATGCAAATTGGGTAGGATATCATCCAAATATTTCTTTTAATCTTGAACAACGCCTTTTATAAATAAGAGCTCCTAAAAACTGCAGCAGCGACCAGAATAGTAAGGAGACTCAAAGTCATGTAAATTATTCCATGTGAGGGATGCTAAGAACTTGCATCTCAGAGAAGATGGAAATGAGTGAGCTATAGGGACTCTCCTTGCCCTTTCTGTCCCCAGAAATAAGAATTAGAACCATAAATTCAAAGCAACATGCACACACATTTTGACTCAATTTAAGGAACACGATTATATTGGGTGCAATGACAAAATGAGCTGCTCAAGAATAAACAAGAATCCCAAATTTGAGGACTATAAGACATTTGGCCTGATTAGCCAGTTTACCTTAGTTAATACAGCTTAGGTAACAGTTTGAAAACAGGACCTTGTGCATGCTAGGAAAGCACTGAGCTATATACCAACATATGGTTAACTATATATATATATATATTTTTTTTTTTTGAGGAAAATGTGGAAAGTGACATTACCCAAGATTCCCGATGACACATAAGAGGGAGTTTAATTCAAACAGCTTACAAACAAGAGTTTTTCACTTAATAAGGAAGTGACATTAGGAGAGCTCATTAGGGTTTTCTGCATTTGGGGGCCTGGTTTGCTCTTTCTTTTCTTTATTCAGTGCAAAAGCTCTTTCCATGTGGTGTCCTAGCATCTTCAGCAGAGACTTTTTTCTGATACATCTCAGAAAGGTCCTGATGAACAAAATTCTAAATAGAATTCTGAGTGGTCAAAATAAAAAAAAAATGGTGAGAGGGGGCTGCCTCAGAGGTTAAGAGCATTGACTGCTCTTCTGAAGGTCCTGAGTTCAATTCCCAGCAACCACATGGTGGCTCACAACCATCTGTAATGGTGATCTGACACCCACTTCTGGAGTGTCTGAAGACAACTACAGTGTACTTACATAAAATACATAAATAACTCTTAAAAAAAAAGGGAGGCGTGTGCATGTGCTTGTGTATGGGTATGTGCTAAGGTATTGGAGAATGTTGGATACATAAAGTGCCACCCTAGCCCTGGCCTTCTAGTATTGCTTGATACTATGTCCAGAACGCAACAATAAGTTTAGGACAAGGTGCCACCTACAGCTCCTGAGCACAGATTTGTTTCTGTCATCAGGCTCATTTCTTATTTATGCCATTCTCTGTCATTTCACTTTTGCCAACGATACTTCATTTTACTAGAAACACACACATTTATTCTACCCCACTCCATGCTCTCACACCCACTATAAGTTTTGACTCATCCTCTGTTATGACAATGTTAGGTCACAGTGATTTGTATCTTCTTTAAAGTGTATAGTAGTCTTCACAATTAAATATGCCCTTCTGGAAGGTCTTGAATTGTTCTATTATACAGTATGAGCTAGTGTTTTAAATTGTTAGTTATTGTAACTGTGAGTGGTTTAAAAGCAAGGACAATGCCTTTTTTTTGTTTGTCCTCTGTACCTACCATATAGCTAATGGAATAGTGTGTGTGTGTGTGTGTGTGTGTGTGTGTGTGTGTGCATGTGCATTTATGTCCCTTTATTATTGTTTCTAAAATTCTCTGTCAGGCCATCAGAATGTCTCTGTGGTAAATTTTTACAATACTGAAGAGGACATTGGAGCCTTAAGCCAGTATAGGCTATATCCCATATTCATGCTGACAAACAGTTTTTGCTTAATTTTAGACCCTAGGAATGAATGAGTTTCACAGTTAAGGCCTTAGTCTATTTTGGAATAATTATGCCAGACCCTATTCTAGGACACAAATCCCCTGTTATCATTAAGCCTCTGAGTAGAAAAAAAGAACAGCAAAATTAGATGATTGTTTTCCAGTATCGACCATGGGGCTCATGGACTAAATGGATAAAACACAGCCTGCCCACTCGTCTCCACTGAATAAGGCTAGAAAATGACATTTGAATGAATCAAACACTAAGGACAATAGTGGCAGAATGAGGATGTACCAAGATTCAAAAGTGCCACAACATCTAAGATGTTCTGGGGTCCTGTGTAGCACTGGATTTTCTTTTGCCATGTCCTGACCTGAACTCTGTGTTCTGGAAACCTTGTAGTGCTAGACAGACTGAGAGAATCGATCAGTCTGGTGGTTCCTCAGAAAACTGGACATCCTACTACCAGAAGATCCAGTAATACCTCTTCTAGGTATATACCCAGAAGATGTTCCAACTGGTAATAAGGACNCATGCTCCACTATGTTCATAGCNGCCNTATTTATAATAGCCAGAAGCTGGAAAGNACCCAGATGTCCCTCAANAGAGGAATGGATACAGAAAATGTGGTACATTTACACAANGGAGTACTACTCAGCTATTAAAAACAATGAATTTATGAAATTCTTGGGCAAATGGATGTATCTGGAGGATATCATTCTGAGTGAGGTAACCCAATCGATCTAATTCTGAATCACAGACTAGAGAAACTCCAGATGCTGAGAGGACTGCCTCCCCCAACCCTTGTTTCCTCATTTCTTTTTCTGATATTTGCTGCTCTGTTGTAATGGTGGTCGCAGCTGATGACTGAAGCCTGCAGGATCCTCTGAGGGCTGAGAATGCTCTCTTTCCAGTGGAGTTGGTAAAAAGGAGGGTTTGATCAACTTTTAATGCTTTCCCTTTTCTTCTTTTCTCCTTGAACCCCACCATTGGTTCTAAACAAGAGCACAGAGGAAATTGCATAGGAAAACAATTACTTTAATTCTACCTTAATTCTTTTGATGTTGAGTATTAGATAATTTGTGGGTGCACATTAATTTCTTCGTATTCATGGCAGACTGGCTCCAGGATGCCATGGGGATTTCTAGAGTCTTAGATCTTCAAGTCTCTTATGCACAATGCTGCCATGTATTTTAAATCAGATTACTTATAATACTGAAAACAGCGAAATGCCATGTAAATAGATGATACACTGTATTGTTTTCAGAATAAACACAAGAAGAAAAGTTGGTAAAGTACAGCTGAAACTCACCTACACTTGACGCAGTGCACAGAAGACACATAGGTAAACAGCACTTACCAGTAAGCACTGGAGAGGGTCTGCAGAATGCAGCAGGTCACAGCAGGGATGCTGGCATCAGCACCATCTCCGAAATGCTTAGCACTATTTCTGAAATCTCAAGTAGCAAATTCAAGTTTGGAATTTTAGAACTTTCTAAATTTTTCCCAAACGTATGCAGTCCCCACTGGTTTGGCCCTGAAAGCGTGGCATCTGTAGATAGGGAAGAGTGATTGTGTTTTTAAGATGCTTCTGACAGGAATGCAGTGAGGTCATTATAGGTGGAAAGAGTCAGACATGAAAAAGCACTAACATGGGTTCTGTGTGCTCAGTCATTAAGCACTGGTAAACTGGAGTGAAAATATGCCAGACATTTCCTTTCACTGAAATGAAACCTGAAACCTAGGGAAAGGCATGGAGGATATTTTATTTTATTTTAGGAACAGAGGAGTAAGTAACAGTTGGGATAGCATGAAAGAACAAAAAAAATGCAGTATCACTAACCATCAATGAGTTGAGCATTGTTTTCTTCTCTCAGAAATAAAACCAGCAAGCCACCAAAAGTGGGCACTCTGGCATTGAGGGGTGGGGTGCAGACAGACACAGGTGCTGATCAGGATTTAAAATAAAGACATAAATTAATTAATGGAACTGAGACTGTGTCAACAGTCAATGTACAGGAGAATCTCTGGTTTCATTTGCTTCACAGTTTCAGGTAACCGTCTGAAACCCTCCTTGTCCTTGATAGCTTTGGAAGGCTGCAGATCCAGCACTCTCACATTGAGAAATGAGTAGAACATGCAACTTTCTACTACTTTGATTTTTAGGATCTTAGAATGAAAGGGAGACTATGTAAAGGTGATTTCTTTTAGTTGTAGGTGTAAGCCTTAATGGTAGCACAGGGAGGAAGTCCTTGATAATACTCTATACTGCCACTGTCTTCTACCTTCTTACTAGCTAAACAGCTGTAAGTTGGTTGTATCATTATATCCATTTTGAAAATATGAATTTGTTCCACTGAGATTGATAGATTGGGGGACATTTTGAGCATGACATGAATTTGTGTTTGCCTGAGCATGATTCCATCAGCAAGAAACATGAGATAAAGAAAATTGCACACAACTCTATTGAGCTGCACATAATAAATAAAGCATACCTCAACATTTACCAGATATATCCATTCACATTTAACAAGAATACTTTCCATCTGACTTCAGACAACCCCTTTTTACCACTTCAAATAAACACACTTATACCTCCTCAAAGTAAAGTGCCATTGTAGTGTATTGTTTATATATTTTTTAAAACATCAACATACAAAAAAAAACCAAAAAAAAACAAAAACAAACCAAACCTATGTTGCCATTCCTATATGATTTTCTTTCTGTGTATGGTATGGTGTGTGTGTGTGTATGTGTGTGTGTGTGTGTGTGTGTGTGTGTGTATGTATGTGTGTGTGTATGTCAGGGTGGGGGCTGAAACTAACTTATGTGGAAGCATATGGATCCCGATATTGAGATCACTTCCTGAATTGCTTCTCTATCTTATTGTTTGAGGTGGGTTTTGAATAGATTGACTTTCCAATGAGTCTCTTTGGATTTGCCTGTTTTACCATGCCCCCACTCCCAAACACTGGGGTTATAGATGTGTGCTGTCATCCCAGACCTTGCAAAACTTTAAAAATTATTTTTTAAGTTTTTGACAATACCATACATATATAATGCACTGTGATCATGTTCTCTCTCCCAATGAAACTCTCATTAACATCCCACTTCTTCCCTCCTTCCCAATATCCCTCTCATCCTTTTGTCCCTCTCTTACTTCCTTTCCTGACTCCCTCTTTTCTGTCCCCCTTCCTTCATTCTCTCTCTCTCTCCCTTTCCTTCTCCCTCTCTTCCCTCCCTAACCACAAGTACCTCTTTGTGTGTGTGTCTCCATGTCTCTCACTTCCCCTGTACAGCCATTTACAGCAGCTCTGTATTCATGATTATAACAGCCATAACATATCTAGAAGATATTTCCTCACCATACCCATATTAATCTTTTAGCTACCACATTCCTTCAACCTCCTCTTGTATTAAGTCCCTTGGGATATGTATATGTCTCTCTGTGTGTTTGTGTGCGTGCTCACATGTGCCATAAAATTTCCAGTTTGAACCAAAGACTCAGTATATATATATATATATATTTTTCTAGTTAGTACTCTTTGCTTTGACAGATGTCCAATGGCAAAAGACACTTTTCAAAACAAGGCTGAGTGCTGCAATAGTGTATGAGTATCAACATCAGTGTTCAGATGGCAATTTAACTATATATTCATTTAGCAAAATATCAGTAGTGGATTCCATGAAAGAGCCTGTGAGTTCCTTAAGCTTAGGCTTCTGACTAGTGCTACAGTAACAAATAGCATGGACTCTCCCTTGGAGTAGGTCTCAAGTCCAATCAGGAAGAAGTTGGTTAGTTAGTCTAAGAACATTCATAACACTATTGTACTCGTGAGCATACCTTGCCAGACAGGTCAGTATTATAGCAAATAGTGTGCAGTTGGCTGGGACCATTTATCACATTAATCCCTGAAGAGCCTGCCTAATACCTTCAGCCACAACGAATGCTAGCCAGAAGAAAGAAAAATTACAGCTCAGTTTCTGCTTGCTTTCTCCATGTTTTGTGTTCCTGTATCCAGTGTATGTGGTGCCCTCATTAATCAGGTCTTACTGTATAGTTCTGGTAACATCCACCTATTATGTAGGTGCTGTGGACCCCCATGTTCATATGCAAGTTTCTTACCCAGTGAGACATTTTGTATGGCGTTCTGTTTTTTTATGCCACTAATGTGTGTGTGTGTGTGTGTGTGTGTGTGTGTATTTCATTGTGTAATTTTCATCCTTCCTTTGATAATATACTTTCATAATCTTCTAGTCAGGCTTGCCCTTGGGTCTGTGACACATGATGCTAAAATGGTCCTCATCAAGTCCCAAAGTGGCTGGAACATTTGCAATAAAAAAATACTTCTTTTCCCCATGGAACCACATTGGACTTCATGGATGGAGGCAGAGGATAAAATTACAAATTATTTATCTTCTCATCTTTTTCTTTCATCATTATTCAGTTGGTGCTCTATGTTGCTTAAGTGTTTTGTCTCTTGAGGCTGACTAGTCTTTTGATCCTAGGCCACTAAATTTGTCTTCACCTCAATTCTCTTATCTTTAAAAGTTAGATTCTAACAGTATCTCCTTCACAGGTTGCTGTGATGATTAAATGGGGTAGGGTATTTCATGAAAAATAAAAGAGGTGGTAAGTGGGCACTGAAGAGGGTAGGGGGAGTTGAATTTGAACAAAGAATGATTTTATACACACACACACACACACACACACACACACATATACATATATACATGTGCGTGTGTGTGTTTCAGGATATTTGATCACGCTGTGAACCTGAGATTGTGTTGTGGTGCAACTCAGCCCTTAGCACTCATTTTTAAGGCCCAGGTGTCTTAGTCAGGGTTTCTATTCCTGCACAAACATCATGACCAAGAAGCAAGTTGGGGAGGAAAGGGTTTATTCGGCTTACATTTCCATACTGCTGTTGATCACCAAAGGATGCAGGACTGGAACTCAAGCAGGTCAGAAAGCAGGAGCTGATGCAGAAGCCATGGAGGGATGTTCTTTACTGGCTTGCTTCTACTGGCTTGCTCAGTCCACTCTCTTATAGAACCCAAGACTACCAGCCCAGAGATGGCACCACCCACAAGGGGCCTTCCCTCCTTGATCACTAATTGAGAAAATGCCTTACAGCTAGATCTCATGGAGGCACTTCCCCAACTGAAGCTCCTTTCTCTGTGATAACTCCAGCTGTGTCAAGTTGACACAAAGCTAGCCAGTACACCAGGTTAGCAGACTGAGGCAGTAAACTCAGAGAGAGCAGTTACTACAAGAAAATAAAAGTTACTTTTACTAATACACACACACACACACACACACACACACACGCACGCACGCACACGTGTGTGCCATAATGAAGCCTATTACTTTAAATGCTAACCTAAAATAATGTACTAAAAAATAGCTACTTAAAGTTGAGTTAGTTGCTTTAAAGATATAACCTCAATCAATATTAAAATATAAGAAGCCTGTACATATTTAGAATCCAATAAAGCTAAAATTATTTTGAACTTTTAAATTCTGTCAGAGGAGAAATGGACTTGTATTTATCTACAGTTATTCTTTATTTTTTATTTTAAGACTTGGCCATCAGACTTAAAAGGTACAATTGTGATTCAGTTTCTATTTATGAAGCTTATGAGCATTGATCTATTTTTCATTACTTACATATCTTACTTTTAGGGCCAAGGTTATCAAGGTAAATATGCTCCTATATAACTTTGGGAGAAGATTTAATATTTAGGTTATACAACCTTAATAACAGAAATATATTTTAGTCTGCTCAACCAGATATAAAATATAGTGTAAAATGAGATTGACACCCTCAATAGAAGATATGCTGCTTATTTGATGTTGCATGTTCTTAGCATCCAATAAAGTGGTTCTCAAGAAGGGATAATACACTCCAGGGGTTTCTGGCAGTATCTGAGTCATTTTTAAAATTATCTCTATCTGGAGAGAGGTTGCTAATGGTATCTGATAGCCAGAGATACTTCTAAGCATCCAATAACGCACAGTTTAGTCCACTACAACAATGAATTATCTTTCTGCAAATGCAAACACTGCAAGCTTTAGAAACTCTCTTCCAATATAATAACTAAATGTAAGGAAAATGGGGTCTATCAGGTAGTACTTATTAAATTGATAAATGAATAAAAAGTTTTGGGGACAACAATGTTATTTGATGTTAGAGTCAATCTCATGGAACTGTAATTGCAAAGATGGGCATTCAACCAGTTAGTTGGTGCTAGCAAGATATAAAGAACCGTGCTTGCATGCATTCATTTCAGTGTGTGTCTGGGCCATATGGTTATTAAATATTTTGGACAACATCCATGAGATATATTTTTCTAAAGGCTTAAGGCAATTGCTTCTGCAAATAATTATAAACCACAGGAAAAGAAAATATACTGACTGTCCTTTGGAAATAAACAGAAAATGATATAGGGAAAGGTTACAGATGAGTCAAATTCTGGAGGCCATAGAAAATTAGAGTTAAAACAATCCAGGAAAAGTGAGAAAATCAAGTCACTCTGTTTTCAAGTCTATCTTAATCAAGGCAACTGACTCCAGAAGGGAAGGAAATAATATAGAAAATGAAGAAGTAGAATAAAGCAAGTCAACAACTCACAGGAAACACTAAATCCATTTGAAGGCCTATTATTGTACTCCTATAGTAAATATGTTCTGACCATGAAGAATAAAAGGTGTTTTAGGAAAATAAACCACAATGTTGGTGACATGACAAAGAAAAAGATCTTCTTGAATGTAACAAGGCATCCTTCAGAAACTGCGAGAGTTCAAGAGACCTTGAGTCTACAAGCTATGCAACAGTAGATGCTGAATTCGGGTTATCACTTTTAGAGGTGCAGATTTTCTGGCTGTGGGAAGAACTATATATGTCATTTTAGAGACCTGAAGATACAGGGAATTATGGATGTAGACAGTCCCCTGAGGCAAGCACCTCTACCTGGCTGAGCTCACAGTGGAGCTAATAGAGCTGAATGAGAGAAGAAGGGAGCTTACCCTGATTATATACATGAAGAGGCATAAATCCAAGGCAAGAGAAGGAAAGAAGCTTACATCCCAGTTGCCACTTTTGTCCAAAGAAACTAGGAGAACAATCATAGACTAGGGAAGAACTGGCCAAACTGTATCTTAAGGGTCTCTTCCCTTTCTAGGTCTCTACCCCAAACCAACTCTGATAGCCCATCCTGGGCCCATCCTGGCACCAGGAGAAAGTCTGAGTCTCAGGTGTCAAGGGCCAATATATGGAATGACATTTNCTTTAATGAGGCTGGAAGACTTGAAGAAATCATTTTACCACAAGAAGCCAATAAAAAATGAGGCGTATTTCTACTTCCAGGACCTGAAGATACAGGACACAGGGCACTACCTCTGTTTTTACTATGATGGGTCCTACAGGGGATCACTGCTTAGTGATATCCTGAAAATCTGGGTGACTGGTAAGATATGGATATGCTATGGAACAGGTTATAAAGCTTCCTCTGACTCCCTCTCTCCTCTTGTACTTAGTCAACCAGCAAAGGCTAGTAGTGGTGGTGGGGAGGGACAGGAACAGAATTTGTGCACCACACTGAGGGATTTGTAAAGTACAAATTGGAAGACAGAGGAGGGGAAATCGCCCTAAATAGCAGAAGGAGTGGAGACTTTCACCATTGGCTGTTTGTATTTTGGGTCTCATCCTAGACACTTTCCCCAAGACCTGGCTACTTGTTCAGCCCAGTCCTGTGATTCAAATGGGTCAGAACGTGAGCCTGAGGTGTGGAGGACTGATAGATGGAGTGGGTCTTGCACTCTATAAGAAGGGAGAAGAAAAGCCCCTTCAGTTTCCGGATGCCTCCAGCAATACTGTTGTTTTTCCTCAAGTTTAAAAGCATGGGATTCAATGATTGTATATATTTTCCATGCATTCCTCAGTCAGAAGTCGTTTAATAGAGAACCACTCACCTATGGACTCCCTCAAACACTGTATTTTGAAATCTGATTAAATTTAATTCTGATGATAGTTTTTTGCATATATTTGGAGCATAGAAACAGTCTGTCTTAACATTGTTTGTTGGAGAGGCATATGTCATATTTTTCATCTCCTTGGTAGAGGTGAGCCTCATGGTCAATGGGTACAATATAAGAAATTACTGATAGAATGTCAAGTAGAGGACTGGATAGCAGTTAAGGAGGGCAGTGAAGCTCAGTAAGCTTTGGAAGCTGGATTAGAATTTGGTAGTAATCAAGGAGTTGTAAATTGAAAAGTTGAGATGCTTTACCCATTAGGTTGGCAAAAGAAAATGTTGAATAATAGCTAATGTTGCTTCAAGGTGCATGGAGCTGGATGCCCTGGCATTTGTGAGTATTGTGGCACAGCCCTTTTAGAGTACATTTTTACTATATCTAGTTAAACCAAAAAATGTTCTTCCATCATTATATCAAATACATAGATATGTACATACAAATTCCATACAGAAATGTTTAAAATTAATATGAAGGTATTTACAAGAATTCTTTTTTGAAGTATCAAATTCATCCAATCCCCTTCCCCACCAAAGTTATTTGATTAAATAACAAAGATACAACTCTGTTATGAACAAGTTCCTGTCAGTTAAAAAGTATATGATAGCCGGGCGGTGGTGGCGCATGCCTTTAATCCCAGCACTTGGGAGGCAGAGGCAGGTAGATTTCTGAGTTCGAGGTCAGCCTGGTCTACAGAGTGCGTTCCATCCAGGACAGCCAGGGCTATACAGAGATACACTGTCTCAAAAAAAAAAAAGTATATGATAGGTCTGTATCTACTGACATGGGAAATACCTAATGTATATTGTTTGTTTATTTTATGCAAAAGCAAGAGGTTTATTTTCCAGCATGTTGGGGTCAACTTTCAATTAGTCCCTCAAGGTGGGTTACTATAAAGTGACCCTGAATGGCTATTACAAACAGTTTTTATACTTTTTAGGGGCACAGGTTACATCAGCAAGGTTATAGTTCAAACTTATTAGCTAAGCATATTGACCTATAAGTCTATTGACTAGCAAGCATGACATGCATTTGAACTCTACCTGGAATGTTCCAGAGGGTCAGGTGACTATCAGTCAGTACATTCTGAGAAGTTTTTACTCAAGAATGATCCTGTGAGTGGAGAATAGAACTTGGCCTAGCCTTGACCCAAGGCAGGAGGGGGAAGCTGTAAGGAGGGTGTGGGACTGGAAAAAACCCTAAGGTATATTGTTAAGGAGAAAAAAAACAAGTAGAAAAATATATAGCTTGATACTGTTTATTTATTAAACAGACAAACAAACAAATATCCTTTCCAGCCAGCCAGACCTCCCACATCTTTCTCCATGGGTCTCTGTGACCATCACATTCATGTCTTCTCCCCAGCCCATCAGATCTAGTTTTGGTCCCGTATCCAATATCCTGTACAATATAGATCTAGACAGACATATAGATCAATGGAACAGAGAAGAACCGAACATGAGTACATGTAACTTCTTCCACCTAATATTTGACAAAGCATAAGCTAAAGAAATGCATCTTCAACAAATGATGCTTGGAAAATTTGGAATTCTAGTGGAAGAGAAAGAAGTTAGACCAGTTTCAATTCACCTTGCATAAATTTAACTCCAAATGGATCAAAGACCTAAACCTGAATGAAATCCGAAGCTTTGAAATTGCCAACCCCCTTCCCCAAAAAAACCAAAAAACAAAAAACATAGCACACTCTATGACATAGGTGTAGGAAAGCACTTTCTGAATTAGACTCCATCTGCTCAAGAATTAAGGCCAACAATTGACAAGTGGAACTTCATAAAACTAAAAAGTTTCTGTACAGTTAAAGAAACAATCAACTTGGTGAAGAAGAAGCCTAAAGAATGGAAAAGAATCTTTGCCAGCTATACATCTGACAGGATTAATATCCCAGATATACAATGAACTTGGGGGTGGGGGAGCCTAGCACCTAAACAGAGAGTTCTCAAAAGAAGAAAAATAACTAAGAAATATCTCAAAGTGTTCATCATTTCTAGTAATACAAATCTCTAGGAAATGTGAATCAAAACAATTTTGAAATATCGTTTTATCCCTGGAAGAATGGTAATAACCAATAAAAGAACCAACAACAAATGCTGGAAAAAAGAACCTTCAACCACTATTGGTGGAACAGCAAACTGGTGTAGCCATTATGGAATTAGTGTGGAGAACTCTCAAAAAGCTATAAGTAAAACTAACATATGATCCAGCTATAACATACCTTAGTAGATGTCTAAGGGATTTGATATTCTACTCCACAGATACTTGCACAGATATGTTTATTGCTGCTTTATTTATAATATCTAGGAAATGGAAAGAACTTAAATGTTCTTCAACTGCTGAATGGATAGTGAAATTGTGGCACATATACACTACGAAATACTGTTCAGCTGTAAAGAAAAATGAAATAATGAACTTTGCAGGAATGGATGAACATAAAATAGATCCTATTGAGTGAGAGAACTATGACCCAGAAAGACAAATGTCCTCTGTCATCTAAGGCTCCTAGCTTCAGATATTCAGATGTTAGTGCATATGTTGATGTACTTTTCAGAATCCAGAGAAGTAAAAAGGGAACATTGCTAGGGTAGGTGGTAGGAAGCAGCAGAGAGGGGGAATAGCAGGGGATATAAATGATGTGATGGTAAATAATTCTATAATACTATCCATTGAAAATATTAACCATCTACTGAAGAAAAATGTATAATACACATAAATATGTGTATAAATATATACACAGAGTTTAAATGAAATTTTGTCATCTGGGCTTACATGCTCTATCCAATAGCCAAGGACCACCTAACAAAACCCCAAATACCTGGCAAGAGAAGCCCTCATTTGAGTTACTGGTCAGGGTTGGTTGTCCAAGAGACTTCTCAAACACTAAAGGATATTGCTATTGCCATTGGTTGCCCCCAGAGGTGGAAGGTAAATTTCTATTGCTGAAGATATCATACACTTCAGACAGAGGACCCAGGGGCTCCTGAGCTATACCTTACTTAGATGCTTCTTCCATGAGGACTAGCTTTCATGGTAACAGAAGGTGCATGCTAACTTCCAAAGGATGGAAGCAACCAACAGCCCTACCTAACCACAATACCTATCAGCCACAAAAGTGAGTAACATGGCATGATAACCCTAAGTGTGCAGTAGTGATTTGCATACCTTGGTGGTAACCAGTAGCTCTCTAATTGGACTTAAGACCCATTCAACAAGAGGGAAATCCTGCCTGGTGTTGGAAACCTAGCCAACTACCCAAGGCTGGGAAAGCCATAGATCTTGGAGGAACATCTACAACCACCACATTACTAAACCAGCAAAATCCCTAACAGAACTCTAAACATTTGTCCTTACCTACTGATAAGTGTAGTCTTCACCCTCATCAAGGAAACTTATCTTTTCAACAGACAGAGGCAATTCCAGAAAACTCAACCAGTCAAAATGAAGACTTGTGGATTCCACTTCCAGTGGATTAATCTCTAACATTCATTTTCACACAAGGCTCAGGAAATATTGAAGAAGGTGGGGGTGGGGGTAAAAGGATTATATGAGCCATAGGATATATGGAGTTTTCTATGAGACTGTGCCTTCTAATAATTTCAGAAGCTACACCCATACTGTCAACATCATGACGACTGAATATAAACAGAACAAGGAATATGTCAGTAGACATGCTAACATGAAAGGGGGAAAGCCCATGAGGCCTTAAACATAAACAAAGAACAGGCAACTAAGGAAGTGATGAGTGTGGGGAGAAACAGTCTTCCCCAGAGAAGAGCACACCAATTGGTTATCCAATATCAATGGTCAGCCCTGAAAACATCTGTACAAGTAACATTGTGCACACCGAGCAGGCTATATTTAGAAATATGTATACATACAGACATGTATAGGCATGCAACAAAAATGACTTCTTTTTAAAAAAAGAGCCACGAATTTGAAAGAGCAAGGTGCATTGTATGGGATGGTTTAGTGGGAGGAAAAGGAAAAGGGGAATGATCTAATTTTATAATCTCAAAATTGAAACAAACAAACACCTTTACAAATTTAAATGCATACATACCTGTTGCCTGTGCCCTGGAATATTCACCACCAGACCCTACCTGCCCTTAGGGGTTGGAGGTGAGGTGGAGAGGAATCAAAATAAAGACTCAGGACTCAGCTTTTTAAATACCCTCCATCCATGCTCCATTGGTCCCAAGAAATCATCTCTTCTAAACAGCAGTTCCTAATTGACTGGCGTTATCTGAGTCAGCAATACTTGGTCTCTCAGGAAGTCTCCAATTAGATCATCCTATGTGAGATGCCTTAGTGGCTATTCTGGCCCTGGGGATTTCCATAGAGGTGGCCACCACTGTTCCTCCTATACATACCTCAAAACAGAGGGGAATAGGAAAAAGACCTTGAGGCATATAGAGTAGTTTTCTTTGGGGAGAGGAGTAGGCCAGGTAAGCAGTAGTCAAAGGGATATTTCCAATCTGCTTTTGTGTTGCTTTGATAAACATCATAAATGAAAGGAACTTGGAGAGGAAAACATTTATTTCCTTGTACAAGTTAGCTATAGTCCATCATTGAGAGAAGCCATGGCAGGAGGTCAAGGGCAGGAACCTGGAGACAGGTACTAATGCAGAGTCCATGGAGGAATGCTGCTGACTAGCTTGCTGTCATGGTTGACTATCTTTTTTATACAGCCCAGACACATCTGCCTAAGGATAGTATGGTCCACAGTAGCTGGGGTCCTTCTACATCAATTAACAACCAAGGAAATGTCATATGAACATGTACAGAGCCCAATCTGATGGAAGTAATTCTTCAACTGAGGTTTCTTCTTAGGTGTGTCAACGTGACAACTAAGATTTGCCATTACAAGTGCCCTTTTCTTTATTTGTACCAATTAATTTTTATAGAAGCAAAGTCATATTGTGTTTGTATGATTAAAATACACACAGTGGAAAATGGAAAAATCCATAAATGTAGTCTAAGTATACAAAAGAATTATGAGGTATTTTATGTACCAAAGAAAAAATTGTTTCCAGATTTCTATTCTATAAACAAAACAAAACAAAACAAAAAACAAAAAAACCAAAAACCAGGATCATCTGGCTTTCATAGTCTCTGGTGAGAAGTCTGGTGTAATTCGAATCGAATAGGTCTGCCTTTATATGTTACTTGACCTTTTTCCCTTACTACTTTTAATATGCTGTCTTTATTTAGTGCATTTGTTATTCTGATTATTATGTGTCAGGAGGAATTTCCTTTCTGGTCCAGTCTATTGGAAGTTCTGTAGACTCCTTGTATGTTCATGGGCATCTCTTTCTTTAGGTTGGGGAAGTTTTCTTCTATAATTTTGTTGAAGATATTTGCTATCCCTTTAAATTGATAATCTTCATTCTCATCTATACCTATTAATCTTAGATTTGGTCTTCTCATTGTGTCCTAGATTTCCTGGATGTTTTGATTTAGGATCTTTTTGCATTTTGCATTTTCTTTGATTGTTGTGCCCATGTTTTCTATGGGGTCTTCTGCACCTGAGATTCTCTCTTCCATCTCTTGTATTCTGTTGCTGATGCTTGCATCTATGGTTCCTGATTTATTTCCTAGGATTTCTATCTCCAGGGTTGTCTCCCTTTGTGATTTCTTTATTATTTCTACTTCCATTTTTAGATCTTGGATGGTTTTGTTCAATTCCATCACCTGTTTGGTAGTGTTTTTCTGAAACTCTTTAAGGGATTTTTGTGTTTCCTCTTTAAGGGCTTCCAGCTATTTACCCATGTTTTCCTGTATTTCCTTCTTAAAGTCCTCCATCATCATCATNAGAAGTGACTTTAGATCCATGTCTTGCTTTTCTGTTGTGATGGTGTATCCAGGACTTGCTATGATGGGAGAGTTTGGTTCTGATGATGCCAAGTAACCTTGGTTTCTGTTGCTTCTGTTCTTATGATTGCCTCCTGCCATCTGATTATCTCAAGTGCTTGCTGCCCTCCATATATCTGATTGGAGCCTGTCCTTCCTATAATCCCAGTTGATTCACGACTTCTCAGAGTCTAGCTTTCTCTGTGATCCTTTGGTTGTGGGCTCCTGTGAACCTAAGATTCAGGGTGTGTCAGAGTTCTTGGCAGTCAAGCTCCTCTGAGACCCTGAAATACTGGTGTGACCCAGCTCCTGTTATCCTGGGATCCTGTTATCCTAAGATCCTGGGCGTATTCCAGTGCCTGGAAGTGGTGTCTCCTTTGAGGACTGTGGAGCTGTCTGGTCTGTTCGAAACCAAGGTAAACCAGAACTGATCAAAAGGAATCCCGATGTGTCTGCTGATTCCACACCCTAGGTGACCCAGTGCTGGTGCTGACCGGAAAGGTGTTATCACTCTGCTCCCAGGCTAACTACTGCCATAGAGGAGATCTGTGTGTGTGGCCTGTGGCATAGCTGGAACAGAATTGTCCCAGGCTTCTGTTGGATGAACTCAATCATCTGACTTCCTGCTTACCTTATAGAAAAGGAGTCTTGAAATTCAGCATTTAGGCTAGTAACAAGCTAAAAATAAATGTGTAGTTTCCCCTTCAGTCTGCATTAATAAAAACATCTATTATTTCCTAATAATCCAGTGAAATGCCTTAAAATTATCTTCCAAATAGCTTCTTCAGTAGTAACTTACTGGCTCATTTCATCCTTGTTGTATTATTAAAGTAACATTTTCCTATAATGTAGAGTGGGAGCCTTTCTGTATTCCAGTTGGAGTAGGTGTGTAGTTCATTTTCCATGCATAGGACTTGCCTAGAGAAGATAGGACTAGTGGATTTGGAAGATGGGTACAGCTCTGAATAGCAGAGATATCATGATAGGTATATGAAATTGAGATCTCATAATTCTTTGATAATCCACCCAAGTTATAGACACCTAAGGTTTATACCTGGGAAATCAGGATGTCCATATGTTTTGTTTTTTAAGATTTTTAACAATATTTATTGATTATTTAATAATTACATATAATGTATCTTGAATATATTCTTCTCCAGTTCCTCCTATAACCACCTTTTATACTCTCTCATACTTTCTCAGCTACTTTGAAGTTTTATCTTTTATTTCCCCTTTGAGTTTACTTTGTTGCCCAGCTATTCTTGTGAGTGGGACCTGCCCTGGCATGTGATCAGTTTTCCAGGGGTCATATCATTAAAGAAAACTGAATGTCATTTTCCTAGCACTAACAAATGCCAATAACCCCCAAGACAGCATGTGCCCATATTCCGCGCTCTATGCTGGGAATTTTGTCTGGCTGGAACTTCTATAGTAGGTGTGCATTCTGTCTTTCTCTCTTAGATGCTGTCCCTCTCCTTCCCCCTGATGCATACAAGGAAAGGATGCTGTTTCTGAACTATAACTGAGCCTAAATTATTCTCTCTCACTCATGTTTGGTTCCATCCATTTCCAGGTCAAATTTGTTTTGTCTTTGTTTTGCTTGAGGAAACAGAATTCTGGGAACAAATACAGGAGTGGGTAGATTTGTTCATAAAGAATTTTATCTGCTTTGTCATTGGTGTATGTTGAGTATACTAGGTGCTCAACAAATATTTGTAGAATGAGAAATGAGCTCACCAAGCACACATACACACACCACAGAGAGAGAGAGAGAGAGAGAGAGAGAGAGAGAGAGAGAGAGAGAGAGAGAGAGAAAGAAAAGAGAGAGAAAGAGAGAGAGAGAGACTACATAATATATATCTGTGTGTGCTTCTCTTTGTATGTGCATCTCTCTATCTGTGTATATGGGTGGTTTGCCTGAATGTACATCTGTGTATAACTTGTGTTCTTGGTGATTACAGAAGCCATAAGAAGGTATCAGTTCTCCTGGAACATCAGTTACAGACTATTGTGAACTATCATATGGGTGGTGGCTAGGAGGAATCAAACCTGTGTTCTCTGAAAGATTTTCCAGTGTTCTTAAGTGCTGAGATATCTCCCCAATGCACAGGCATATATATTATTGTCTGCTTCACTCTAGTAGCAGCAAGAAAGCCATTATAAATAGAACGAATTATTCAAGGAAGGAATAATAGAAGACAGAGACAACTTATATAAGATTTTGTGGGCCATATCCAAAATTCACCTATTTTTTTACTTTATTCTAACCATGATAAATCCTTTGTAGTGTGTTGATCAAATAAATGACATGATAATAGTCAGTAGTTAAGGTTCTAAGTGCTCATCCAGGTTCTTTCAGTGTATCTAATCATATACTTTTAAACATATTTATAGTGTAGTTGTTAATATAATCTTCATTGTAAAAATGAAGTCAAGCAACAGAGATATTAACTTTGGCCAAGATTGGCAAGGCAGTAAGTGATACTACAGAAGTTTGAATCTGAGCATTTGCAATTTGTCTTCAGAGCTAGAGTCCTAGTTGCATTATGATTCCCCTTTTTGTACAACATACAGATGATCTGATCTACATCTTAAGTGGCTCCAGATAAGTGCTTTATCATGAACTGACCACTGGGTAGACAGACAATTTGAAAAGCGGCTGTAGCTGACTTGGCAAGAGATATTGGTGGCTTGAACCATGTTGGTGGTAACAGAGATGGAGAAAAGAGATTCTAAATTTTGTAGAGTCTATAGGATTTCCTGAAAACTGGATAACGGACTATGAGAAAAAAGACAGGTCACAGATGGCCCATATTTGATTTTAACATAAATTATAAAAATGCTCAGCTATGCTCCCTGTTTCCTCATATGCAATATCCCTGTCTCATTCCTAGTGCTGCAACAGAACACCAGCTGCAACATCCCTTCCCCTGACTGCCCATATCTCCTGTGGATCCCACCAACCATCCCCTTTCACTTCCCTTCCTCCAGTAGTCAGTGTATCCCAGAGCGCAACTCCAGCAGGCATGCCCTGCTAAACCTTAGGTGTGCTTGCCAGAAAAGAAGGTATACTGCTGGCAGACCTTCTCTTCCCTCTCTGTTCCTCCAGACTCAGTCCACAAACCTCACCCCCAGCTTTGCAGCAGAACACCCTGGGAACCTTTTCCTGCTACTTGCTCCCATCTCTTGAGGACTCCACAAATCTTCCTCTTTTAGTCTTCCTTCCAAAGCTTGTTGCTTTGTCCCAGACCCCAGACCCAGCAGGCACCCCTTGATAATACAAGGTAAGCTAGTCCCAGGGGAGCAGGTAAGCTGAAGGCAGACTCACAGTTCTATCTCTGCTCCTGAAATAAATGAATAATCTCACATTAGCAAAGTTGAAAGAAGGGAAGTACAATCACTACTACCTCAACAGTAAAATATCAGGAATCACAATCATTGGTCATTAATGTCTCTCAATATCAATTTTCTCAATTACCCAATAAAAAGACAAAGACTAACAGATGGATACAAAACCAGGATCCTCCCTTCTGCTGCATCTGAGAAACACATCTCAAAATAACGGGTAGACATTACCTCAGTGTAAAGGGATGGAGAAGGATATTCCAAGGAAACGGACCTGAGAAGCAAGCTGATGTAGATATTTTTATATGCAGCAAAATAGACCTCAAACCAAAATTCATCAAATGGAAGAACACTGCATACTCATCAGGGGAAAAAAATCCATCAAGAGAACAATTCAATTCTTTTTAAATTCAGTTTTTAAATATTTTTATTTCATGTGCATTTGTATTTTACCTGCCTATATATCTGTTGAAGGTGTTGGACCTCTGAAACTGAAATTAAATATAGCTGTGAACTCCCCTATGGGTGCTGGGACTTGAACCTTGGGTCCTCTGGAAAAATAGACAATGTTCTTAATGATAGAGCCACCATCTCTCCAGCCTGATATTTCAGTTCTTAACATTTAAGCTCTAAATACAAGGACACCTAAGTTTGTAAAAGAAACATAGCCATATTCACCCTCACACACTGATAGTGGAGACTTCAACACCCTACTCTCACCAATAGACAGGTCATCTAGACAAAATCTAAAAAGATAAATGCTGGAGCTGGCCACTATAAACCAAATGGATCTAACAGACATTTACAGAACATTTCAGTCAAACATAAAAGAATATACCTTCTCCTCTGTGCCTTATGGAACTTTCTCCAAAACTGACCACATACTCTGACATGACGCAGGTCTCAACAGGCACAAAACAATTGAAATAATTCCTTGTATCCTATCAGAGAAGCACAGATTAAAATTGGACATCAGAAACAAGAGAAACAACAGAAAGCTTAACACTCATGGAAAGTGAGCAACTCCCTGTTTGAATGAAAAATAGGTCAAAACTGAAAAAAGAAATTAAAACACTTTCTAGAATTCAATGAAAATGAAGGCATAACACACCCAAACTTATGGGACACAATGAAAGCAGTGCTAAGAGGAAAGTTCATAGCACTAAGTGCCTTCATAAAGATATTGGAGAGCTCTCATACTAGCAAATTCACAGTACACCTGAATACTTTTAAACAACAACAACAACAACATAACACCCAAGAGGAGTGTGGGCTGAAATCAATAAAATAGAAACAAAGAGAACAATACAAGCAATTAAACAAAGAGTTGCTAATTTGAGAAAATCAACAAGATAGANAAACCCTTATCCAAACTCACTAAAAGGCAAAAAGAGAAAGAGAGTATCCAACTTATGAAATCAGAAACAAACAGGGGGGCAATAGACACTGAGGAAATTCAAAGAATCATTATGTCACATGTTAAAAATCTATACTCTATAAAATTTGAAAATCTAAAAGAAATAGATAGTTTCATCATTAGGTGTCACTTACCAAAGTTAAATCAAGATCAAATAAACAAAATAGACCCTTAACCCCTAGTGAAGCAGTCATTAAAAGTATCCCTCCCTCACCCCAAAGTGCAGGAGAAAATGGTTTTAATTCAAAAGTCTACCATACTTTCAAAGAAGAGTTAACATTAATACTAATCAAATTATTCCAGAAAATAGAAACAGAAGGAAAACTGCCCTATTCATTTTATGAGGTCACAGTTACCCTGATACACAAACCACATGAAGACTGAACAAAGAGATTTACAAACCAAATTTGTGTTCCCTTATGAACACAGATTCAAAAATAATCAATAAAATACTTCTAACTGAACCAAGGAACACATCAAAAAAGGTCATCCACAATGATCAAGTAGGCTTCATCACAGAGATGCAGGGATGGTTTAGTATATAAAAATCTATCAATGTAATCCACCATATAATCAAACTGAAACAAACAAACAAACAAACAAATCACATGATTATCTCATTATATTCTGAAAAATCCTTTGACAAAATCCAACACTTCTTCATGATAAAAGTCCTGGAGAGATTAGGGATACAAGAGACATACCTAAACATAATATAGGGAATTTACTGCTAGCCTACAGCTAATATCAAATTAAATTGAGAGAAACTCACAGCAATTACATTAAAATCAGGAACAAGACAAGGCTACCCACTCTCTCCAAATCTATTCAATATAGTACTTAATGTTTTAGCTAGAACACTCTGACATCTAAGATCAAGGTATACAAATTAGAAATTGTGAGATCAAATTAGAAAAGAAGAATTCAAACTATCACTATTTATAGAGGATATGATGGCATGCATAAGTGACCTTAAGAATTCCACCAGGGAACTCCTGCAGTTGATAAAAATTTTTAGCAAAATGACTGGATATAAGATTAACTTAAAAAAAAAAAAACAAAAGTCAGTAGTTCTCTTATATTCAAATGGCAAATAGGCTGAGGAAGGAAGGGGACAAACAGCAGTGTTCGCCATAGCCTCGCATAATATAACAGACCTTCAGCTGACTTTTACCAAGTAAGTGAAATATTTCTATGATAAAAATTTAGTCTTTGAAGAAAGCAATTGAAGAAAATATCAGAAGATAGAAAGGCGTTCCATGCTCATGGATTGGTAGGATTAATATAGTAACAATGGTTATCCTACCAAAAGCAATCTATAGATTTAACGCAGTCCCCATCAAAATCCCAACACAATTCTTCACAGACCTTGAAAGGATAATTCTCACTGTCAAATGGGGAAAAAACAGGATAGCTAAAGCCATCCTGAGGAATTAAAGAACTGTTGGAGGTTCCACCATCCTCAATTTCTATTATTATTATTTAAACTTATTTGCTTTACTTTACATCTTGTTCACTGCCCACCTCCTAGTCATCCCCTCTCACAATCCTTTTCTCACCCCCTCCACTTCTCCTCTGAGCAGGTGGGGGCCCTTTGGTATCCCCCTAGCCTGGCACAGCGAGTCTCTGTGAGGCAAGGCTCATCCTCTCCCACTGAGGCCAGACAAGACAGCCCAGCTAGAAGAACATATCCACAGACAGGCAACAGCTTTTGGGATAGCCCCTGCTCCAGTTGTGCAGGACCCACGTGAAGACCAAGCTACATATCTGTTTACATATGTGTGGGGAGGCCTAGGTCCAGACGATGCATGTTCTTTGATTGGTGGTTCAGTCTCTGACAGCCCCAAGGGCCAGGTTAGTTGACTCTGTTGTCTCTTCCTGTGGAGTTCCTCTCCTCTTAGAGACCCCAATTTTAAGTTGTAAGAACTATAGTAATAAAAGGCACATGGTATTGCCATAAAAACTTCAAGCTTTACTACAGAGCTATAGTAATAAAAGGCACATGGCATTAGCTTTAAAACAGATACATTGGTCAATGGAATCAGATTGAAGACAAAGACATAAATCTAAACACCTATAAACACATGATTGTTGATAAAGAAGCCAGAAATACACACTGGAAAAAAGACAGCATCTTGAACAAATGGTGCTGGTCAAACTGGATGTTTATATGTACAAAAATACAAATAGATCCATATTCATCATCCTGCATAAAACTCAAGTCCAATTGGATCAAAGATCTCATTTTCCTATTGTTTAATGATGATGGATCTCTTCTGAGTTACACATTGGGTATTTGTATATCTTTGAAAAAATGGATCTTCCCATCCTTTTCTGATTTTTAACTCGTATGTGTTTTTTCAAACTTTTCAAAATGGTGGAACCCTTTGTTATCAACGAACATATTTGAGGAGCTATCAATGTATATAATGCAAATTACAAAACCATAGTGGAGGCATATTGGAGAGGAGAGAGACCTCAGCTCATCACTTTCCTTCATTGCAGCCCCTCGGAGGACATATTGAAACCCTTAACATTATTTTCTAGCTTCTTGTAAAACTACTGCCTCTTTGGCATTTAGAAAGGGATCTATGCTTCAGAATGTTTGAGGAGACACAGGTAAGCACAAACAAAAGCTCACCTCAATGGTTCACTAGCTTCAAATATTGACCATGACAAGAGAAATGACGGGTTTTTCACTGGAGCACATAAATGTTTTGTCACTTAGCTTCCAAAGACACACTCAGCTATCGATCCTTCTACCTATCAAGGGAAGCTCATAAATTATTGGGGAAATGTCAACAAAAATGAAGAAAATGACAGAAACTCTTCTAGGTCCAGAGAAATCTATTATTTGCAAATTCATGTCCCCAGTAGCATGAAAATCCCCACAGGCAGTAGAAATTTGTGAGAGCAAATAAGCCACTGATCGTGTTGCTATTTATCACAGTTGCTCAATTCCGCTTCAGCCTTCAGACCGTGTTGAATCAGTAGAATTTTGAAAAGCTAATGTTTGTAAGGATTAAAGATTTTTCTTTTTAGTTTAAAAGTGAAAGTTCTAAAAATAGACCTATTATTTTGGGAGCCCACATTTGGCCCTCAGCTAAGTTAATCTTCCTTTTGTAATTCTCCCTATTTGGGGGTGATAGTCGCAATATTTACATGCTACCCTTGGCCCAAACAGACCCCTCCATATATTTATCAGAATTCCTGGCCCTTTGTCATCTTGATTATATATTTTCTCTTTATATCCTGAACAGTTTGTAAGTTGGGAGGAAAACAATACTTTTCTGAGTTCTAAGTAACTGAGAAATTGGAAGAATTCTGAAGATTCATTTATTTAAGTGTTTGTGGTTTTTTTGTTTGTGTATTCATTCATTCAGCCATTTGATACTGAGTCTTGCACTATAGCCCAGGCTTGTCAAATTCAGTATAACCCAAGCTGTCCTAGAACTTGCAGTGATCCTCTTCACATAGCCTGTTAAGTGCTGGAAGTATAGATATGAGCTATCACACTGGCTTTGAAGATGAAGTTTAAATTAGCACATATATTATGAAAAATGATAATATGGATAAATGATAAATGAACACAGCTTACATTGATGAGCAAGTGGGCCTTCTCACATGGAGGACCTGAGTTTGGGAGTTTTATCTCCTTGGCCATGGGTGGAAATGAACCACCACCTAAACTTCTTAAAAGATAGACCACTTTCACTGCTAACAGAAGTTGGAGCAGAACAGAGGTTCTGTCTAGGTGGCTGAGTCTTTCAATGAGGGTGGCATTCTAGAATCGGGTATTTGCTAGTTCTTAGTCCTAAGCTTCCACCAACAAGTTAGGTCCTCCAATTCTCTCATTTCTACAGGAGTTTAATAGCTTTGGCATGAGAAGAAATGAGACAAAAGTCTTCTCTAATTTTCTACAATTTGTTTTTATATCAATCTTCTGTGTTTTACTTGAGGCCCTTCAACAGAAGGCAGAGGTGAGTTTATGAAGACATTCCAGCAAACCTCTTCATGGGCTATCGCCCAACTGCAATCACTGGATCTGATGATGCATCCGTATATACTGTGGTACATTGTAAAGGTTCTGAAATATGCTTGGAGAACATGTTACTAAACAATAAGAATATTCCTTTCCCAAGACCAAGGATGAAAATTCATATTCCATTTCTCTTCTGGAACAGTGTCCTGCTGCAATGCTATAAATAGCCTATTAAAAGGAATACAATGAGCTCAAAGGACAACATTAAGAGATTACAAAAATATACAGCAATAAGATGTACTCATTTGAACATAATCTTCCCTTATCACATTTCCAGTGGGACATTAGAGTCCAGATATTAAATTCCATTATACTTTACAGTTAAAATCCAGAGAAATGTAAGTTCAAATTTTGTAAGTCCGAAGGAATTAAATTTTAAAATGAAGTTTTTCCCCCTTTGGGAATGAAAGTTCAAAGACATTAAAGACCAAAATAGTTTTCCTAGCTTCTTATTCTACTCCATTTAATGAGAAAAGTTCTCCAGGCCTGTGGAGAATTGGGGTTTTCATTGGTTTTAGTCTATGTTGTCCCTCAGTGGAATTCATGTGGTTCCTTTAGGGATTCAGAGTTTGTAGTCTGTGATGTTTTATATAATTCAAAGTACTCAGAACTTACAAGACAAATGCATCACTGCCACAGGCATTCCTAATACAACAACAAACTGGTGTTGGTAGTCATCCAGGGGCTCACATGGATCTTTGCTTCCTGGAATTTACTCCTTGCAAATTCCTTCCAGTGTGTGGGATGAGGTTAGTATTCTAACAAGTTGAGTGTAGCTGAAATGATGGAGTGTCACTTCACTGCTAATTAGTTTACAAAAGACTAACTTCCATCTGTGTAGTATCTTCCCCTCCTCTGGCTCTTTTTAGTTACTTGTGCTAATGAAGCCAGTTGCTGCATACCATTGTGAGCTGCCTACTGAGAGGACTATAGAACAAGAAATTTGCCATTAAGTGTTGGATCCTTCAGATCAATTGTGTTAGTTGCTTTTCTTGATGCTATTAGGAAATACCTGACTAAACAACATAAGTGAAGAAAGATTTATTGTGGCTCTCCTTGAAGTTAGAGTCCACCATGATGGGGTGGGCATAGCCCAAGGAGTAGGTAGTTGCTTCTTCATATCTCAGTTTACCAGGAAGCAGAGGTCCAGATGCAGGGCAGAAGGAAGCTTGAGACCATTGTAACTGCAGTCAAGAGAGACAGAGACAGAAACACACACACACACACACACACACACACACACACACAGAGAGAGAGAGAGAGAGAGAGAGAGAGAGTATCTCCCATAGTGATTTACATGCTCCAGAGAGGCCTTACCTCCTTAAAGTCCCATAGCTTCCTGAAACATCTCTTCCAGCTTGAAACTACATGTTCGAACACACAAACCTATGGGAGCATTTCATGTCAAACTTTAGCAAGAACAGTCATCAAGGAACAGGATTCTGTCAATAGTCTTGTGAGTGAGCTTGCAAGCAGAAACTCTCCCAGTTGAATTTACTCATGGCTATAGTCCTGTTTGATACCTTGATTATAGACTATTAAGGTTCTTGAGACAGAGAGAACGAAGATAAGCTGCATCAGACTTTCATCCCACAGAAACTGTGAGATAATAAATAGTTTCCCATTCAACCACTAACTTTTGGGGTAATTGATTTTGCAGAAACAGACAGCTAATGCCCATCCAGGTGATAGTCCCTAGGGAGGCCAAATTGTATTGTCTATAACTAGTACTCAGTGATGCTACAGGTGTGGCAGATACTCAATGTTGTTTGAAGGAAAGAAAAGGATAGATATAAAAAGTTGATTTTGAACTTGCTAAGGGTGTCTCTCTGAACAAATACTGGGCAACTGTGATCTGCAGATTTAAGTTCAAAATTGAATAATTTCTCACCAAGATACTGATTTTGATCTCATGCATTTAAAACACAATTGTTTAATTATATAGACAGGATTTTTTGTTACTTAATATAGTGACTTCTATAAACTCAAAGATTCAAAATATCTCACTTAAACTTTGAAGTTCAAAGCCCATTTCTATGTGACCTGTCTCCACTCAGAGGCTTCCCCTCTTGTTACTGAAGTCTGTTAGTTATAATTTTTGTCTCTCTCCATATTCTTAGTTTAATGAATCATATGTTTGGACTGGAGGAAGTCCAATGAATAACAACTCAAAATCCAGACTGATAGATATTTTTTAAAAAGAGAAAAAGACAGATGGGAAATAAAAATAACTCCTTTATTTTGGGTTAAGCTGAAAGAGATGTAGCTTATATCTATGAGTGAGCTTTCTAATATTATATAGCAGGTTATACACCTAATCAAAGGCAGCACTCATAGTGCTATCATAGTGCTTGTGTTTCATTGCCCAGGCTTATTTAGGGCCCTGCAGAGTTCTCTTAGAGAGGTGCAGATTATGATCCCAGTATCTGTAAATCTTTACTCCCAAGAATAAAAGGAGATGAAAGTAGGTCAAAGTGGGGCAAAGAAGATTGCTCAGCAGGTGAAGACACCTGATGCCAGATCAGAGTCTTGAGTTGGAGCCCCTGGTTCTATATGGTGGAGAGAACTGACTCCTAGAGATTCCCTAAAAATTACTTTAACACACAAATAAAGTTGCCAGTTCTTTAACAATTTCATAGAGTCTCTTTTGATTACATTCACTCCACACCCCAACGTCTCCAAGATCCACTACTTTGCTCTATGCATACTACTCTGTGTCCTTTAAAGAAAAAAACTATCATTTTTAATTTGTGCTGTCTGTATAGTCTCAGACCTGTAGGCCTTCCATCAAACCATGGTTAAATTAATAAAGGGATCCACACCCTTAAAGAGAACTAAATTTTCTTCTCTCAGGAGCTATAAATTGGCAATAGTTTTTCAGTGAGGGGTGAGATCTCATGACCACTTCAAATCTCCCTGTTGAGATTTTTTTTTTTTTGGCTTGAGCTTGTGCAGATTTTGTTTATGCTGTCACAGTTACTTTGCATTCATATGTGAAACTGCCTTGCTGTAACCAGAAAACAGGAGGTTGGATTTTTGTATAGTCATTCATTGCATCTGTCCTTCAATTGGTCAAGGTTCAACGTGAGACACTTCAGAATGCTCAGCCATGAATGGAGATATATATTCTCTGTTGGAACACAGTCCAAGAAGGAAGTCCTATGAGAATTCTGAGTGCTTGGAGAAAACAAGACAAGGGTTTTTTTTTTTACCTCAAAGCACAGAGTGCATTTTGTGCTCCTCCCAGGTGTGTCTGATAGCAGTGAGTTTCCTTCAGCTGTTGCTATTCATATGCCTCCATGGGAAAAAACTTGGTTTTGTCATGTGCAGATTGTGCTTGGGATTGTATACAGCTTGAACTCATGAGAATGTTACTAGTGTGACATTTCTTACTCCTAAGATCATAAATTGTCTGATGCTTAGAATAAAGTTGACTACTACATGATATTTTTGTCTACCTCAGTTTTAGGCCCCGCTCTCCTGTTCATACTGCCAACTAGAGTGGTAAAAAAAAAATCCCTCCTACCAAGGTTTGAGGATCAGTGTGGAAAAGGGGAGTAGAATGATTTTAAAAGGCAGAAACAGTAGCTGGCCATAAAATGAAGTTTTAACGTTTAAAATTTTACCTAGGACAAATGGGCTATTTTTCTGGCTGACTCAATCCTCAGCTAAATCCTTCTCTGAGAAGTATAAATAAGGTATAAGTTCCCTTTTTAATGTCATACTACTTCTCTGAGATCAAAGTATACTGTGTGGCAACAGGATCAAGGAAGAAGTGTTCTTTCTCATCTCCACACCTTTTAAGCATCCCTGTCTTCTCCTTCTAGTTCTCCAACTTCATCTTTTACAGATACCACACAAATTTAGTTAAAGCACTACTAGGGCAATAATGCCAATTGAAGACCTTAGGAAGGGAACAGCTTACCTGTTATTAGAATCATATGTTGTGATGCTTAGAGATGTAGAAGAGATGCCAGAGAACTATTTCTGGTCTAAATTATTCTTTTGGTATCTGCCTCAACATCAATCCTAAAACCTCAAGACCCCCTTTAGACCATCTATCTTTTCATTGATACCCAACTTCCCTTGATTTATTAAAGTATCCAGAATTTCCTTCATGATAAACAAAGATATATACACATTTAACTTTTCAGAATATATGTTCCTTTGGTTTAATGTTTAAAAGGGAATACATTTATTAAAACAAAGTATTTTTCATTATGATATTTTCATGTATGTATTTAAGGTATTTTGACCATATTCACTCCCGTGAACCTATCTCATCTACCCCCTACTTCTGCTGATCCTCTTTCTCAACCAGTTCCCTTTTTAATGTCATGCCCTGCATCTTTGGCCTAACTCTAAAAGATTTCATTTTGATGCTATGTGGCAAAATGCTGAGTTATCAACATGAGAAGCTACCTCCTGGTGAAGCTAGTTCTGATCTGTACTTAAAAATGCCTAAATTGGCCTGGAGACTGACTTACTATGGACCTCTGAAACAGATAGGGCCCATGGGGGGGTGTCAAATTTTTGAATAAAAATAATTTTATGATTGGGAGTGTTTTATCATTTTAAACCCAAGATAATTAAGATTCAGGTTCTTAGAGAGTTACCAAAGATGAAAAACACAAGAGACAGTAAACCGAGAACCAGGAAGCCATTATGCATTGTCAGTTTCATTTTGGATAAATATATCATAGAAGCCTTTTGTCTTTTATAGTATTTTTATCAGTGTTTTTTTTTTTTGAAATGTAAAAATCTTTTGCAGCAAAATACTCTGGTCAAGATCTTCTGCTTTATTTGGGAAAGATCAACTCACAGCTAAGAGATTTTATCACTTCTTATGGGCCATTGGGGAGCTTAGAAATAGCCATGGCAAATCCAATATTCTCAGGAAGAGAGAATTCTGACTGGTTTTGTTCTGTGCTCATGCTTTTAATGTTTATCAATTCGGAGAAGCACAGAGGTGTTCTAACACGTTTCTGACAACACCTGTGCTCCCCCTTTCATGCATTATTTCTTATCAAATGTGTTTGACTATAACACAACACAACATTTACCCTTGGCTCCACTGTGACAGAACATTATGATCTTTTTCGCAGCTTACCTGGTGCCCAGAGATACTTGTTTTGTGTGTATGTTTGTGTTGGAGGGAAGGCTAGGGTTCAGCGAGGCAGGGAACTAGGGAGATTGGAATGACAAAAGCTTGTTTGCTTCCGTTCTTTTACTCATTTTAACATCATATGTTCAATCACTTGAGTGAAAAGTCAATTTCTAGATTACCTGGTGAAACTCACCTTTCCTCTCTTTCTTTTACACTTGGACCCAATTGGAAGCAGCCAGGACTCACTCTGTAGCATATATAATAAAAGTGTGATGACGAAGTGTGGGAGGACAACAAATAACTAGGCCACGAATCTCTTTATTGTTCATTATAAGTATTTTCAGCCTTTGTCAGAATGTCAGGAAGCCATCATCAATGGGTTAGACAGTGGTTCAATGGATTAAGCAGGCAGATTGGGCCCTGAGGGACATGAAATAAATGTTATTATGGGAAGTAGCAAAGGAATGTTCTAGAAACTAATTATGATGATACCATTTTAAGCACAACTATCTCCATTACACCATTACTGCTACTGGACAATTGATGCATGCTTGGTGTCCTGTAAAAATTAGTTCATTTCGCATGATAGGCCACCATGTGTTGGGTACCTAAGCAGGGATCTATTAATTCAGTGGAAACATAGTATTTAACTGGAAAGATCTCAAGTCCCATTAAAGTAGACTCTTCACTAATAGATATAATTCAATTTGTATTGTTTTTGAAACAGGCTCTCAGCCTATAGTCTTTGTTAATATGGTACATGATGTGTAGTCCAGGCTGCTCTCAACTCATTGCAATTCTCCTGCACCATCTTTCCAAATGCTATGATTGACTTATAATTGATAAATGTAGATTTATCAAATATTTTGCATCTGGGGACAAAGCTCTTTACCATAAGCATAAATTCTTAGTTTTTTAATCTTTGAAATTAAATTCCTAGCATTTCTTACGTTGCAGAACCTATTAATGTGTATGAAGGTGTATATGATAAGATATAAATAGGCAGATTATAACATATGGCTCACTATAAAAATTCCACTTCACAATCAGAGATGTATTCTGTTGCTTGAATTTAATGAATACATTGAGAACTACAGAAGAAAGGAAGACAAGTGCCTCCCACTGGTTTTCCTACTTTAGTCCTTTTCTGGAGGTCTATCCAGGAAAGTACATACAATCACTCTATAAATTGACTTAAGTTTACATTTTTTATGTGTACTTTGTCTAGAATATTCTGCTCTGTTTATGAGTAGCTAATGAAACTACAGTGACATTATGGTTGGAATGAAGATCATTTATATTCCTTTCTGACACTAGTTGATGGAAGATATCATTGTCCTATTTTGTTTATCAGAGATGGGGAGAAAATGTGGCTGATACTTCTATGACAGATATCTAAGAAGATTATTTCTAACAACACAGCCACTCTACTATATGCTCATTTAGTTCCTATGTTGGGGTAAGAGAACATAGTCTTCTTGTATTATTGCCTGTGAACTAATGTGAGAGGCCATTAAATTTGTCATTAATAACTAAAGCCTCATATTTTATGATAATGCTATTTCTGAATACTTCCCATAAGCCCTGAAGTTTGTAACTTGCTTTACAAAGGCATATATAATTATATGGAATCATTTTCACAAGTCTGTTAAGCTACTTTTTGGAGGGCTCCTTGTATGTCCTGCACTATACTATGTATCTTTTGGTATTGTTTTTATTTTTCATGTCTGAAACTTAGGAAGTTATGGCTACTACTGTTTCCACCTTATAGACAAGGAAAGTAAGATTAAGGAAACTAAGATTTCATAGAATTTTTTTTTAGAGTTCATGCACAGAGAAATCACTAGAAATGAGGTTTGAAATCTGGCTTTCATAGAAGAAGTTGAATTAGGCACACAGTGATAATAATTAAATATCTGGCTTAGGAGAACTACTTCTTATCCAAGTAGTCATACAATTTTCTTTGAGTAATTCAGGTTAAAACTCCTAGGTTTCCTATTCTTTCTACAAATTCTTAAAAAGATAGTATATATGAAGTAAACCACTTCTCATGTTCACTATTATCACTTTGGTTCATGATACTATCATTTCATTTAGATAATTAGATCAGCTATCATTAGCTTCATTCCTCTATGCAGAGATTGATGAATGTCCATCAAAACACATTTGTTTTTCTCCAGCCCATATATGCCCTGGTAATAAAAACACAACACAGTTGATATGATTACATGCTATGCACCTAGATTGGGCAGACCTACTGCTACACTACCATCTTCCCCATCTATGAGACACCTTAGAACTTGCAGTTTCTCCAGGTCACATGCTTCTGCTCTGCTTTTCTCCTTCTTCCTCCTCCTCTGCATCCTTCCCCTCTTCCATTTTTCTCCTTCTCTCCCCCATCTTCCGCACCACCTTCCCTTTTATCTCCTTTCCTTTCCTTTCCTTTCCTTTCCTTTCCTTTCTTTTCCTTTCCTTTCCTTTCCTTTCCTTTCCTTTCCTTTCCTTTCCTTTCCTTTCCTTTCCTTTCCTTTCCTTTCCTTTCCATACCTAATCTATAACAGATATTATAATAGGTATTAATTAAATAAAGTCTGTGGCTCCTGGTAGAGAGCACAACAGATAGAAGGTATAAATAAATGTCTGTGGCTCCTGGTAGAGAGCATAACAGACAGGATGGCTGCTCTAGGCAGAGAGCTTATTAATTATGAGAAATTTCACATTCAGAATTAGATAGGGAATATTAGTCACTGGCTCCAAGTAGAGAGAGCACAGGGCATGGAGAAACAGAAAGTTCTAAGGGGGTTCATAAGCTGTGGAAGATGGGAGTATAGTAGTAGATCTTCCCAATCTAGGTGCACAGCATATAATCATATTAACTGTGTTGTGTTTTCATTGCTGGGGCATACTTGGGAGGAGATTTACCACAACAAAATACACTTAAAACATAGATGTTTGGATGAGATATATGCACCCAGTTTTGCTTATAGTTAAATGAGGTTTTGTGAGTATGTTGTCATCAGTAGAATATAAGCACATACCATTTCTAAGTCAAGGGACTATAATATTTGGGCTTGCTTTTTCTGTACTTTTGTTGTTATTGTTATTTTCTCTTGTGGAATCTGGATGTTTGGACACTCTTGCCAACTCTGTATATACCACAATAGGGCTTTAATTAAAGTCTGAGCAGGAACTTGAAAAGAATGTGTTCCTCTGGATTGTTGTGATCAGTGGATGTTTCCTATAGTTCTGCCACATTTTGAGAATTTCATACATGATTACCCTATATTTACAACATTTCACCCCTCCTTTTCCCCTTCCACTTCTTCCCATCCCCCTCCTCCCTGTCAAATTGATGACCTCTCCTTTATAATTATTGTTTTACACACACACACACACACACACACACACACACACACACACACACACAGGTTCAGTTAATGCTGCCCCTATGTTCATGTATTTAGGGATGAGCACTTAGGATTGGGAAAACTATCAGAGGGCTTGCCCCTTGACAAAGTTTATTTTCATTCTCTGAGTAGCATTGACTGCCTGTAGCTGTTCACCTACAATAAGTTCCCATCTGTTAAAATTTCTCCATTCGTGTTGACATGTTGGTTTGTCTGTTGGTCTTGTGAGGATGACTATATTTTTGAGATTTAATGGATGCAGTAACTCTATTTTGTCCAGAAGAACTATATGACAACATTGCCCTGATCTTCTGGCTACAAGGAATAGAGAGGGTTGTGTTGTAGATATCTCATTAGTGCCTGGGTATCCCAAGTCAATTATTATATACCTTGTGACCAGTTGTAATAGCCTTGATCTCATGCATAAAAACCTTATTTGATGAGGAGTGAGAGCTACAGTTACCTATGGGTATAAACGTAAGTACTTAGAATACAGTTGGAAACTAGAAAAATCAGTGGTAGGTTTTCCTTTAGGTACTACGGTCTCTCCAGGCATGAATTCTTAGCCAGGCTGATAGTGCCAGGCATGAATTTCCTTGTATTGAGTGGCCCTTAACTTCATTTGGCTATCCCCAACACATACGTGGCAATGTTACACCAGTGGGGACATCCTGGTAGGTTGGTGATTATTGTGACTCTTTACTGCTGAGTAATGCTTTAAGCAGAGACAGGACCTGAAGCCTTTCTGCTAGGAGGCAGCATATATCATGCCACCACTGGATCAGCAGATTCACATTCCAGGGCTGAGCCTCAAGTGCTGCAGGGTGTTGCCAACATATACCTTCTACCACTTTCCTTTTCCACTTTAGTATTTTTTATCCATCAATATGGTAACATACGTTCTGACTAGGTGCTTCATATTACAGAGTTGTCACATATGCTATGTTACTTTCCCCTCATTCTGAGAGTGCTTTTACAGTAGAACTGTTGATAGCATATCTCCTTCGGTACCTTGCACAGCACTTTCTCATATTATGGACCTAGCTCTTAGGGAAGGAGTCTTCTAGGGCAGTATCAGATTGATTCCTCTAAGTCCTGTGATCAAAATGTATAGTACCTTAATCAATAGTCTCTTACCTTCAAGATCAGGGATGCAGCCAAGAAATGTGACAATGGCTTATGTTGTTTTGGACGAGACTCTAGGATGCTCCATACAACAGTTTCTTAGCTTCCATGCACTCTGCTAAATGCCAATATTATACCAATTGGATCATCTTAAGTTTTAAACCCATTTACACAAAGATCCAACTCCCTTGGGCTTGGGAATATACCCAATGGTGCTTCCAAGTGACTTATGCTGTTTTTTATAGATAGTACCTCTAAAACCTTAATATACCTAAAAATTACCTGGGTATCACTTAAAGTGATAAAATCTGATTTAGTGGGAGTGGGATGAGGCTGAGAGTCAGTAAGACTTATAAATTCCAATGTGAGGCTGATATTGCTGGTCCACGAGCCACGGAAGAGTAACTAGGCTTCAATCTTCAAAAGGGGGTAGGCAGTTTACCTGGGCAGCCGATTACTCTTCCTATGGAGCTATATGCTCCTCTGCTGCAGAAACAAATCCTTGCCTGAGGCCTAGTGTTAGCTGCCTAATTTTCAAGCTCTATCAAGAACTATACATGTTTTAATTAAAAAAGACTCTGAAACAATTAAGATACACCGTCTAGAGTGACTGCAAAATTCATGGATGTAAATTGTGTTGATTTTCTGAGGTGAATGGAATAATGTTTCTGTCTGCGTTTAATTAAAAAGAAATGACAAAAATGAGAGCTTTAGGTGGGTGACAGGCAGATGCCTGAGAGAGCTTCACAGAACTTGGTTGGAAGTTTGTTTGGTGAACAAAGTTTATGTTTGTTACATCTTTTAATGTGGGCCGCTTTGTGGGAAAGTTTGCCTTTCTCACCTGTGCTTATTTTCCTTTAAAAAATTTTAAACATCCTATTGCCCCTTCATTTTTTTTTTGCCTCAATGCATTTAGATTCCAGAAGTATTTCTCAACAATATAAATGTCCCCTACAGGAAAGCATTAAGTACTCAACCATCACCAATACCTTAGGGCAGGTATTTCAAACGCCATGGCTTCTTGTTTAGGCTTCAGGGGAACTCTGAACTCAGAACTTTTTCTCCCCAAAATTTATATATGTACTTACATATAGACACATTTTCTTCGGTTATTTTTTTCCTAGGGTAAGAGTCTGTAACAGGATTTTCTGCTGTGGTTTCTAATTCCCTGAAGGCTCAGAGTCTTCTTAGATGTGAAGATAACAAAGAATTGAAGTTCTTTTTAAAGATGTGAGAGAAACTTACACTGTTGTATAGTTTTGTTTTGCTTCTCTCTGTATTTTTTTCCTTGCATTAGATTGTGTCTTCATTGAGAGAGTATGCTGCTCATCTCTTCCTGATGTTCAATGTAGTGTCTGCCATGGGAAACATACTCGTAAGATCTAAAACTAGGCTAGAAACTATATGCTCTTTTTCAGATAGAATCTATCTAGGAAACAGAGACTGGAAGGTGCTTAAGAAAAATGGCATACCTAACGGGCCTGGGTAGCTTAATATTGTTCAAATGACTAGGAATAGAGAAGACAAGACTGGGACAGGACCAGGAGAAAACTAGGTTGATATTTTTCATAGGATTTAACTTCATCTCAGTACATTCCACTCTTTTCTGGGATCATTCTCAATGGGATACAAAATGTAGGTCTAACATCTTAGCTTTCTCCTTCTTGTTTCCTAGTTAAGATGTGCAGTTCAATCAATAAAAATGAATAATTTAAATTCAATATCCCTCTGTCACTATCAGTAATACTTTTGTGAGTGATGTAGTACTATGGTAATTCAATTTGTTAGTCCCTGCCACACTTTCACGTGACAGTCTGCTGAAGTTGTAAACTTAATTTACTCTAGGCACTTGACACAAGTAACATTGATGGGTTTTATCTTTAAAAGTATTGATTTTTTTTTCCACTGGAAAAATCTCTCCTCTGTATTTTTGTTTATCGAATAAACAGACACCTGTCTGGTTAAGGGAAACTTCTTAAAGCTAAGAAACCGATCTCTTTGGTTTAAAGCAACTCTTGGTTGGATGACATAAAATTTAGGATTGGGAGAGGTATGAGATATTATGTAGTCTTATCTGTTTGGTCTCTCCCTGGGTTAGCTTCTTATCCTCTAGCATAGTAGAGTCTGCTGCCAGGCAACCCTAGTGGTTTGAAATCTCTCCACAGGGGCTCAGAGCCCACTCTTCTGCCGCTTTGACCCATGATTTACTCTTTTGAGTTATATAAATGTATTGCTTACCAACTGCTTGACAGGTGTTTCATATGTTAGAAGATTGTTTACATGGACTTCTAAAGTTTCTCTTGACCACTTAAACATTCCTAGTACTTTTTAACTCATTTCATTTGAAAGGGGTTTTGTATCACTTCACAGTTGTGGATGGTTTCCTCGGGCTACACCAAGTTGTTGACATAGATTTTCTAAGTGTACCATCCAAGCAGAGTGCTCTTGACAAGATCTAAAGAAATTGAACTTCACGTAGAATTTTTCTTAAATTGAAACTCTAAAACAAATACTTGTTCAACGTCCTAAAACATTTTTTAAATACTAAATGAAAAAAATCATATATGTTTTGCATATGATTGTGTCTCCCTCTAAGAGTTCAATATATCCATTTGATTTGTTATTGTATATTGTGTATCTTGCATTCCAATAAAAAACAACTCAAAAGAAACAAAAGTCAGGTTTCACTAGTATTAATCACATAACCAAAAGGATAATATAAATTCATCCTTCTTCCATGTTACTTACCAGCTTTCAAGAGAACATCTGTCAGTTGTTACTGGTGACTTTTATTACCATTGTGAATTTGTATGCTTAATACACTTAAGTTTCAGGCCTGGAGATATAGATCAGTAGTGAAGAACTTGTATAGCATGTAGGAGGCCCTGGATTCTATCCCCAATAATTAAATGAATGGATACATGCTTGGATTTGTTGCAGTTATCATTTATGGTAAAACTGTTTAACATTGGTCAATTGGATCATCTTCATGTTGACTCCTTTGACATGACTCCCTGATGTTTGGTGTTAACATGATAATGTAGCCCCATGTTGAATATTTCCTGTCCTAAACTTGCAACTTTTAAAATGTGCCATGGTTTCATTTGGAGGAAAATGAGATTTTGAGGCCTAGGTCTTAGGGGTTGCTTATTACTTATATGTGTGTAGGTTTATTTTGTGGATAGAAATAGAAAATATTTTAATATAAAACATATCATATTTATAATTCAAATCCAAAATTACAGGTTTTTACTTCACATTATTGATTGTTTTATATGACATCATTGATCTTATGTCTGCCTATCTTTTATTCTATAGCAAAATTCCTGCCACTTAATAATGATAAAAAGGCATTTATTTCCTTTATCATTTAATGATACCAAATTATCACGAGCAATGAGACTACTAAAATGAGTATAAGACTTTCAAAACTCCTTCTGTGCTTAATGAAATGTACTCTACTAGGGTTGAAGAATAAAATTGTTACATTTTAAAATAATTAGATGTCTGAGGGCATGTTTTAGTAGGCAAAGATGCAAGCATGAGGACCTGAGTATGAATCCATAGAACCCATGTAAAGCTGGGTATGGTAACATGTGTCTGTAATCTGCAACATCCAACTTTAGAATGTTTCCTTTCCCGATTTTTATCATAGAACTAGATATGAGGGTCATCCTTCACGGGGACTTCAACCTACACAGTCAAAAAATGTCTGTACCCTTTGAAAATAATATTAGTGCCTGGGTTATCCTTTTGGCTTAGCTGTATGTATATCTGGTTATAGATTCCCCTTACGAGGAAATATCCTGGAAAAAAAGGAACAAGAACCATGCTGACCCTGGAATCACACTGAACTTAGAGAAGAGCCTCCAAGAGGCTGTGCCTGGGAGGGAGAGTTCTGCAGAACAGAGTACAGAGGTGATCTTAGAAGTCTCCAACTATAAACATTCACTTTTATGAGTGGATTCTTGCTTTGTATATAGGGATAATGAGAGGAGTATCAAAATAGGACCCACCACATTTCATATCTAACACTAGTATTTCATTTGCTTAATTTACAAGGGCATGCCTGTCCAAATTAAAATCTGTTTGTGTTATTTGATATTCCAGAATTTAATTGAGAATTGTTACAATGCTCTCTGGAAAAAAACATGAACTATTCCTTACATATAATTGAATTTTATTGATTATAGGTATTTATTCTTATTCTTGACTATTTGCTTGTTTGATATTTTCAATGAAAACATTTTACGATGAATCCTACATTAATTTTCCATAAAATTCAATTAAATAAATCTTAGCAGTTTTTCTTTGAATATTTTAAAGTTTTGTATTATCTTCATGGGAACCGGCTTTTATGTGGGTTGAGACATAACACTGGTCTCAGACCTAGTATAAGATGGATGAAGTCTTTGACAATGTTTGTTTTTTTTTTTTTTGTACCAGATGTCATGGTGCACACCTGTAATCCCAGAATTTAGGAGGTAGAAGCAAAAGTATTAGTTATTAAATGAGGTTGAGGTGGGACTGGACCACATGAGACCAGTCTTTCAATGAATAATTGTTATAAAAAGCAAACAATGAGTCTTGTTGTAAAAAGTAAAAAATACTTTTATTATTAGCATGTTTATTTATTATTGTGTTTTCCTATTTGTTATTACATTTTCATACATCTCTACAATGTATCTTGACATAGTCTGTCCTTTTATCCTCATTTATCCTCTTACTGGTCCATCTTGCCCATAGATCATCCCACTTCTACTTTCATGTTGTTTAAAAATCAAATCTGTCTTTTTTATTATTATTATTTTCTTTATTTACATTTAAAATGCTATCCCAAAAGTTCCCTATACCCTCCCTCCACCCCTGCTCCCCTACCCACCCACTCCCACTTCTTGGCCCTGGCATTCCCCTGTGCTGGGTCATATAAAGTTTGCA